>NW_017619254.1:1320000-1715000 GCF_001879475.1 Ipomoea nil
AATATGAAACTTTTAATTTTCATTTACATGATTGTATAGTAAATTATGTATGGTACTACACAACAAAGGAATAATCCTTATTCACAGAGATTGAACAATGTTATTGATACATCAACAAACTAAGCCTAAAATTATTCAGGAAAAAAAATACAGTATTAATATATATATATATATATATATATATATATATATATATATATATATATATATATATATATGAATCTTAAAAATATAATGGTAGTGAATATAAACATGAAAAAAAAAATTAATACACATATATTTACGATCCGCACTCTTTTGATTTGTCCCCACAATTTAAATTAGGCATGTCTAATTATGCCTAATATATTGAAGTCCTATAATACACGAAAATAGGAATAGTGGAATACTATTAGGATGTAAATGGAGATGAATATAAAATTACTATAATTTGATTTGATTTGAGTCTGATTATGCCTAATATATTAAGTCCTATAATACACAGAAATAGGAATACATCTAATATAAATGGAGATGAATATAAAATTACTATAATTTGATTTGAATATAATGGCATATAATAATATCTATATATAAATAATGGATGATATTACATAAATGCCTCTAAGTTTTGAGGGAAAATTTATAGATTAGGATTATTGTTATGCGTGTACATACATATATTTGATTTGGGCTTGTGTACCAAGGCTCAATATAATAAAATGGGCTACGAAGATATCATGTCAAAATTGTAGCTTAAAGAATATAATATAAATTAGGGAAAATAATTTATTTATTTAAGGTAGAAAATACTAATTTATATTTATAGGTAGAAAATACTAATTTAAAAGGAAAGAATAATAATTTATTTATTTATTTAAGTTAATAACATTATTATTATTATATTATATTATACTACGGATATATATATATATATATATATATATATATATATATATATATATATATATATATATATATATATTAATTATAAAAAAAAAATTGTTGTAAAATGAACTATGCTTGTTAAAAAAAAATATAGAAACTTGAATGGCATGTACAAATCTTGAAATTAACATACTAACTCTAAGTTTCAGAAAATCTTACAAAATCATCAAAATTACCGTCTTTATCATCCTCGATCGCATCTCTACAATCTTCCATAAAACCTAAACCAATATGGTTCATAAACTGCAAAACATATTGAAGTACGTGAGAATATAGTTAGAAAAATGTAAAAAATTCATACAAAAAGAAAGCAGAGAGATGAGTCTGAGATTCTTTGATTGAAGAAGCCATTGTATTTATAGGTAGAAAATACTAATTGAAAAGGAAAGTATAATAATTTATTTATTTAAGGTAATAAAATTATTATTATTATTATTATTATTTATATTTATTTAATTTAATTTCCATTTGACATTTACTTACCAAATAAGTTTTACTACAAAAGTTTTGGGGGGAAAATTTGTTAGGAGGATTTTACTTTTATATATATATATATATATATATATATATATATATATATATATATATATATATATATATATATATAGATAGATAGATATATAGATATATAGATATAGATTATTTATTTAATTTAATTTCCATTTGACATTTACTTACCAAATAAGTTTTACTACAAAAGTTTTGGGGGGGAAATTTGTTAGGAGGATTTTACTTTTATATATATATATATATAGATATATAGAATGTAGATAGATTTATACCGCTTTTCATTTATCAATAAAAAAAAAATACAAAATCCAAATAATAGACACACTCAAAAGTATGCACATTGTAATGAGAAGTCAGTGAATTAATCCAATCGACGAAATTTGGTTAACAATTCTTTAAGGGATAATTGAAATATTTTAGTTTGGTTAAGGTTTTTGATTTTTTTTAAAAATATTGGTTATTAGTTAATTTGATTCAAAATTCAATTACTTGAACTAATGAATCAAATAATTGAAATTCTTTGGTATGCGTATATTTGTAATATAATTGAAATTAGTGGTAATGTAAATTTTGATTAATAGTTGTATAAAATTGATTCATTCGATTTAATTATTAAGCGAATTAATCTAAAGAAGACTTCCTCTCCAAACACGTTTAACTCTTTTCAAACTTCACTTTTATGATCAACTGAGCTAATTATGCGGGCTCCAAACGCGTTTAATAGTTAAAGGGATAGCGATTAGAGCATCCTCATTTGTGGGAATTTTATTTGGTTTTTGCAGAGATGAGTATGAAAGAGAACATGTGAGAGACAGGAGATAAAAAGGAAAAAAAAAAAAAAAAAAAAAAAAAACAAAGGAAAATACGGGCACTTTTAGTGCGCTTCACGCGTGGAGTGCAACAACCTTTTTCATTTTGGTGGAGCTCATGGTAAATATCCTGGCACTAACCCCAAATCTTCTTTTTCCTCCACATGTGCATTAAAACTTACAAAAATCACCTAAAATCCACTATTGTGGATGTTCTTAGAGCATCCTCATCTCTTATGGCACGTTTGATTTGCAAAATAGGTCTGGAATGGAATAGCATTCCCAGTAATAAGCATATTCATTTTTTTTTTGGTAAAAACATATATCCCAATGAACAATGTTCCTGTGAATGGCCTATTCCCCTTGCAAGGGGAATAGAGATTCCTTAGGGGGGGGGGGGGGGGGATGGTATTATCCCCAATTAAATTTATTTCTTATTTCACTGTGGCCACCACCGCCGCCACTGCCACTACTACCATCGCTGTTGCTGCCACCACCACATATTTTTATAAGGGTATTTATGTCTTTTAAAATATATTTCATTTCTATTCCTTAAACCAACCAAACACTGTAATATAATTCATAAAGTCTATTCCTTCCGCGAACCAAATAATATAATACAATTCATATTCCATTCCTTATGGAATATCATTCCTATTACCTCAAAATTCATTCCGTGAATCAAACGTGCTGCTAAGTTTTTAGCACACATCTTAAGGAAACAACTATGAGAGAATCAATGAGGCAAAAAAAAAAAAAAAAAAAAAAAAAAAAAAAGAAGAAGAAGAAGAAGAAGAAGATGAAGAAGAAAGAAATGAATTGGTAGAAAAAACAAAAAAACACAAAAAGTTGTTATTAACGGGGTGAATGACTAAAATGTGTAGTCAACACCCTCTATTTCTCAAAATGTGTGCTGACTTTTTTTTTTTTTGACATAAATGTGTAAAACTAAGTTAGGAGTTGCGTTTTTTGAGCTGTACCGGCAAATTTTTTTTTTTTTCCGTAATTTTCAAAAACGCAAGATGAACTTGCGTTTTCTGTATTGAATACGTAAAATGCATTTTCAAAATGCGTTTTACTTATACGTATCACATACTCTAAAACGTATTTGGGAGATGCGTTAAACCTATTATACGTTTAACGCATCTGCCATTTACGTTTTACCACCGGCCGGAATGGTTTATTACCGGCGTTTCCGTCGTCGATCGTATTCTCTAAAACGCAAGAAGCAGTTGCGTTTTACGTATTATACGTTAAACGCAACTGCCACAAGCGTTTTGTTATTTCCGGCGCCGGTGTCCGTGAGTACAAAACCTATAGTTACAGTACGCGTACAGTACTAGTTACGGGTATTATCCCCAATTAAATTTATTTCTTATTTCACTGTGGCCACCACCGCCGCCACTGCCACTACTACCATCGCTGTTGCTGCCACCACCACATATTTTTATAAGGGCATTTATGTCTTTTAAAATATATTTCATTTCTATTCCTTAAACCAACCAAACACTGTAATATAATTCATAAAGTCTATTCCTTCCGCGAACCAAATAATATAATACAATTCATATTCCATTCCTTATGGAATATCATTCCTATTACCTCAAAATTCATTCCGTGAATCAAACGTGCTGCTAAGTTTTTAGCACACATCTTAAGGAAACAACTATGAGAGAAGCAATGAGGCAAAAAAAAAAAAAAAAAAAAAAAAAAAAAGAAGAAGAAGATGAAGAAGAAAGAAATGAATTGGTAGAAAAAACAAAAAAACACAAAAAGTTGTTATTAACGGGGTGAATGACTAAAATGTGTAGTCAACACCCTCTATTTCTCAAAATGTGTGCTGACTTTTTTTTTTTTTTTTGACATAAATGTGTAAAACTAAGTTAGGAGTTGCGTTTTTTGAGCTGTACCGGCAAATTTTTTTTTTCCGTAATTTTCAAAAACGCAAGATGAACTTGCGTTTTCTGTATTGAATACGTAAAATGCATTTTCAAAATGCGTTTTACTTATACGTATCACATACTCTAAAACGTATTTGGGAGATGCGTTAAACCTATTATACGTTTAACGCATCTGCCATTTACGTTTTACCACCGGCCGGAATGGTTTATTACCGGCGTTTCCGTCGTCGATCGTATTCTCTAAAACGCAAGAAGCAGTTGCGTTTTACGTATTATACGTTAAACGCAACTGCCACAAGCGTTTTGTTATTTCCGGCGCCGGTGTCCGTGAGTACAAAACCGCATTTTCCATACGCGTACAGTACTAGTTACAGTATTAGATTCCATTTGCTAACACATCTTCTGTTAACATTTGCTCATTTTTTAATACTTATACTAAAACTAGACTACGCATCTGCCGGTTGCGTTTTAGATTACATTCCGGCTCCAACACATGCAGCCGGAGAAGCGACCGGACAACGAATACAACATGCTTTCCATCAAGATGAGCGGTGAGTGTGGTTGTGATAAAAAAAATAGAGATCCATTTGTGTTTGGTCCAACATTAGCCATGGATAACATACCCTTTCTCTCATGCTTCAACTCGAAATTTTCGTCCTAGAATTTTAGTCGATAAATGGATTATCCTCCAGTACCATCCCCAGCAGAAATGTCACCTCCTTGTATCATGAAGCTCTTAATAACACGGTGAAAACGGACTCCCTGCAAGGATAAAATAGATTAGTGCTAGAATTCATTTTACCAGTATATATGGAGATCCGAAAAAAGTTTTGCAGCTTTAGTTGAAGTTACAGTCAATGGCGAAGGCTGAGGAGACTCCATTAACGTCAAGGAAAAACTCGCAAAAACTATCAATTAAGTGCACAATAGAAATATCTAACTGATCTCAAATTCTCAACATGAAAATACTATAAATTAAGTGCACGCCGATTCCGACGACGTAAAAATACTATCAAATGCAACATGCATTTGCATTTTACTGTATAATACTTAAAACGCAAATGCCAGTTGCGTTTTTCAGCATACCGTATGTCAACCTAAAACGCATTTAGGGTCCGTTTGGAAAGCAGGAAAATGACTTCTGGAAAATGTTTTCTGGAAAATAAGTCATTTTCCGGAAAACATTTTCCTTTCCAGTGTTTGGTTGCATTATGGAAAACTGTTTTTCTGTGTTTGGTTCATTTTCTGAAAAATGAGTAGAATTGTATAATTAAACATTTTAATTATTTTATTTAGAATATTACAACATGTATAATAATATATAATAATATAATATTAATTTTAAATATAATAAAAAATAGCTAAGTTTTTTTTTAAAAAAAAAAACTAATAATATATAAAAAATATTATGGTGGTGGTGGTGGTGTTATTTGTTATATAATAATAATAATAATAATAATAATAATAATAACAACAACAACAACAACAACAACAACAACAACAACAACAACAACAACAACAACAATAATAATAATAATAATAATAATAATAATAATAATAATAATAATTGGTGGTGGTATGATGGTGGTGGTGTGGTGGCGGTGGTATGGTGGTGGTGGCGACGGTGGTGGTTGCTAGGGGTGAGCAAAATATCGGTTAACCGACCGATAACCGCTAACCGCTAACCGAACCGACCGAAAAAATCGGTTATCGGTCGGTCACGGTTATTACTCTAAAAAAAATGTCGGTTTTTCGGGTTTTCGGTTTTCTACGGTTATTAAAGTCGGTTATCGGTCGGTGACCGATAACCGATATAATTTATATATTTTATTATTATTATTATATCTAGACTAGATTATACTAATAGTCCAGTAGGCATTCAACCCATAGGCTAGTAGGCAGTGTGCTATGTATTTGATATTTTGATATTTTAATATTTTGTTTTGTTCTGGCATTTGATATTTTGGCAGTAAAAAGTGTGCTATGTATTTTGGATTGATTTATTTTGCTTGTGGTCGGTTTTTTGGTAACCGACCGAAACCGACCGAAAACCGACCATCGGTTATCGGTCGGTTTTAGAACGACCTTCGGTCGGTTTCGGTCGGTTACGAAGGTTAAAAATCAACTTCGGTTTTTCGGTTTTTCGGTCGGTTAACCGACCGACTGACCGTTTGCTCACCCCTAGTGGTTGCGGTGGTATGGTCGTGGCGGCGGCGGTGTGGCGGTGGTTGCGGTGGTATGGTTGTGGTGGTATGGTGGTGGTGGCGGTGGTAGCGGCGACGGTGGTTGTAGTGGTATGGCGGTGGTGGTGGCGGTGGTGGCGACGGTGGTGTGAAGGTGGTGGTGTGGTGGTGGCGGTGGTATGTGGTGGTGGTGGCGGCGGCGATGGTGGCGGTGGTATGGTGGTGGTGGTGGTGGTGGTGATTGTGGTGGTGGTGTGATGGTGGCGGGGGTATAGTGGTGGTGGCGGCGGCAATAGTGGTGGTGATGGTGGTATGGTGTTGATGATGTTGGTGGTGGTGTGATGTTGGTGTAAAAGTTGGAAAATGACTTCCCCCAAAAAAAGAGGAAGTCATTTTCCTCCAAAACAAGCCTATTTTCCAAAGTCAACGGAAAATGATTTCCGTTGACTTGATTTTCCAAGCACATCCAAACACTGGAAACTTGGAAAATGATTTCCAGAACTCATTTTCCAGGTTTCCAAACACACCCTTATGTCAGTCATTCACCCTTATTAACGTGCCTGGCCACATCTATCCCAGGTCCTTATGTTGAGATTTCATTTATTTTCTCTCCTCCACCTCAGCTAGTCATCCTAAAAAATTGAACCAAAATCATTGATGGGTTTGCTCAAACTTTCTCGATTTTTGTAAATTGAAGTTACATGTGGGTACGCTTCAAAACATTAGGGAGTTATGTGTAACTGTTAAAAAATGGTTGGGTCTAAATAAGATTACGCAAAGTCATGGTCCCCCGAGTTGGCTATTGCCCGGTTTGAGAACCAAATTTGAAATTCAAAGGAGGGAAAACACTGTCGACTCCATTTTCTCCAGAGCTTCTCTCCAGACAACCCAAGATCTGAAGCAGATACGGAGGATTTTCACCATTTCAATTTCTTCCCCCCATAAGTTTCTGATAATTGTTGTGTTAGCCCTAAGTTCAGGGAAGCAGAAGAATGGCGGAAACCCTAAGCCCTAACCCCAAGCTCAGAGCCCCGTTCTCTCCCACCAGCCCGTTCTTCCTCGGCTCCAATGACGACAACATCGAACGCGCTCAGGCACGCGCAGCTCGGGCAGCCGCCATCCGCCGCAAGCCAGTCGCCGCTGCTCCTCCCCCGGCTGCCAGTCCATGTCTCGACAAGATGCAAATCCTTGAACTCTTCCAAAATTGCATCAAACTTGCCAGCGAAAATGTCTGTCTTTCTTTCTCTACACTTATTTTTTTAATTTGTTTTTGTCGCCTCTCTGCAAACTTGTTTTGAATATTTGAATTTATTTTGGATGCAGAAAATTAATCAAAAGAATACTTGGGAGCTGGGTCTGATAGACCATCTTCGCGATATTATTAAAGCAGAGGAAGAAAATGATGCCGAGACTAACTTTCAAAAGGTGTGTTTGGATTTGTATGACTACTCTTGTACTGGAAATGTTAAAATAGCAAAAAGAGTTGATTTGTTGTTTCACTTCAATGAATCCTTAAGAGTCATATGCCATTTTACCTAATGTCTTAGACTAAAATTTGCAGAATTTTTATTTCTTTTTGTGTGTGTGTGTGTGTGTGTGCGTTTTTTTTTTTTTAATAGCTAGTTAGGCTATGAAAATCCTAGAAAAATTGAAAAAATTTATTGTTAGAAAGTCGTAGAAACATAATATCATCAGGGTTGCTTTGGCATGTATGCTATTTCATGCTGTTCACAATTTTTTGAAATGTAGGCAAGTTGTACTCTTGAAGCTGGAGTTAAGATTTACTCCATGAGGGTGGATTCGGTTCATTCTGAGGCATACAAAGTCCTTGGAGGTATTAATCGGGTTGGGCAAGAAAATGAACAAGGTATCATATTTCCCTTGCACATTTCATTTCATATGGAGTAACAAGTATTTTATTTGTACACCAAATGGGGAATGTAAAAAACTAATTGGGTAGGAGAATTCATAGTGAGGTATTGAGTGGAGGGATTCATTACAAATAATTGAGTGGCAGTAGTTTGGTAATACCAGTTTTTCTTATTGAAAATATTGTCATTATCATGGTATCAAAATATGAATTAACCATCTACTCTATTTAACTTCAACAGTCAATTGAATTTGATCGAAACATTCCATTTGTTTCCAGTCTGTAGTTTATTCCAAGCATGTTGATGTTGTCTTCAAACAGCATAAAGAACTTCATCTCGGAGCCTATCCATACATTTTTCATTTGTCCCATTTTTAACTTATTTTTTAGTTAATGGCAGTGTGTACATTCAATAAGTTATGTACGTGCAAGTTACTTGACACTCTCAATATTTAATTTGTATGCACAGATCCTGTTGTGGAGGATGCCAATATTGATAATGAACAGTCAGGAGACAATCCAAAGAAAGAACAATCAAGAAAGGTTTATACTTTTCACCCTCTTCTAATATACACAGATTGGGTTGTCATTTCTTAAGTTCTACAAGTGCATAAATGCAGTTATCGCCCCTTTCAACACTGGAGTCATCATTTGAGGCTCTTAATGTGAAGAAATTTGATGGTGAGTGCATTCCCATATTCTTAAATTATTAATATCAGGTACTGTCTCACTTTATGTTAAAATTGTCCTTTCCATTTATAATAAATAAATTTGTTTGTTCTCTAGTTGCCTTTGCTGTAGATCCTCTTTATCATCAGACATCTGCTCAGTTTGATGAAGGTGGTGCCAAGGGTCTCCTATTGAATAACTTAGGGGTCTATGGTCTCTGTCGGGTCCTTTTTGATTCATTGGAAGTACCTGGGAAATGTACACCAACTGCAGTTCAATCTGGAGGATCAGAAGTTATTGATTTATCTTTTGCTAAAGGTATGTAGCAAATGAGGGTTCTGAAATTATCGTTTTTGTGGAATGCTGAAATGAACTGTTTTTCTTTTGATCAAATATCAATCTTATAGTTTTAACTTTTCCCTCATTTGCATATACAGATTGCATAGAAGAAATGGTATTAAATATGCCCAAGAAGGATGAAATATCACCCAGTCTTAGACATATAATTCATCAATTTGATGAAGATGCTTGCAGACTATCTGAAACATATGTTTCTGCACAAAATTCATCAGAACAAGATTTTGATACTGTTGACCATGCCCCTGAGGCAGATAATGATGTGTATGACAATTATGGAGCCTGGGCTATGGACAATGATGATGAAATAAGAGTTGCAGATCAAGCAACTTATGAAGTTGATCAAAGTGAACCTGGACAACAGGAGGTGAATGAGAGAAATTTGGTTGCCACGCAAGAAACTTCTATTTCTTTACAAATGTCCTCTGAAGAGCAAAATGAAATTCAGTTTACATTGCATACTATTTTGCAGGATGGTGAACCTCTCAACTATCGTGATGCTGAGATGGATGGCAGACCTGACCAAGTTGATGATTACTTGTTTTTAAGCTTGGGATTTTCTTCAAAACAGAATTTGTGGGCTGGTCCAGATCATTGGAAGTATCGAAAGGTAAAAGGTAAGCTTTGACAAGCCTTGCAAATATATTGAGTATCTAACTTATGATCAGAAAAGAAAAAATGAACATGAAAAAAGTATACATTAAATAGGAAGCTGCAATTTTGTGTTAATATGGGGTTTAGTTGCATTTTCAGATGTACCTGCCAAGGAAGAGGGATCACCACCAAAGAACAAGAAAACAAAGAGCAAAAAAGCAGAGTGTGACATTGATTTCACAAAAGCATTGGATACAGATCTGTCGCATATCTTTGATCCTCCAAAAAATCCCAAGTCTCTACTTCTGCCGGTGAATAGAGCACCTTCAAATAGATTACTTCCAGAAGATTGCCATTATCAACCAGAGGATCTTGTTAAGCTATTTCTGTTACCTAATGTAATGGTATGTAACTTAGAAATAATAACTTGTTCATATTTTAAATGCATGATGCATCATTTGATGATTTGTTTTTGTTTTTTTTTCTTTTGTTTTTTTGTTTTTTTTTTAAATAGTGCCTAGGGAGGAGATCAAGGAAAAAAACTGGTGAGGTCAAATTCTTTGTGTAATGTCTTGAAATAGATTTTTGTGTGGCTTGATAACTGATGAACCTGACTTTCTGGTCAGAGGAAGCGACTCAACTGAGAGATGATTGTGGAACAATGCCATCCTGGGATGATGATTGTGGGTTTGATGGGACGTTTGATGATGGTAGTGTTTGTAGTGATGTCGAGGACCCGAGCACACTTGTCTCTCAACCTCGCCAGGTTGGTGTTTGGCTCTTGAATCACATCCAACTTGTATTGTTCTGGTCATATAAAATTGCAGATTTTGCATTCTTATTTATTTCTATCTGTTAATATGTATGTTGGTTGCATCTCTTGGGAGTTGAAATTAATGTAAAGAAATCATTTCTATGGGAAATGAGGAAAACATTGGACTTATGTGAATATGATAAAATTGTATGGAGTATATGAATTTACTATCTTTATTTTGTCTTGGGATTGGTGAATGCTTACATTTTGTTTCCTTTTCAAAAATGCAGGTAAACAAGATTGACATTCATTATGACAAAACATCGAAACAAGTTGATGTTCAGGTGCTCAAGGAAACACTTTGGGACCAAATACAAGGATTAAATCAAACATCAGTCCAGGTAAACTCATAATTACTTCAATTAGATAGCCATTGTTTAATGATAACTGAAGAACTTTGTGCTGAGTAAAAGGAATAGGCATGCCATACTTCTCTTACTTATCAAATATTCTAAATTTTAGTTAATACTTATAATTTTATTTAGCAATATGCGTGTGGCCCCATAATGATTCTGTAGCTTGGTTACATTATTTTGTTCTACTTATTTAGTTTTCCCTTGATCCAAACCCTAATCTTGAGTCAATAATGGTCATGTGATTCAGTTTTAGCCAATAAAGATAGTTAGGTCTCAACCTATGAATGCAGGGAATAAAAAAAGGGAAGTAGAAAACTAGCTGAACTGATGATATAGTGTGGCATACCATCCATTATATGTATAGAGCACTCATTACTATCTATTTATGTCCCATCAACTAGGCAGGAATCAACCTATGGAGAAACCAATATGGCCAGCATTTTGCCCCTTAATTGGGCTGGCCTGGGCCCTGGTGCAAACAGGATTAGTCTGAGTATGGTCCGGCTTAAAGGTGCCTCCTATAGATAGAGCCTACTCAGGACACCTTGTGGTCTGACCAATAAAAAATTCAACTAGCCTCGCCCCCCCGCCCCCCCTCCTCAATCGTGGCCAAAACACATATGTACACTTCTATTAGGCAAGATTTAAAATACTGATCTAGAGGTTAGAGGACCTTGTCTGAACTAGTTAAAAGATCTTATGACATTGCATCGATTCCTATAAAATGCTCCTGATTCCAGCTACCCTTTGGCTGCCCCACGTTTCATGCCTGATCAACTTAGCATTCTTATTACATATTACGTTGGGTCTTTTAGTCAGTAGTCAGTAAGTCTCTAAAGCATAATTGCAATCACATGTAAAGCTGCAGGACGAGAGTGTATCTTTCAAACAAGTCTTGGCAACATTTCCAGACGACTGTAGAGCCACAGGATCTATTGATGATATATCACCACATTTGTGCTTTATATGCTTGTTGCATTTGGCCAATGAGCATGGACTGTGCATCCAGGGCTCTGTTAACTTGGATGATCTCAGAATAAAAATTGCAGCTCACAACAGTTAGTGTCCAAGATGCTGCTATCTAAAACTTTTTGTGACTCCACTTGAGTCTGCTTTTACTGTGTTGTTTAGCTGACGTAAATTGCCACCTGACAAACTTCTGCTGTATTTTTTTTTAGTTCCCAAATGGCGCAGATTGTCTTTGTTGTAGTGCTACTCAAATGTTTAGATTGTATTATGTATAGATTTTTCCCAATGTAATGATATTAATGGGATTGCACTTCCTATTATCACATGTATTTAAGTTTGGCTTATTATTATATTATTATATTAACTAGTATTTTCATCCGTGCGTCGCACGAAATGAATTTGTTATATTATTTTAAGAATATTTGGATTGATATAACAATGGATGCAGATTTAGGAGAGCAAAAATCTAATTTGAAGAAATATGTGTGCATATTATTTTAAATTTGGGTCCAAAACCTAAATTTCTAGTTTTACCCTTCATTTTAACACCAACTTATCACCAAAGCTAACGGATGACCATTTTGGCTTAGAATTCAAAAGTCGGAAGCCTACTTTGAGAAAAGAGTAAATACCCAAAATGGTCCATCGACTATAGCTAAATTCACAAATTGGTCCTCGACTTTCAATTTCAACCAATTAAGTCCTTAACTTTGTAATTTTGACACGATTTGATCCTCCATTTATTTGACCGTTTGTTGACCGTGATTAACGATCTCCAGAAGAACCTTCAGCTCTTGTCGGAGCACGTGGAGGCCTCCAGGATGACGTTGCACTGGTTCGGAAACACGTCGTCTTCTTCGCTCTAGTACGAACTCAACTACATTGAATCCAAAGGGAGGATGAAGAAAGACGACCAGATTTGGTAGATTGCTTTCGGCAGTGGATTCAAATGTAACAGTGCGGTATGGAAATGCAACCAGAACCTTAAAAAACCGACGATACATTTTTTTTTTGGTGCCAAAGGTAGATGGCTCGGGGCCCTTGCCCTTTCGCCATACATTTTTTGTTGACCCTCACCCTTTCGCCATACATTACTTGGCTTGGGGTTCGTTTCTGCGCAGTGGATCGACGCGGAACCGGCCATTCAGACTCACCTACCCTTTCTGACCATGGCGACCCTCTCCCTCACCCACTGTCTTAGTTCCGTCGTGGTGCGATATGTTGGTGGATGACCCCTCGACCCTTAGTTGTGGCCCTAACCTCTGCAAGATAGTCATCATCTCGCCCAACCGTTCCAAAGACGCGCATATAAGTGGTCGGTCAATGTCTGACAGAGTCGCCTACTTGAACTCCTTCCCCTTGGCAATTCACCTCTCTTACCATGGAGCGATATTGAGTTTCAGGGTGACCATGTGGTGGCATGGGTCGCATTATGATGTTGGGTCCTCTCTCGTCGTGACGATATCACTCCATCCTCCTGCACAGATGTCTGGGGCACTTGACCTTGAATCCTGGCCACCAATGGGTGCCATCGCTGCCTGCTGAATGGCCTAGGGCGTCACATGGAGATCCACAGTCGGTGCTTGGGCTCTTGCTGCCCTCCACCACGATTGTTGTTGAGCTTGTCGTGAAGGTCACACAAGTTTGTCGGTCAAGCGTCCATGCTATCGTTGCTATTGCCGTTATGGTTTAAGCCACGAGAACCATGTGAGCCACTTGATCTAGATTGTGTCATATCTTCAAGCTTGTTAATGAGAGATAAATACGTGTGTATTAGCCTGCTTGAGAGTTGATCTCATGCTCTCAACAAGAGCACCACTAACGGTAAATAAGCTACTTGAATAATTATGGAAAGTAATTTTGTATTGTTGAGTCTGAGTACAAGATTTTTCACTTTGTCCCCCCTCTTGCTAAATGGGGTCAGTTTTATAATAGGCATTAGCTAACGGTTACAAGGCTACCTAATAACTACAACGACTCCTCTCAATATGTCCATGCTCCATAGTAATTGAGGCGCTCTCATCCATAAGTGTGCTGGCCCTACATACCTCTTATTATTTTATGAAGCAATGCTCTTAATAATTAAATGCATGAGCTCTCCTTTAAGTGTATTATATTGTTGCACCTCCTTTGACTATGATCGCCTTCATTGCTCTAACGTCTTAAACCAATAGCGTCGGATCAGGTCAGGTGCATTGTCCAAGTATCATGTCAATTAGTGTTTGGAGAATACTTATACTATTGACCATAGTTTGCGTAGGAAGATGGGCTCTTAATACATTATCAGTTGTAGTAGAGTCTCATGTATTATTCAATTGCAATACGCGCCTTCACAACAATGCGTCCGCATCTGTAAAATTGCACATAAATTTAGGATCAAAAAATAAATTAACATTTAGAACTGAATAGACTGAATTGCCATTATATTTAACGCACTTTAAATATGTTTGTTGACAATATACAAAAAGTGATTATGTCACAATGGTAATAGAATCAATATGAGATGTTTTGAAAAAAAAAAGACTAAAAATGAAATATCATATATAAATGTAGGACAAAAATAAAATTAACTATTTATTTTAACATATAATCTACTAAAAATAACACATGTAATACAACCTTTGCATGTCGTGGCATGTTGTATGTGGTCTAATTATTCAACTTGCAATTTCTATTTTTATATGAATAAAATATTTAAACTTGAACATATTCTTGATTGAAAAATAAAAATAGGATTTAAAAATTTAAAACAATTTATTGTTACTAAACAAACCTTACACATGCAATTTACAAGAAGCGCCAATACGAACTGTTCGGCTGTTCGTTTTTTTTTTTTTTTTTTTTTAAATAATAATAAAATTTAGGCGCCAATGAATATATCCGGCGCGCGAAAACGTACGCTCGAGCACCCACAACACTTTCCCATTTTTGAAACTCTCTTTCTCTCAGGGTGAGGTGAAGAGCATAGTAGCAGAGAGCGATACCCGTAATTCAATTTCATGGGAAGCTTGTTAGGGTTTCGTCCCCCTCAATTCTCAGAGGTAAGACCGTTTCTTTCTCCATTAATTTGATACAATGTGCCTGGAGATCAATGCAACCGAATGCCCTCCGTTGAAACAAAATATTCTTAAATTATTGTTTAATTGGTGCGGAAAGCTGATTTTCAAGTTTTGGAATTTTATAATTACTTCGCGTATCATTGAGAAGTTGATAGGAGTTGATCAGACAAAAAAAAAAAAGTAGAAGAGAGGAGAAATTTGGGTATTCTAGTAACTGCAACTAATGAAGTATTGAAGTTTTGTGAATGTCTGGTACAGGATGGCGCTTGGCTACCTTGTTGGCTTCAACCAGAGGACAATGGAGTTGAAACATCTGATGAGGGGTCCGAGGGAGGGCAATCTTCCTCTGAGCAATGTGTTGAGGTAGCACTTTGAACCATTTATTTTGTAAGCTGAATGTTATGCTTATTATTTTTTGAGGTAAGTGTTGAAAAAAGAGAGAGAACTAATAGCATTATAGGATTTTTGGTTTGATAAATGATATGAAGGGTGCTATTTCAGTATGTTTTGTTGCCTCAAAGTCAGAAAATAGGGATCCTCTGAATGCTCAAGTTATAAATATATTGCAATTTATAATCTAAATACATCAGGAATGCATCAACATCTTGTCAAGGTTCCCTATAGGTCTTGACTCCCAAAATTGCAGGATGGTTGCATCTTGTGCCCTGTAGTATCATTTAATCACCTTTTGATAACTTCTCTTTACATATTTTATTATAAAGGCTATATGCTAGGGTTACTCCTTGTTGTATTTATGCTTAAATAAAAATAACTCTTAGCTGAGTTAGCTCCTATCTGATTTAAAAATGTGTTCCTTTCCTCCCTAGATCTATGGCAAGAGGTACTTATATGGTAATACTTCTATGTTATACAGGAATATCATAATTTTCGGAAAAATATCAGCAATGTCAGTGCTGGTCAACTGTCAGGGGAGGAAGTTGGATATAAGAGTTGCCATTTATACTTATCTGGAGATGACAGTTCACTGCTTAGTTTCACTCCATCCATTGATAATGTAAGTCTGTACTTGCTTTATGGACAAGATTATCCTTGAATTGCATTGAACATATTGTGTCCTTTTTCAATGCATATTATATCTTGACTGTAGATTTATGGTTGATAATGTATTGGGTGTGATGTAGCTCTGGACTAGTCCGAACACTAAAATAATGTTGATAGGGGCTGCTTTAGAGTTTTTAGGAGCTTAAACAAATTTGGTCTTTCTTTATTCTTACATCAACATTTCTCTTGTAAAAGGAACTGGACTTTTATTTATTTGTGTCAGACTGTCAGACTGTTTGGTAACTAACCATTCTCTGAGTCTAACAGTCTGGTTTCCCCATGTGTTTACCATCAACTAGGATTTATCTTTAGATTGCTTGAGAAAGTGAGATCTTAGTAATGCTTCTAATGTTTCTTGAAAAAAAGTTGTTCGTTAATTATGCTTGGTCCTCTACCATAATAATTGCTATAGAAATGCTTCTAAAATGTTTTATCATTAATACACTTAAGGTTTCTACAAATCCATTGCCAGGACTAATTGATTGCTCTATAGGATTCTCTGGTGAAAGATCATGATCCATCATGGACAATGGCAGATGCCTAAGTAGCCATAGCAACAACCATTGACTCATTGAAACTGAATTTATGGTTAGAACAGCCTTAAGCTTCTCTTATAGAGTTATAGTTAGGAAAGTTCGGGGAGAGGATGGATCTTTTATCTTGAAGCTAGTAGAAAAGAAGATTAAAATTTTACCTGTAAAGAAACCTTCTTAGATTGGATGACCATATCTGGACAAACAGCTAATTCTGGGAAGATCAGGAATGATCTAAAAATTCAAATTTGGCATCAAAAGTTTGGTCTTACCTTAAGAAGCCATATCCTTCTTTGGGGGCATTAGGGTGGGAACTGGGAATAGAGAGTAACATTTCTTTATTGCACACTTGTATACTAGATTGTTATGTTTTTCATCAGTCTGTTCTATTTTAACATGTGTGACCTCTTTTTTGAAGGTGGTTCAATTTCATCTTCATCTATCACTGGGTTGTAATTCAGAGGACATGCCAAATTCATCTAATGATACATCCCAGGTGGAGAGAAATGAAATAAACTGTAATATAAATGTGCAACGTTTTGAAGTTTCAGGAGAACCAGAAGTAAAGGCCAGTCAATTATATATGGATCACAACATCGATGTAATTAACTGTTCTCTAATTCCTGAACTTGGAGGAACAGATGAAGATAAGAGATTAAAGGGGCTTGAAGAAAATGCCAGACCATTAGATGTTGAACAAATGTTTGAAGCTAGTCAATTAAATGTGGACCAAAATATTGATGTAATTAACTGTTCTTTAGTTCCTGAATGTGCTGGAACAGATAAAGATAAGAACTCAAAGGTTCTTGAGAAAAATACCAGACTATTAGAAGTTGAGCAAATGAATGATGCAGTTGAAATGTCTATCTCAGCTTCTGAAGCACTGGTAATTCATGAAGTTTTGAGAACTATGTCCTGTTCAAAATCTTTGCCAGCTGCAGCTGTGTTGGAAGCTGCACTTCAGGTGAAACAAGCTCGTTTAGAAGTCTGGAAAGAGTCTGATGAGACCTACTGCAATTGGTTAACTAAGGAAATTAGTGAAACTGATTTTCAGTCTCAGTCAGAAGATCTAAATATGGAAGATACAGATCATGATGTGGGCATATCTGCCTCTCAATATAGTTTACAAGGTGATCACTTAAGTGTTTCTCAAGTTAAAGACACTCTTGACTCTGAAAACTGTGGATGTGATGGAAAATCAAAATCTGAGGAAGTTCTGCCACCTAATATTAGCCATCCTCAATGTATTGATAATTTTGTAAACCAAGAGAATGATCTGCAGTTGGAACAGAGCATCATAATTGAATCTTCTCATACTGACTGGCAAAATAAAGTGATCAAGGAGTCATCTATGGGGCTGGATACCACCAGCATATTATGTGACAACAATCCCATGCTGCATCTTTTAGGGAAAGTAAGTCCTAATGTTTCAGCTAAATTAGAAGTTAGATTGCTGGTGATTTTGATTGAATTAACCACAGAACATATTTGCTACTCAATCTACTTAGCTTTCTCAGGAATAAATAGTTATAACACTTCATCTGCCATTATGTCATTTAAATGATTGCATTATCCATTGAAGAAATTATAGTTTGTCTTTTGTGTGTGTGTGTGTGTGTTTTTTTTTTTTTTAATTTATATATATTTGCAACAACAATGTAACTAATTCCACTTCCTTTCCTATATAGACAGTAGAACATAATCCTGAGGAACATCATTCTTTGCAAGCTACAGTTGAGTCTCCTATTGCAAAGAGTTTTGAAATTGCTGGTGATGCTGCAATCTCTATGCCCAATATTTCTTTAGCATCCTTTATTGAAAGAATGTTAGCATGATTCTCTCTTCACTTTCTTTCCTTAGGACAATTGTATGGAGTATCAAATACAGTTCCAAACAGATTTCAGAGTCGCTGGTTTGGAGGTTGGACTGGCGTAAGTACTGCACTTTTATCTTTCCTATCACCGTGTTCCATGTTATTTACAATGACTGCATATTTCATTAGAAATGTGAAATCAATAATTTGAAGATGAAGAAAGCTACTTATACTGCATGATATTTCTATGATTTTATTTTTTTGCCTTCTTTTTAAAAGATAATTAGAACTTGATTTTGCTCTGATAGAAATATGAATTTTCCTCCCCCTTCTCCTATATGTATATTGTAGTTCATAATCTTCAATTGCATTTCAATTATTAAATTCAATTGTCTAAACATTAATACCAGATGTAATTTTCTTAGGAAATTGGAGAGATGTTTCTAAGTATTTATTGAATTAATATACTAATTTTCATGAACTTAGGATTTTGGCTTTGAAGGCTGTATGCCACTTGCTTTTATCTTAAGTGCACATGCTTGTATATTGCTTGTTCACTTCTCTTAATTTGACCAATATATTACTAACAGCTTACTCGGATATTATTTTCATAAAGTGTGAAAGAAATTTTTTTTAGGCTTCATATGGTATGGTAGAAACACAAAAACATGGGAGTGGAATGTGGAATGAACCTTGGGAAGGATTGCCAAAGGATACTGACACACACACACACACACACGATCCACAAAAAAAAGAAGAAAAGTCTTAATCCCGTTATGTGGCAGCCACTATTTCTTCAATCTAGTAAAAGAAGAAATTTGCATAGAATGGAGTGGGAATTCCGCAAGAATCACGAGTAGATGAACATATACACAGGAAAGGAACTGGAGTTTTGGACCACATTTATGATTCCAACCTGATTCTTGTGTACAATAGACGGCCTTTAGCTTTTATTTCTTCAGTTTTGCATTAGTTATTGTGAATAGACTGTGGTGAATGTTTAATATAAAAATCAGTTTGTCTACCTATTTTTAGTTGATGGTCCTCATTTATTTATTTTATGAAGTTATTCCTCCACTTTCCAGGACACAAGCTTCTCCATTCCAATGGGACACAATAATAATAAAATCATAGGTGAACCTTTTGTTCGCGAGACAAGCTATTTGTCCGAATCAGCAGATATTGCTCCAGATGAAAACTCCTTTGTGGGACCAAAACAGGACGATAGGGCCAATTTTGCTTCTCAATCAACCATACCTTCTGAAGGTTTATATATGGCGGGGAATAACAGAGTATTTCCCTCTCAGGATGTCTTTATATCTTCAAGTCCATCCTTTGTTGATCCACTTTGCTCTGTTGTTCCTTGCAGTATTCCATCCCAAAATATGCCTTCTCCTTTAGCATTGTGTGATGAACAGGTTAATATGGAAAAGTGCTTCATTCCTGGTACTGAAAATGTTATAGAAAGTGCTTCATTACTGGAAAAGTGCATTCTGGACAACAAGGCTCTTCCGGCACAACTTTCCATTTCAGAGGCTAGTGCTGATAGATCAGAGCATCCTGTTCGTAGGAAATTGACCTCACTTAGAAGTTTTAGCATGATACTGCCTGGAAATGGGTCATTATTAGAGAAAGGAAGTCGCAATAAAACATTTCTTCTGGAAAGGAGTGATACATTGCAATATTTGCCACAGCAAAACCTATATGGTTCAGCAAACAATGCGCATGAATTACCATCTGGCCGTCAAGAAGAAACAAATTCACACCTTATGTTGAAGTCCAAGACAAAAGGACCTATGCAGCATTCAAATTGTTTTCCATCTGACTATACTGCAGAAGCAAATAGAAAACAGATGGAAGGAGGTGAAACTTTAGCAGGGATTGCACCAAACCTGAACCTCCTGAAGCTACATTCTATACATGAACATCAAAATACTGCTTCACTAGGAACAAGAAAGCGTGTTCGGTTTGCGGAAACTGAAACTAAGGCTCCACACAGAGAAAAACGACAAAAGCAACAGATAACATCCTACACTCGTAACACTCGTAAGAGTTACAAACATGTTTTTGGTTTTTAAGTACAAAACATAAAGAAGGATGTACATTTCATTGTTTATATACTTGCAGGCCATACTATGACAGCTGCCAAATGTTTGAGACTTTCAAATTCAGAGTCAAGAGCTCAAAATCTTAAAGGGTGTCTAACTAATTGTCAAGGCAAGTTTGAGAAGAAATTGTTATTCCAATCTATGAAGTTCTTGCTTACTGGATTTCCAAAGCAGAAGGAAAAAAGAATTGAAGACCTGATTAGGAAGTATGGTGGAACAGTGCTCTCTGATATCCCTTCTTCAGAAAACCAGAGAAAGAGGAGTTCAAGACTTAGAGCTCAGGGGCTTCCTGTTGTTTTGTGTTCAAAGAAGGTTAGTCATGGGGAACTGAACAAACTTCCTTATGATGATTACAATTTGGATGGTCTTAAATTGATCTTAGATGATTGTTTGATGTTGTATCAGTTACAAACATTGAAGTTCTTATACGGCTGTGCAGTAAGTGCCATGATGGTAAAAGCTAAATGGCTCACTGATTCAATTGTAGCAAGCTCCCTCTTACCACCTGAACGGTATGTCCTATTAATGTGTAAATCTATGTTTGATATTAATGAGTTTTTGCTCAGAGTAAAGTCCTGAATTCATAATCTCAGGTATAAGTTTGGACTCCTATTAAATTTGAGCTGAAAAATTTAATCCTTTGAAGAAAGAGTGATGAAATTAAAATAGAAGGGATTTGAGAATTTCTGCCATATAGCTTCTTTAAACAAGGTATCAACCTTCTGACCTACTGTGTAAGAAGTCAGTGACTTAAACTTCATGGAACTTAATGGCTTTTTCTATCAGTTTTAAATATGAACCTTGTTTTCATAAATTTCGATTTTGGCATTTTCCCTCTCTTGTACTCACAGAGGATACTTTTCCCCATGAAATTTGCCACTGGGTATTCAAACATGAGAGGCAATAAAGTTGGGTTGTCCACTGCAAACTTATTTCCATGTGATATAATGAATCTGCTTCTGTTGGAAATGCAGTTTATGTATAGATATCACATTCTTGATGGCTTCTAAAGTTTAGATGAACTTTACCAGATATAAGTAAAAGTTTAGGATATTTTTCGACAATTGTTTATCAGAAAGTCTTTAATGCACTCAAAATATTAATGGCTGTCTGGCTGGTTAACTATTCATTTAAGATAAGTTTTATATGGATTTTATTTTGCTTGTCATAGTACTTGTTGTTCAACTTCATACAGCAGAAGAAGCATTGATAATGGTGCTTTTCATGCATATTTCTTGACACATTCTCCACCTTCTTATAACTAGTTTATTTCACTGCCATTTTGACCCTATGCTAATTTTGTTTTCAGATATATGATTCTACAAAAATATATTGGTGAAGGGTCTATGCAAACTGAAATTCCTGTCAAACACAGTAGCTCTAACTCTATCTTTGATGGTGTTGGCATTATGCTTCATGGTGCAAAAATTTTTTGCGCTGAAATGGCAAAAATAGTCAAGGTAATGACCTGCTTTCTTTATCTTTATTTGAAGGATGACTTTTATTTATGTATACTATTTTTTTTTTTTCCAGATGCTAATTTCTCTCAGTCGACTATTCTCATGGTTTTAATATCTAAAGTGGGGGGGTTTGTCTTTTTTATAAAACTTGTGGTAATGTAAACAATTCCCGCAGCAAAGTACTTAGCTACACCTTTTACATTGGAGTCTATTGACTCCATATAATTCCAATATTGTGATATATGTAATAGAGAGCTTAAACAGATCTTCGAAAGTAGCTCAGCGATGTTGTAGGATTGGTTATTAATAGCTTCTGGTTAGCTTGCACCAAAGATGTCAGTAGTTTATTTCCTTTGATAAAGCTGATAGGGATCCCCCCATGCTCTTCCCTCCCCCCCCCCCAAACACACACCTTACGTGCTGCTCTTGCTTTAGTAAGAAAGGTAGTTCAGATCAAATTTGTATTTTTTGAAACTTGAAAGGTCATTTACTGATATGTTAACCAACTAAAATTTCATCGTGGTGACAAATTGTATTTTCTTCTCATCAAGCTTTTTAATGGTTCCAATGTTTTTGGTGCACTTGTATTTGCTGCAAAAATTTTGAGTATTTTTAGCTAAAAGTTGTTTCTAATAGTGCCTCACTAAGCACTCATCAGGATATACATTTGTCAGGAAGTTATGAAAACTGCCATAATTTATGTTCAACTGCATGCAGCTGTATATTCTGTTGCTTTATTTTATGATAGCAAAGTTGAATATATTGATTTGGAACTTCCTTTATCCTTCTCAACTGGTCAGCATGGTGGTGCAAGAGTTTTCAAAACGCTCCAGAACTTAGTGTTAAGTCTTGATGCTGCAAAGATTACCATTGGGGTTGTTGTGACTGAAGATGGCAGCTGGGAGTCAAGACACTTGAAGAAGTGCACCTTAGAGAAGAAAATACCTATCATGGTCAGTAGTTTGATTTTCTAATTTGGTTCTTTTGTTAAGGATCAAGTTATTAAGATCTGTTTGATAAAAGTGATATCTCGACCTACTGATAATTATGAAATTTCTGATGCAGCCAGTTAACTGGATAGTAAATAGTTTACATGCACAGAAGCTTCTTCCCTTTACAGAAAAGGACAATACTTTCTATTCACATTCCGTTGAGCTTCCAGATACTTCTGGTTCAATTGAATGTAGTCAAGAAATTTAAGTGTTCTTGTTGCATATCCACTAATGAAGAGCTTCGTTGTAAGTATTTCTTGTATGAAGTTGTTAAATGCAAAGAAAAATTGACACAATATTTTAAGTCATTTATACAGTGTCATGAATATGACCTCAGGTACCATCTTTGAGGCCCTTCTGAGCTCCTTAATTGCACCATTGTTTGGTAACCTCAAGAGCAATCTTTGGAGACTGCACTTTAGTTGTGGCGAACAAGCTACATCAACGTGAAATGATAGTTCATGTTCTTCTGGTAAGTTAAACACGACGTTCCTCTTTTCTATGTTTGGTTCATTCACAACCCCAGTTACTGCAATTTGAGTAATGAATCCGGTACATCTCAGTACAATATTCGAGTGCAGATTCAACTGCAGAAACCGAACCTGCTGTAGCATAAGATTGTGCAAAAGGAAGGAATTTGGATCAAGAAATTAACAATTTTCAATTGGCAAAACATGCCTGGAATAACGAGTGTTGGTTCTTTGGTTTTGATACCGATAGAGAAGCTTGAGCATTCTGGTAAGGGTTGCTTATTTAAAAAGCTGAATACAGGGTGTCCGCACAACACAAATGAAGTTGGCACAACTACATTCCCCTCCCTGTATAGGTTGCCCCGTTAAATAGCCGGATTCAAAAAATTATTATTATAGTTGATTGATAGATAGTGGTTTTAAATAATTTATAGTTGTAACTATGATTCTTTTTTATTTTTATTTTATTTATTTTATTTTTATTGTATTGTATTCATTATTGAGTAAGGTTTTAATAAATATATTTCTCTTCATTAAAAAAAAAAAAAAAGCACAAGACATCTCCTATTCATATTTAGAAGAATGCTTCACTTTTGTTTTAAAAAGGGTGGTTAAGTGGGTGAAATTAGTTGTGGAATTAAAATTTCACAATAAATTACAATTTTATTATTATTATACAAGTGTATTTTAATTTTTATTCACTTCTTTTCTTTCAATCATGACAATTTTATTCCTACTTACCAAAAAATAGAATTTGAATTTTCATGTTATTTTATTATTATTATTATTATTATTATTATTATTATTATTATTATTATTATTATTTTTACAGAATTACAATTTTTTTTTCTTTTAATTTTCTCATTCCAATCAAATGCCACAAGTGGGAGAAACTTTGAAGTTTGTGGGGTACGTAGAGCTAACTAGCTAAGGTTTTATGTATTTATTTATTTATTTTACAAGAGTTTAAAGATTTTGTTATAGACCATAAAGACTAAAGATACTGTAAATGGTAAAGCTCGGGAAGCTTGCTAAACTTTTAAGTTTTTGCTAAAAAGTAGAATTATTTATTTAAAATATTAGCCAATCTTCCAAAAACCAATAATAAAATAAAATTGATATGTAGGAGAGAAATACCCTCACTTATAGCTTTTAAACTTTATATCTAAAGCTTAAAATAACAAAGTATGTTCATATTTTTATAGGTTGTTTTACATGCAATAAATTAAAGGCAAAAAATTGTGTGAGATCATTTCACGGATCATTGTTAGTGAGACGGGTCATGTCAAAATCAAATGTAATACTTATATTAGAAAATATGATACTAATAAGGAATACAATTTTTATTATGAGAAAATGCAATAATACTTTTGAAGAAAAAATGTAATACTTTTACATTTTGATTTAAAAGTATTACATTTTCTCTTATAACAAATACTTACCAACATTCGGATCTATTCGGATTGTCAGAAGTTGGCGATCTATTTGGATTGTCAATTGGTTTGCAAGATGTTGGAGAACTCTTCACTGAATTATTCTTATATTGGATGTGTTCTCCATGACTGTTATAATCTAAAACGACACTTTATTAATGTGTCGTTTCATTACGTTTCTAGATCAGCGAATACGTTAGCTCATGTGTTAGTTAGAGTAGCGACTTCTCAGTCTGGTCCTAGTACTTGGTTTTTTTCTTATCCTGATGAACTTGATTGTATTCAACATTTACGTTTGAGTGATTAATAAATCTCGTTTTCCTTGATTTTCAAAAAAAAAAAAAAAAATACTTACCAACGTTATTTATAAGGAAAAATGTAATACTTTTACATCAAAATATAAATATATTACATTTGTCATAAAAAATATTACATTTTCTCTTATAAGTAACAAACATTTTATTCTTAATTAAATGTTTGTTACTCCTTGTGCGCAGTGAGCACCGGTCTAGCCTCTATGGTTCATGTTCAGTTGAGTCACCATGATTTACATCCTCCCAAATGGCAATTTATATCCTACACCATGGCGCGGCGCGCATTGCACTATGCGCCCAGATGCAAAACGACGTCGTTTTTTTTTTTTTTTGAAATTTCCCGCCCCAGTGAATGGCAGTAGTTTTTTCTTTAAAAAAAAAAAAACCGCTGTTCAAGAATGTACATAATGTTATACTAGAATACACATAATTGTATACATGAATGTACATAATTATATAACAAAATATACATACTCTTTTTAAAAGATAATACACATAATCTAACATAATACATAATAAACATAAACTTTTAACATAATACACATCAACTATTAACATAATACACACAAATTTTCTGATTCGGATGTACATAATTGTATAAAAAATGTACATAACTGTATGAACCAATACACATAACTGTATGAACAAATACACATAACTGTGTGAATAAATACACATAATCCCAGCAACTTCCTACCGCGCCTCCCAAAACGACCCCAAAACGACGTCGTTTTGGGAGGCGTGCGGCGCATAGTACTATATGCGCCGTGGCGTAGGGTATAACGATTGCTCCCAAATGCTCTGCCGGGTCGGGGTGTGGGGGGCCCTAAGGGTTGGGGTTCAGCCTTGGAAGAATAATTACGTACGGAATCAATTTGCTAAGTTTTAACTAATACAATTTCAGTACTACTAAGATAATTATAATATGCATTATGAGCTGCCCTATTAATTGCAGTCAATTTTCCCCCCTTGAATTTGCTCTTCCCTGCAAACTCACCATTCACATAGACATCATGAATCTCTCCAGTCTCCTCCCACACATCCCCATTCCACCCCTCCTTCTGTGTTGAGCATATAATACATAAAGTAAATGTGCAATTCAACTATCGACTTAAACTTTTAGTTGAGATGGATCACATGTTTTAATTTGATATAATAGTCAGTCTCATGTGAAAGGTCATGATTTCAAATCTCCGCGTCACCCGATAAAAAAGAAACTATATATGATCCATGTGTTTCCACCCCTTCTTTTGTGTTGAACATATAATATATAAAGTCAAGGTTGAAAAATCCGCTAGGCGCTCAGGGGCGCCTAGGGCACCCGTTTTTATTTTTATTTTTAAAATTTTAATTTAAAATATTTTTTTTTAAAAAAAATTATTTAAGACTTTGTAATTATAACTATTTAATTGTAAATTATATAAATATTTAAAGAATCAAAACACAACACAAAGTCACAACTCAAGTTATTATTAGAGTAACTGATTCCAAATAATTTTGTATTACATTTTTTTGGGTTTGCGACCGATTTAAACAATTTAGAGTTATTTCACTAAAAAAGGCGTTTGTTTGAGTGAAATAATCCATTTAAAAAATACAGAAAAATAACGTATCAGCAACCTAAACTCCCGCCTAGTCTGCGGCGACCTAGGGCGGCCGACCGCCTAGAACGACGATTTTGCCGAATTTCTAGGCGGCGGGCCGCCACCTAGCGCCTAGACGCGATTTTTGTAACCTTAATAAAATAAATGTGCAATTGAATATATAATATATAAAGTAAATATGCAATTCAACTATTAATTTAGACTTTTAGTTTAGATGCATCACATGCTTCAATTTTCTGGTATATGTGGTAGGCACTTTTATTCTAACTTGAGAGTCGCCCCAATGCCAATTTTTGCCAAAATTTTCAACCTCCAAAACCTTAGAACGAAACTTCTATTCTAACGTGAAAGTCGCCCCAAATTAGTCAACTAGTTCACATATTTATTTTTTCTTGTATATTATTTAAATTGATGAGAGGATGAACAATAGGCCACTAATATAAGCCCCTCTTGAATTATTAAGGTTTGATTTTTCTTAATATAATTGTGATGGCATTTTCCTTTCCTGTTCAAGTAATTAAGGTCGTGATGCATAGCATTTTCCTTATATTTTTTTAGGAGTGTTGCTAAATATCATTGTTAAGTATATCAAATCATTAATTATGATTAATAATTGTTGTGTATTAATTAGTGAATTTGTTATAATTAATTGGATACTCATTATTACCAGCCCAAAAGGTCATTACATTATTATTACATGCGATAACATTGTTACGTTGATATGTATATTATGATGTATGTGGCAAATGACCATAGGCAAACGGTGCAATACAACTATTTATTCCGTGAGTATTTGTTTTATACTTTTTCTATCTTACAGATCATGGGAGTTTGATACTATAACTTTCCCTTAAGGAAAGTCACAAAAGTGTTAACTGAGCATAAAATGCTTGATAAATTATAGAGAGAATTAGGATTATAATACTCCGTAATATATAAAAGCCAAAGAATCTGTGTACATGCATGTCTCATCATACTCACATACATACATAGCTAGATACAATATTTGAGAAGGTGTTTACTCTTTGTTACCATTTTCCAAACTCAACTTCTCCATAAGATAATTATAATAAGCATTATGAGCTGCCCTATTATGTGCAGTCAATTTTTTCCCCTTGAATTTGCTCTTTCCTGCAAACTCACCATTCACATAGACATGAATCTCTCCAGTCTCCTCCCACACATCCACTGTTTCCACTTTCCACCCTCTCTTCTGGCATATCTCGTAGAACTTGGACACCGGATGCTGTTCAAGATTCGTCGGGGTAATCATAGGCTGCAACAAACTCTTCACTATCTGTATATATATGTCATCAAACAAATAAAAAAACCAGACATTATATTAAGAACACTTGCTGTTTAGAACATCATGGTAATGACAGCCTAGGATCGAGAAGAGCAGAACGAACCGGCCATGTTGTGTCCGTTGAGCAGCCTGAGTCGATGTATACTGCTCCCAACAATGACTCAACTATGTCTGCTAGGGCCTTGGGAGGATCGATTAGCCCTGCTGAATGAAAGGGGTACTCTGATGCAGCCTTTTTAAAGGTGTTAACCTATAATGATTCAATATTTAGAGTTAGAGAAGATGAAGTTGGGATTCATAACCCCAGGCCAGGCTGCCATCCATGAATCAATGACATAATTAAGTGTTGTTTCTGGAAGATGGTACATGATAAATTTTCTGGTGGCCTGGGATTCATGCATATAACCCCATCTAGCTAGGATTCAATCAAAAGTTCATGACATTTTGGTCTTTTGGAAGATCATACATTATATACATGTGGGGTTCATAACCCCATCTAAGATTCCATGACATCTGATCTTGTTTTGGGAAGATCTATCATACACACAGGCCAGGTGATTAGATTGTGAACCTAAATTACTTAATTAAAACATTAATTAATATCTTAACAAATTAAACAAGCAAAAACCCAAGGTGTTATTATGCCTAAAGGCTATACATCCATAACCCAAAAATTGTATCTAGCTATTTTCAGATGCACAATACATTTACACACACACAAAGATAAATATGAAGAAAAATGATTGGATATCTCGTGATAAGTGTTATGTATAGTACTATTTAGATACCCATAACTTTGTCAAGCTTATCTCAATCAAATTTTTTTCATTGAAGTCTTAATCAATATGAAATACCTAACTATAGAATAAACACATAATATTTTTAAAACACCTATAATTTTTACTTAGCCTACAACATGCACTATCCGTGAGATATGCATTGCATAAACCCTGCCTTATAACTACAAAGTGTTAAATTCATAAGTCCACGGTTACGTTGCAGGTTTGATCAATGATCAATGGGTGATAATAATGAAATTACAAGAGGGCAAGTCCAAACCTTAGACTTTGTGACTTTGTCTATGTGGAGTGTAGACCTAGAAAATTATAATATTATTCTTACGTTGTAGCTTTGTGTTGGAATATTTTAAGGACAAATTAAATTGAATAAACAAGAAAGAAGCAATTAAGTAGACAATGAAAAATTAAATTGACAAATTAATTAAAATGGACTTACTTGACCCTCAAGAAGGGGCTTCCTATGGCGTAAATACTTGTGCAAATTATATTTGATAGCCACGCGCGCTAACTTCTCGGTATCGACGTTAAAGGCGCGTAGGGGAGTCAACTTCCCCGGCGGGAGCTCCGGGTAGAGAAAATAATGCTCCTTCGTGATCAACATATTCAACACCGAATCTCCCATGTATTCCAACCTCTCGTACGACCACGAACACTCGCTCCGGTACGATGAATGCGTGAAGGCTTGTCGCAGCAACTTCGGATCGTTGAATTTGTAACCTATGATTTCCTCCACCTCTTCTAGATTGTTCTTCCAAGCCTCCTCCTCCTCCTCGTCTTTCTCGCCGCCGCCGCGGCTTGCGGCGGAGGCGGCTACTTGTAGCTTCTCTTCGGCGACTACTGTTTCGTCTTCACCGGATGATTGAAGCCCTAGAGAAGAGTCGTCGACGGGAGCTTCTTCTCGTTTGAGTTCTTGTGCCTCCATGGAAGACAACCTCGTTCTCGCAGAAAGACTGTAGAAGACTAGAGAAGTTACGTTGAGTTTTCAGGATTCTGGTTTCGGGTATTGTCGTGAACGAACTTCTCATGTCATATAGAGTTTATTTATAGGGTAGGCGGCGAGCATGGGGACAAATTTATATAATTAAACATTGATTATTTGCAATTTGCTAAATTTTCCAAAAAGGAAAGCGTGTATATATAATTTGCAATTTTTCAAATTTCAAATAATAATTATTATGTTAACTTTTTTACTGTGATTAAATTTAAGAAAATCTAAAACAATAAATAAAATTTTAAAATACTTGGGGATCGGATGTTTGGTAATATTGAAATCATAATTATGATTGGAGTAGGTTTTAAGAACAACAATCTTTTTGTTTGATTTGATAGTAAATCCAAAGCTAAAACATAAAGACTAAAATCCTAAATAGTAAAAAGTAAATTTTTGGACCAAATTTAAAAAATTAAATTACAAATTTTAAAAGGTGAAATCCCTGAGTGCAATTAACGTTCACATTCCGTGCAATTAATGATATCGTTAGGTGCATTTTCGTGCAATTAGTGATATCATTAGGTGCATTTTTATACTATTGTTGGGTATACTTTTTATAATTATTAAAAAAATTTAAAGCAGAGTTCATTTGATAAGAGGAGGTGTTTTAGGGTTAATGACAGAAATAGGTAAAAAATAAAAAAAAAAATTGACAAAAATAAAAAGCTTTCGAAAGTTGGACAAAAATAGGTAAAATTGACTTGCCAAATGCATTTCTTGTAATCTAGGTATGTATACACTACGAGACATGCAAGTCCCACTTGCGTGTCTCCTTTACCGACAAACTGTCGTTGGTTAGGAGAGACGCAAGTGAGACTTGCGTGACTCAGTACAGCAGGGAGGGACTCTCATTTGCCTTATAAAAAAAACACTCTGCCCAGGAGGATTGTAGAAGCATATCCCCAAGCTTTGCAACCAAAGGGGAGGGCTATGTGAAGGTTTGAATCAAAATATATTATTGAAAGAAAAATACAGCAGAATATATAGAGCTATACACCAAAATTTTAAGGGGACTAAGGGGTGCTGGAATAATAATTTCTTCGTCTTTATCATTGGGTATTAGTTGGGTGTCGACTACGTCGGGTGTGCCCGGCTTCTTCTCCCATTTGAATGGAACTTTGTCCTTCGACTCTCCAGCAGTAAACGTTGGACGACCGCCCTGCACCTGACTCTGCCGCCTCAAGTAGTACAACTCCTCTCCTTTCCTTGCTTTATTTTGGTAATCATCACCTTCTGGACCATTTTTGACATCCATTATCTAAAAACATAATAAGCTTCAATCCAAGTTATACCCCTGGTTTATGTCCGTTATTTCTGTTAAATTTTTTTGTACCTTATGCTATAAAAGTTGTACTACATAAATTTTTGGACAAAAATATCCCTACAGTTATAACTTCTGTTATCTTTCTACATTATTATTACCATGTACATGCATACATAATATTATTTCTTACACATCCTTCCATGGTAAGTTGTAATTCATTTAGGTTTTAATTAAAATGTTACCATAGTTATATTTAATAATTTATCATTTCTATAATTTTTACCTAAAAAATATTAATATGAATTATACAATTATACACACACACACACACACACACACACACACACACACACAATTATTTTTTAATATAACTAAGATTTTAATATTTAGTTTTAATATTGGGCATATATTTTTTGCGCATCGCGGATATAAAATACTAGTATTATATATATTTTTCAATTCCCGCTCGTTATGACTTGTGGCAGTGGCCAGCATCTGGCGATGCCCACTTCAGCCCTTGCTTGGTTGTGCACATCCAAAAATTCTTGGGCAGATTGTTTTTTTTTTTTTTTTTTCCAAAAGGCAAAGGAGAGACGCAAGTGGGACTTGCGTCTCTCCTGCCATACTGAGAGACATAGGTCTCACTTGCATCTCTCCTGACCGGCGAAAGTTTGCCGTACGTAGACTACAAGAAACGCATTTGGCAAATGAATTTTAACTATTTTTGTCCAATTTTTAAAAGTTTTCTATCTTTATCAAAAAAAAAAAAAAAAAATTTAATCTATTTCTGTCATTAACCCGGTGTTTTCATTTTGGGTGTGAATGTGTCTCCAAAGATTACAATTGGGTGTTGCTATTTGCACCACCCTTTGACTAAAATGAAGTATAAAGTACATTGAAAGTATAAAAAGGTGGTAATTTATAATAAATACATAGGTGGTGCAATTGGGTGTTGCTATTTGCACCACCCATTTGGCTATTTGCACCACCTTAATAAAACTGCATTTATTGGATTTAAGTAATAATTAATTAATTCAAAATGTAATTCATTAAAATTAAAAAAAAAAAAAAAACAATGAAACGTCGCCTTCTCCGGTGAGAAGGCAGCCCAGTGGTCGCCTTCTCACTGGAGAAGGCGACCCAGGTAGGCTTCTACCTGGGTTGCCACAGTTGGTTGCCTTCTCGTCGGAGAAGGCAACCTAGGTAGAAGCCTACCTGGGTGGCAAATTATGCTGTGCATCCGTATGCACCATGCATGGTGCATACGGATGCAAAAACGACGTCGTTTTAATAAAACGCGCATCTCTCCTTAAAAAAAAAAATCAGGTTCGATTCCCAGCAACAACATATGAACTAAAATTCCATAATCGATGAACTATAATTCCATAATCTAATCTATGAACTAAAAATTCCAGAATGAATGAACTAAAATTCCATAATCTATAAACTAAAATTTCAGAATCGATGAACTACAATTCCATAATCGATGAACTATAATTCCATAATCAATGAACTATAATTCCATAATCTATGAACTAAAATTTCAGAATGAATGAACAATAAAATGTTGTTGCTGGGAATCGAACCTGAATTTTTTTTAAAGGGGAGACGCGCGTTTTTTAATAAAACGACGTCGTTTTGGCATCCATATGCACCATGCATGGTGCATACAGATGCACAGCATAACGATTGTACTTGGGTCGCCTTCTCCAGTGAGAAGGCAGTTCGTCGCCTTCTCACCGGAGAAGGTGACAGATCTCTTTTTTTTTTTTTTTTTTTAAATATGTTGATTTCTTTAAAAAAAATAATAAATATTACTTTTTGACCACATTTATTAATGGTGGTCAAATAGCACTTTGATATTTGCACCACCTGTAAAGTTATTTGACCTATTATATAAGTGGTGTGAATTGAATTTTCCTTACAATTATATTCCACTTTTTGACGAGATCAAGACACAAGGGAGTAATATTTTTTGTTTTCAAAAAAAAAGGGAGTAATATTTTTGAAAGTGCATGCATTATGCATTTATGCATCGCATTTTTTCCAGAAATGAAGTACTTTCTTTCTTCTTTATGGGGATGTCGATCTGCGTGTTTGGAAAACGGTGAATGACTGTGACTTGAGTGTAAAGAAACAGATAGTCTGTCTTCAAATCTGCCGTATCTTGTGCACCAACAACAAATAGTCAATCGTCATCAATGTACAATGAACAATGCTCCTGCAGGTTGCGTTGGAAACAGGAAAGGTTCCGTCCTTGGCTGCTAACATAATCATCTTAATATTGACAATTCTTGTTAACTCTGTATTCAGCTGAGTTATCATGATTTATATTCTCCCAGATACTCTGTCAGATTGGAACGTGAGTGTCCTTGGCATTGGAGATTCAACCTTTTAGGAACAAATCTTAATATTAACAATCACAAGAGTGTAAAGTTCACTTTCCTGCCGAGTGCAAGAGTATATAATAACCTAATGTACAAGAATTTTTGAAAAACTTGTAAGTTGTTGAAAGACAATTTACCAACAAGAAAAGACTCACTCTCTCTTTCATGCATGGCTTGTTAGTGAACTCCCAAAGAATTACCATTGCCAAATGCCAAATACATTTTGATCATAAGGTCCAATCTTCAGGATATGCAGTAACTTTGTTAGATTTTGACTAATACACATGCGAATCGTTCTATTTAGTTTCATGTTACACTCCATTAATCTGATAGAAAATTCGAGACAGATCAGGACTTGATACCTAGAACATTAACAACTTCATTGTACACCTCGCTTGCTGCTCTATTCAGAGCAACTTCTTTCTTTTGAAGGCACTTCCCTCTTCCTCTAAACTGATTGTCAACAACTACTTCACAAGTTTTGTTTTGTGCCCATAGATCTATGAGCTGTACTTTAAGCTTGTGCTTCTGGCAGATTTCAAACAGCTTTCTCACAGGATTTGCTTCAAGCATCTCTGGGGTAATTATTGGCTCCAACAGTGTCTTTGTTACCTGTGAGCCCAAAAATGGTTCAACATCAGTGGTTGTACACTGGATATTTATAGCAATCTCCATCCCATAGGCCACACCCATGCTTTCACCATAAAGGGAATAGTATCTTCTTTAGTCAAAATTGGAATCTTCCTATTTTTGTCATTCAGATTCATATTAAAGCTATTTATGAATATATTCAGACAGATATCATCATGGCAATGCTGGCACAGCTAGGCGGTCTTTTCCCTTTATCGAGGAGAAATAAGGAAACAGAAGATTCATTTGCTTAGATTGCCACCCAGGACAAGAGTTTATGTGCAGTTATATTATCTCAAAGAAAATGAAAATAAAGAGTCCAGAGAAAGGAAAGACCTCCCAGGTTTTATCAAGTGAAGCATTGCTGTCAATGAACACAGCTCCAACTGTTGATTCAACAACATCGGCAAGCACCTTTGGAGCAGCGATCATGCCATGGGAGTGCAAAGGGTAGTTTGGAAGAACATCAATAAAAATATTAATCTGGGATTACAAAACAATTGCAGGTTAAAAAAAGGGAATCAAGATTCAAGACCTAATATAAGGGGGAAAAAAAGTAAAAAACAGAAAAACTAATTGAAGGAATGCAGAAACAAGTGATAAATACTTTTTTTTTTCCTTATTATATCAACCTGTAATATTTAGCTTTTGGTTTGCAGTTGAGAAGGAAATTACTTAATATTACATTATTGACATGTTTGGTCAACCCAACTCAAGTAAGCATGAAACAAATGGGACACATGAACTGTTCAAAATGATATTTCAACAACCGCCCATTTCCTCACGAAAACCAGATAGAAGAAGAAATCATAGAATCGCAGTTCAAACTATCTTCTCAACTGAATGGAGTCTTCTTCCTCCATTACATGCAATCTAGGGTAAAATACTAAAATCATACTTGTACTACAAGTTATTATGTCAAGAGACTAAACATTCTTGTCTGTAAAGTGTAAGCATTTCCTAAATAAAATGTGAGCTGTGAGCAACTGTAGGGGAAGACTGTGGTTGCCTACTCTAATCTTCTGTAACAGAATTTTAGTGGGACAACTACAGCAGCAATAAAAGGCATTTAAACTCTTGAATACCAATTTCAAAAGCAATAAGCCAATAACAGGGAGAAGTAAATTAAGTAACCAAAAGTGCTACCAATTTCATTAATGCAGCAAATTAGATGCTTATACAATGCTAACACAGGTTGCCTACTCTAATTTTCCGTAACAAAACTGTGGTGGAACATCTACAGAAAAAGACGTTAAAACTCTCATATACCAATTTCAAAAGCAATAAGCCAATAACAGGGAGAAGTGATGAGTAAAAGTGCTACCAATTTTTATGGACATAGAATACCTAGCTAGTAACTCTATTTTCTAAATACTGAATAGAAATGAGCATTCCCTAATCCTCCATAGAGAAATATAATTATAAAGAGATAAACATACATAGAGCTACGCCTGACACTGGATAAATCCAGGATATGGAAATTGTGACAGAGTTACATGCATACATGAGCTACAGATGATACTGATGGAATAGAATCAACTGATACAACGCTGCTTCTTTGCGGCATAATATCTTACCAACAGTATGCAAACAGTACTGATAAAACATGGGGACTTACCCGTTTCTTTATATTTGGCTGTTTATAACGTAAAAATTTATGGAATTTATGTTTCACAGCAACACGTGCAAGCTTCTCTGTGTCAACATTGGCAGCACGTAGAGGTGACAACAGCCCTGGTGGGAGATCGGGGTACGTTGAAATTTGTTGTTTTGTGATCATGAAGTTGAGTACTGAGTCACCCAAATACTCAAGCCGTTCATATGATACACAGTTAGGATGATAAGATAAATGTGTAAATGCTTGGCATAGTAAACTCTTATCGTTGAAATTGTATCCTATAATCTTCTCTACTTCTTCAATATTTGGTATTGACTCTCCTGGCTCCTGTAATGATTCTTCGAGTTCCCATCGATTTCCTTTAGTACCGAGGAAATCATTGAAAATGGAACCTAGCCAAGATAGAGCCAAGTCAAACCAGATCTTCAGATCAAATGCATACACTCACATTAATACTAATTTGTGTGTTCCAATAGATCACTTACGAACACAATGTACGTCCTCAAATGTTTTAATAGTAACGACAGATTTAGCAAATAGAAGTAGCATTTCTCCTATTTCAATCAAGGCAACCCTAAACTTCAACCAGGTTTGTAAACGCTAAGTAAAGCCTGCCACAGAATGCGGAGAACGACATAGTTGTTCATCCGCTGGGTGCTCTTTCTCATTCCCATGAATCAGTATCACATCTTAACAGAACATCGGATTTCGAAATTAAATACAAGCTGGTATCAAATTCTGATAGAACAGAAAATAGCGATTTCACATTGGATGGTCAGTGAATAGAAATTTTGCATTTCTTGCATAAACGCTTGTGCTTCAATTCCCTAATCCTCATAAGTTACCATAGCATAGAGACAGCTGACACACACACACATATATAGAGAGAGAAAGAGGGGGAGAGAGGGAGAGAGAGAGAGAGAGAGTTAACCATAAGAGGCGAGCCACTTCTTGGCTGGAGACCAGCAGGACTGTAACCAAGACGCCCTTCGTATTTGGGAAGACGACATCTATGAATTTTAGGCCGATACAGGACGTACATTTCTAAAAGTAGGAAGTAATTAGCCCAAAAAAATATTGGCAAGTTGGGTTTGTAACTTTCCATACGGGCCCGGCCCACAAAAAATACTGATACCAGCATATACCTCCAACTCAAATTATATTGTAGGCCAAGTGGTCCGCATTATAAAATGAAGGAATAAGGGTCAAATAGGTAATTTAATTACGCACCAAATTGAAATTAGATTATTAAACTAAACAAGAATACAATTGAATCATTAAACAACACAAAAACATATAATTTAGCCCAAAATAACTTGTTTACCTGATGTAACAAGTTACCAATTTTAAAATTAATTTTAATAAATAATTAATTAAAATATTTAAAAAAAAAAAAAAAAAAAAAAACAGAAACTCCCGGCTGGAGATGAACCTCCATCTCCAGCCACGGAGACGAGGTCCCTTCGTCTCCGTAGCCATGGAGACGAAGACCCTTCATCTCCGGCGACGAAGGTCTCTTCCTTTCCATGGCCAGAGATGAAGGGTCTTTGTCTCCGGCCATGGAGACGAAGAGACCTTCGTCTCCAAGGCCAGGGAGACGAATATCCGGCCGCAGTTTTTTTTTTTTAATATTTTAATTATTTATTTATTAAAAATTATTTTAAAAAATTAATTTTAAAATCAGTAACTTGCAACATCAGGTAAATAAGTCATTTTGGGCTAAATTGCATGTTTTTGTGTTGTTCAATGGCTCAATTGCATTCTTTTTTAGTTCAATGGCCTAATTGCAATTTGGTGTGCAGTTGAGTGGCTTATTTAACCCTTATTCCTAAAATGAATCACATATAAATATAATTTTTATAAAATTATCAAAAAATATATACTAATTATTAAATCTCGGAAAAAGGGGTTAAATAAGCCTCTAAATTTTACTCAATAAGTCAATTAAACACTTAAACTTTCAAAAGTTGTAATTAAATTCACAAATATGTTATTTTCGAGCAATGAAATCCACAAATCTATTGGTGACCTGTAATTGCAGGTCAACTAGGATTCTGATTGGTGCAAAACACTTCTTCTTAGCTGATACCAACGAAGTTGGGACGACTAGAATTAGATAAGGCGCTTACGGCTTAAGCGCCTTAAATGTAGCAAAAGAAAATATAATCGAATAAAGATGAATTATTTAATTAGATATTGAAATCTATTGATTATGACAATTGAAGAAAGCGATTAATTCATGCGCTCGTTAGTCAAAGAAAGAGGATTTGTGGGTGAGCTTCTTCTTCAAAACTGTTAATAATTGCGTTTGAACAATATTTCGAATTCTTCAAATCTTCAATTTACTAAAATAAACACTTCATCATAATAATATTAAAATTTTGTATGATACATTAAAATATTATATTATTGTATAGTTTATACTGAATAAATAAAGTTATATAAATATATCAATGTGGCAAACAATATAATTATATAAAACTTTTTACGAGGTTGATAGTGTTAAATATCACGTTGGAAAAACCAATAATAATTATTATAACAAAAAATAACATATATAATTATATCTGGTATTATCGTGGACTTTTTATATAATTATAATATTATACTTTGTATAACACTTCAATTTTAAATTATTTGTATACTTTATTCGTTGTATAAGGCAATGTATTAAGTTGTCAAAATAATACTACGACAAAATGTTAGAAGAACATCTAGAATATACATATGAGATCCCAATAAAGAGAAAGCTACATCTTATATGGTGGTCACGTCTTGAAAAATTGTTGGTAGTAGTCTAGAAGCTGAGTTTTTCGTAAACTATATCACATTTTCCTGTATATAGAAGTGCATCATACTATTTAAAAAGAAAATATATATATATCTAATTTAATAATTACTGGATCAAGATTTGACAATCATAATATAAAAGTTACACCTAATGTGGTGGACACCTTGTGGATACAAGGCATTAGTCCTATCACCTAAAGGCTAAGAGCTCATTGAGTCACCACTATGCCGGCCTGGATGTGAGATCATATCCTTGGAGTCAGGGAATAATGAGGGATCATCTCACCTTTTGTGGAGAAAATATCTAAGTTTTTTTTAATGTTACTAGCTCTATTACAAGTTAATAATCACAAAAATTTTAAAACAATAATTTAATGTTGTAATTAATAGCAACGGGGAGGTATTATTGTGGCATGACCATTTTAGTCCTCAATTAATAAAATCGTTGAAATGTTGTTAAATATAAAAATATTTCAATCTTTTTATACAAAGTATGTTGAATCGTTATATTTTTTATAATTTTTTTTGAATAAATCTATAATTGAAGACTGAAATATCAGTGTATTTAACAATATTTAAACTATTTTATTGATAAAAATAGTCATGCCACAATAATATTATGGTCGGAAGTAAATATTTTGATCAAAAAAAAATCCTTAAATAAACTACCACTTATAAATCTAAGACAAACAACGGAATTAACTCGAAAAATAAACGAAAATAAAAAATATCGTGGTCTATCGCTTGTGCGCCTATGAGACTCTTCTTGTATTTACATAGTCACATGACTAATGAGTGCGTCGGCATTTGACTTTGACTTTATCCTATGACGGTGATACCCTCAGTATGCGTTTGGTCATTTAACGCACTAAACTAACCCAATCGGCCAATCCTAAACACGGCTTAATATTCAGAGTTGAATGGCATTTTGGTCCTTTCAGGAGTTCAAAGTCTCATTGGTTCACTTCCACTCCAAGTTAATAAGCTGTGTCTCCCTTTCATTGTCAAATGTCACCGTCCCAATTAAATTGTGATTCCCACCACCACTCCCAACCGTCCCAATTACTCCCCCTATATAATGTTTCTATATAATTTTTTTTAAAAAAAATTAGCCCATTTAAATGGGTTGAGATCCAACCGATGTCCTTGTAGTCTAATGTCATGAAATAATTCTCCTAAATGGAAGATTATTGGTTTGAGTCTCAGTGTCGGCGATATTAACTCTTTGTGCTTGAACAGATTTTTATTCAAAGTAAATGTCGAATAAAAGTGACATCCACTGAGGCAGTCACTACATGTCATCTGAGTATAATGTGTTATTGTTTCGTTGGTTTACCTCATTCAGCATAATGTGTTATTGTTTTCGTTGGTTTACTTCATTGTGATCATTTACCGTCCTGCCGACTCCACAAGACAAGATTCACCGAGAATATATAGTAGTGATTGTGAACTTTCTCATAAATCAAAGTATAATAGCCATCCATTGATAAGAACTTGATATATATACACATCATCACCATGGATCCCATGGTGCCAAAAAAAAAAAAAGTAATATATGCTAGCTCCCCATTTCCCACAAGGGCGGGGGAGTGAGATCCAATGGGCGAAGATTTGAAAAATGTTGTGATGATAGCAGGCGGAGACTATGACCAAAGTACAACATTAACAACAACAACACAAGACATTAGACCCATGGACCAACCAATATACATAACATGTCCATATAAAACCATAGTAAATGCCCACCACCTTTATTTGCCTAAATAACATAATATTCTCTTCACATCATTCTACACATACATACAACCCAAAACATGCATCGCTTTCACATCTCCTTCCTCATTGCTCTCCTCCTAACCAGCTCCCCCGGAATCCATGCCGCCCGTCACCCGCCGCCCCTCGCCGGCGGCCCTTCCCCTGGGAGCGCGCAGCTCTTTCGTCCTCGTGCTAGTGCTCCGGCGGCCAGAGATTTCGAGTCCGATAAGAGAAGAGTCCCCACCGGCTCTAATCCACTCCACAACAAGAGATAATATAATAGTCTACTATACGCGCTTGGAATCATGTTTATTTTGTCGTAGGTAACAGGCCGGAAGATTCGTTGTACATTTGATTGGTTTTGTTGTATGTTGTTTAATTGATCGAGATACTAGAATGTTAGAATTGGTGACTCAAAATTTGTTTCAAGATAAGTTTTGTTTCACCATCTTCATCTTTTTTCTTTTTTTTTTTTTTCTTCTCAAAACTCGAGTTACTATTTGAAAGTATACGGTGGGTAAACTACCATCATCTTTATTAGTAGAGATATTGTACAGATCGAAAGTTGGTAAAATCAAACCAACCTTAATTTACTTAGCTTGTGTCTACATGACTACATATATATTTCTAGAGGAAAGCAAGCTAAGCTAAGTCTGATCTGCCGTATTTTTATTTTTATTTTTATATATTTTTTGTTTGATTATTCTCATGTATTTGATCGAGATTTGATCATGATTTATATTGTAGCTAGTATAGACTTGAGATATATATGATGTAATGCATTTAATTAAGAATTTTTGTATTATACTTTGCTTTAATATAATGTTGTAGTAAAATAATATGTTCAAACTACTAATTTCACTTTGTGAGAAATGATTTTCTTCGTTTGCAGTATTTACCTATTGTATTCTTTAATAGGTATTCGTTTCTTAAGATTTTTGGAGTGTTCGTGTTTGTTTGTTAAGATTTTTGAAAATCGATGTTCGTTTTCGTTTGTTAAGCGTTCATTAGTGTTGGTTAATGTTTGCGAACACTTGTTATTAAATGAACATTAAACGAACTTGTTCATGAACACGAACACAAACGAGTTTGTTCACGAGCTCTTAACAAACGAGTCTACAAATGTTCAAACTTTGTTCATTTATGTTCGTTTACCTTAATAAACGAACATTTATCAAACACGAACATGAATAGTTACTTATCAAACACGAACACGAGTAGTTTATGAAAAACTTGTCCGCTAATCTTTATGTTCTTTAAAGATAAATAGCACCCGTATCATATATGCTGTTCTTTAAAGATAAATAGCACCCGTATCATATATGCGAAAGTCTTCATTATTTATTTATTTTTATTATTATGATTTTGCATAAGTTTTTGGTGGTTAAAAAAAAAAACGAAGTGAAAAGGAAAAAGTTAAGTTTATTTAGTTTGTGCTCCATTTCTGCTCGATCAACATACAGTCCATTATATTGAGTGGGAAAACCTCTATTCCCACTTACGGTTTGATCCTGCAGAGATATATCCAACTGAAGTTTGTAATAATTAGTCTCTGAAAAAATTAATGAAATTTAATTTATTTATTTAAAAAAAAAAGAAAGATAGAAATATTAGTGTGTAATTTTCTTTTCCCGGACGAAACATTTGAGAGGATGTAAATCACGATGACTCAATAACTCAGCAGACAAGACCAAATGTCGGTGCGCACAAAAGATCTGTCCACTTTGAGCATAATTCCCACATTGGCACTATCACTGCTGAGATTAAAATATTAATCTCTTCTTCTAAATACTGTCTATAAAGTATTGGGAGTGGAATAAATAGGTGATATTAGCTGTAATAAGGAATGTACAGAGGGAGTTGATTGAGGCTGCAGCGAGGCATTATCGGCAGGGACCCAAAGTTTAAATGGGTGTAAATACCCATTACTTCATGCAACCACCATGCACTTAAAGAATATATCCCACCACCTTAGCTAGCTTTCACACACACCTGCAAATTAATTAAAGAATGAATAATTATATGATTGCTGATTTGGGAGCCTTATTGGCCCTCACTCCCTTCACTGCTTCACACACCTTTTCTTCCCAGTTGTAGTTGCACTGATGCCTACGTGTGCTTTGTTTTACTCGATCTCTCAAATCGAGATCCACAAATATTCATTGAGAAGTAAATTTGTATAAATTGGTTTAATTTGTGGCATGCCAATGCACCATATATAGTTAAGTGTATGAAAATTAGGATCTGATCGGTGAGTTAATTATACTACTAACTATTTATCTTTGCAATAACTTTAAGAGTGAGGTTTTTGGGACAAAGTTAAAGAGATATGGAATAACTCATTTTAACTTGACTTGATTTTAAAATTTAACAATTTTAATTTCAAATTGATTGTCCAACAAAATGACTTGATCTTTGTTATGATGACTTGTGAATCCCAAAGCCATGTTTAGAACTGAACTTGGAGGGTTACTCCCACAAAATGACAAAGGGTTGCTATATGTGTGTTATACCAATTATCAAGTGATATAGTGTTGTAATTAGAATTTACCTATTAAAAATATTGTGTTTAGACATTAGCTAGTTTATCAAGGCTTTGAAATTATATTAAGCTAAGATATGAGGTTTTCGTCCAATTGAATTGAAAAATAATTTTTTTAATGATCTTATTGATAGAATAATTACGAATAGATATGGAACGGAATAATATATAGCAAATCAAACCTGAGACACCGGACAAACCCACACCGAGATCGGCCGAGCAGACCATGGGATGGTCTTCCACCCTATGGTTTGCCATGCCACAGTCGGCCGCGCCTGAGTGTCGGGCACCCCGAAGGTCGGCCACCTCAAGGGTCGCCAGGTAAGCCACCTCGTGGTCGGCCACCCCACCAAGAGGGTCGCCCACTTGGCCGTGCTCTATGCTCGGCCAAGGGGCAGGGTCTCCGCGTTACCCGAGTCTCGTGGTGCGTGCTACGGTTCAAGACGTTGAGGGAACCTCCATTGATTTCTCCAGGGTTGTAGGGGCGACATACACGGGGTATAAAAACCCTCATTTGTGTGTCTTGTTCAGACATCTCTTGTCCTAATTCCGTACTTGTCTTGTTATTACATATATAATTCTTACCTTTGTAATAACACTTTATACACAATTAATGCAATATTCGTCCACGTGACTTATAATTGTATCAATATTCGTCCTTAATTCGTTTAATCCTATACTTGTCACGTTCATTTATATATTCGGGTTAATAAATTCGGACCACCGTACCGGGTTATTAGTGCGTCATGGTCTAGATTCATATAAATTTATTTTGTTATTTGATTCATTGTAGGATTAAAAAAAAAAAATACTTAGCATAATACATATTTTTAACATTTGACATTGTTTTAATGAAATAATATTTTAAATGAGTCATATTTATGTTCCTATTATACAATATAGTTAAGATTTTATAATTGTAATATAATAGTTTACAAGTAAGAGCAAAATGAATAACATCTATTCATTTTCAATGAACCAAAAAATATAGACACAAGTGTTAAATAGGTTCATCTATTACTTCGAAGTGCTCAATTCCACCCATCAATTAAAACATAATGTAATTAGACACGCTTACCTCTAAAAATTTGTCGATTAGCATTTTCTGCAGGTTACCTCCGGCTTGCCACTTCACACTGCTGACATGTAATTATATTTATATAAAAATGGTGATGATGTAGAAAAAGCCAATAACCTTAGTCCAAGCCAAAAACATTCGTCGACATCTTCACATCGACACTGCTGACATCCGTTCATTCTTTTTAATTAAATAACTGCTATTATATGGGTTCAATTATATCATATTGTTGGAATTACTCTGACAATAATTCCTTAAAAGTGGATTTCACTTTCAATGGCTTCATTGTGCAGAGACGTTCTTCTTTGGAGGAATGGATGACAAAATTACTATCTGATATTGATTAATCAAGGAGTGTTGCAACAGCATCCTTTCTTGAACTCGAAGCAGCTGCTAGATCTTGTATGTCTCACAAGTGTGGGAATTTATTTTTAACTCTGTTTCATCAGTGATAAGTTATGAGAATGAACGGATGTCAGCAGTGTCTATATGAAGATGTCGACGAATATTTTTGGCTTGGAACAGGGCTCGGCTTCTCGTTGGAGATTTAGAAGTGAATTCCACATTATCACCATTTTTATTTAAATACAATTACATGTCAGCAGTGTAGAGTGGTAACCCGTAGGTAACGTGTAAAAAATGCTAATTGACAAATTTTTAGAGGTAAGTGTGTCTAATTACATTATGTTTTAGTTGAGGGGTGGAATTGAGCACTTCGAAGTAGTAGATGAGCCTATTTGACACTTGTGTCAAAAATATATATAGAGAGAGTATATTAGTAGTCAAAAATGTTACACAATTAACGAATTCGTTGGCTCACGCTTTAGTCAATGTCGCGAGTTCTCAACCTTATTCGATATAGTGAACGCATTCACCAGTCTCATGTATTGTTCAATTTCGTTAATGCAGTTTGATTAGTTTTTGACTTTCAAAATATACAGAGAGCATATTAAATATTTAATTATTTATTCAAAAAGTGAAATGTGAAATTATACAAAAATTCATATAATAATTTTTGTTTTGTTTTATTTTGTTGGAGAAAACAATTCTATAAATAAATAAAATAGAGAGAATTTTATCGCTGGCAGTAGCCAGTAGGCACCAAAGAGGTTATTTTATCAACTCACGCTTCCTGTAGGCTGTAGATAAACCTCTGCAAGTCTCAGGGTTTAAGACCCGTATTTCACTCGGGTCTGCTCAAAAGCTGAAGCCATTTCATCAAGAATTGAAAGGGGTAAGCAATTCTACTTCTTCGTACATGTTCTCGTGTAAGAGTTTAGAATTTCGTACCAGTTTTCTTTGTATTGAATTGAACATCTGCTCTGCTCGAGATACTTCTGCTTATGGGACTAAGTTTGGATTGAAATTAGGTGCAAATTCTGGTGTAATCTACAAATATTTGTACAAATTCTTGAATGCGTTGATGAATCCTTCTGTTAAAATGGTTAGGGCTCTCTGAAGGATTCAAAATAGCATAAAATGGGTTGGTTTCTAAAGAGGTAGAAAGCACACTTGGTTAGAGGAAACAATTTTCACACTTCTGAATTTCTTTCGAAGTGTTCTTTAAAGCATTCATGCGGTTACTATCTCATAGTTTGAGCACATTTATGTATATATTATATGCCTAACACGCCCCCCTCGTGTGCCTTTTTGACGGGCTCCAAGCAACCCATGGACTATCGTCTATTTGAACCCATAACCTCTTGTACGAGGTTGGGTCGTATGTGCTCTGTCTCAATTAAAAGCATAAGCTCACATTTATGTTTATATATTATATGCTCAACAACTACTGTCTTTGCTTTCATACATACTTCTGTAGTGAGATTATTGTCAGGAAGGCACATGAAAGTTCCTCTCTTGTGGTTCAAAATATGTACCGTGCCAACTCAAAAGAATGTTTCTAAACAGATGATGTATTTGCAATGGAAGAATATAATTGGGGACTTCAATGTATGATCTTTCCTTTGATTACTTAGTATCATATGGAGCCAAATGGATAATTTGATAGAGAATGCTTCAAACAAGAGTAAATTAGAACACTAGGTGAAAATCCTGTCCTTGGGGGAGTAGCATCATGGCATTGGTTAAGGTGAAGTAGTTTCTGCTAAATTTCTTTTGGGAGGAGAATCAGAAAACTTTAAAGAACATGAGTAATATTTGTTTTGGTTCTGTTTATGAATGATGGATCATATCCTAAAAGCGTGCATTTGTGTTTTTGTTCTATGATCTTGCATTCAACTGGACCAATTGTATATCTGGGGTTCTTATGTTCTTATTCTATGATGATCTTGCATGGTATTGGACCAATAGAAATATTTGTCTGCTGAAGAAATTGTGTGGGTGAATCTCTGTTTTTTCTCGTGCTAGCTAGGCAGATCAAACTGCAAGAGATGGCAAGTTTTGTGATAAATCCAACTTTGAGTAGCTTCAATACCCTTAACTGCCGCAACCCAAATCATAAATCCTCTAGAAGATCCCTAGGTGTTCGGGCAATGAGGATAGAGAAACCAATGGAAGAGTTGTACAATATCAGTGTCGAGAGGAATGTGTCAAAAGAAAGATTGCAGGAGCTTGGTGTTTCACGATGGTCAATGTGGAAGACGGGCGAATGCAAGCTTCCTTGGGACTGGCATGTGGATCAGTTGGTCTATATCGAAGAAGGAGAGGTAAAAGTGGTGCCAGATGGGAGTGAACGCCATATGCGTTTTGTTGCTGGTGACTTGGTTCGCTATCCCAAATGGTTCGAGGCTGATCTCTACTTCGACGGCTTCTACCAAGAACGCTATAGCTTTCGAGCATATGGCGATGACTAGTGAACGCCATATGCGTTTTGTCTTATTTATTCTCATGTAAGACTTTATATTACTGTTAATGTTACTCTTAGGTGCTAGATATTGTCTCTCCAAATATGATTTGGAACTTGGGAATCTTGTGCATTCAGTTGTGAACTTTTACTTACCATCTTGTGCAGCAGAGCTTTTGTTAAGAATGGGCTTGGATGTAAAAAACTGGCATAATTAGAATAGTTCTGTGGATCGAAATTTGAACCGGATCAATGTTAAATATATTTATAAATGTAGGGGGCAAAAATTAAACTAATTATAAAGTGAGGGTCGTGAACATCATTTGGATAGTCAAAAGTCAAAAGTTGCGTGTTTATAAGGTGATTAGTCTATTCCTTCAGCGAACCAAGCGATAGAATATAATTCATGTTCTATTCTTTACTTATTTTATCCCTTATGGAATAATATTCATATTTTTTCCAAATTCATTCTGTGAACTAAACGTGTTGTAAATGTAATTTTTATAATTTGCTTTACGGTTTACGGTTTGCTCATCGAATATAATAATGATATTAATTAAATTGATTGTGCAATATAATGCAACTGTATATTCAATGTATTGAGCAAAAGAAACAAAAATCTTTATAATTTGTAAAGCATTTTCACATATCTGGGAATAAATTCTTTCGAATCTTGTTTTTTAAATGCACTAATATGCTTTTTATTTTCCTTTTTCAATGAAATATTTCTCTAAAATCTCAAGTCAAGTACAAATAATTGTGCATTGAGATATACATTTTTTACATAAATTAAAAAAAAAAAAAAAAAAAAAAAAAAAAAAAAACTACTCTAGTTAGATCTATGCCGAATCTATCGGCAATGCCCTCAACTAAAAGTCTAAGCTTACACATTTATGTTTAAGCCCATCAAATGTTCAGGCCGATTACTTTTTTATGTGCTCTAAGCAACAGGTGGAACATAATCTCTTTTATTTGGGACTTTTGGCATGGGGTTGGCTACCAAATTGAAGCACGCTACATCTCAACTAAAAGCTTAAGTTGATAATCGGATTGCACATTTATGTTTATATATTATATATATATATATATATGGATAGAGACCATATGAGAGATGGTGCTTTAAGTTCTAAATAATGTTCTTTCTACAATTCATATTACATAGATGATGACAATATATCTATGTGTGTATGTGCAAAAATTTCTTATAATTAAAATTATAGGGGAATGTTTAACCCTACCAATCATATATATTCAAATTATATAAGTTGTGCAAATGCCTATATGTGCCACTTTATATTATAGACAAGTTTCTTAACGGTATACAAAGCTATATATATCATATATATTCAAATTATTAGCCGATATTATTTATCTTTTTATCATAATAATATATCGAAAGAGAAAAAAGAGGTAACTATTTAAGTTTGATCTTTTGCATGAGCAGATAATGGAGTAGATAAATTTCTTCCCCATAGAAATGAAATAAAGCTGAAATACAGAAAGGAATATTTGGTTTTGTCACAAAACCGAATAATATTTATCAAGATAGAGGTCACAAGAGAAATTATCTCTGCAACCAAGGATTGTTTTTTTATGGTACAGAAGAAGCCCATGGCCGGCGATGAAAAGATGATCCAGCCCCCACCCTCCCCCAACCCAAAATATAAATCAGACAAGCAACTTGGTATCAACAGAAGCTGACCTTAATCTCCATTCTTCATTATCCCTCCATCTGTCTGTTTCCGGGGATGTTGGCGCCAAGTAACGCATTACGGTTCTTGGGGTCAAAATCTCCGGTTCTACAACTCGCGCTGGAAATGGCTTTAATTTGGAGAAGTCAGTGGGACGTGCTGTCCTCGGGTGCCACAGGTGTCCGTGGATTAGTGCTGGTGGCAATGGCGACGGAAGAGGCAAACCGAGCAACGAGGACACCTTCGTGGCTCACGGCAGCATTGGACGCTGCTACGTTTTCTAATTGGTTCCAGATTGATTCCCGCCTCTTCTGTCTCTCCTCCTTTCGGTTTTCGTCCTCTTCAAAACATGATAAACACTGTTCAAACAGCATCGGATCGGCATCTGCGAAGATCTTCCTTACATTCAAAGTCAGGCTTTGAACAGCTTGATTCCAATGACCCCTGGTGTTTTTCTCCAAGTATGGAAAAACAATGGGTAATATCACTTCACGGTTCTGAAGAATCAGATTTCTTATATGATCATTATTCCATATGAACAATGCACGTTCTGCCACCTGCATGTTTCAAATGCCTTGACTATCTGAGAGAGGGAAATAAAAAAAACGAGCAAAAACAAAGTATCAAAGAATACAACAGTACTTATCACAACAAGCAAGTTTCAACAAAGTTCAAACTAATTACAACTTGGCTTTTGAAATTCATGTTGAAATCGATTGGGAAAGAAGGATGAAATATGGGACGTAGGCACGTAGCTGCTTGTTTTGGCTGATCTGGAAGGAAAGAAATCATTGTTTTTTGATGGTTTAAAGATGTCCCTAGTGAATATCAATGACCTTTATTTATGAAATTTTTTTAATCACTTCATAATGAAGAAATTTTGACAAAAATCCAAACAAACTACAAAACCAGCCTTTGACATACATGTTGATATTGATAAAAACGAAAAACACTTCACACACACACACACAAATTATGTATGGATGTATGTGTATTAGTCTCCCCAAACTTAAGGCTCAACTTATCTGAAGAGAAGAATTATGGATTCACCTTTTTTGTGTGTGCAAGAAAAAAAACCCATTAACTTAGTTATTATCTGCTAGTTGATTATTTTCTATTGGCCTAGCATATGAAACTCATGCTTCTTCGAGGTTTGGACACCCAGTTAAATACATGGATCAGCCTCATCTAAAGAAGCTGTTAGATGTGATGGAGCTACAAAGCAAGATGGTGATAATTTAACTAATCTATAGTCTATCTTTGAAAAGGAAATTTCACTTTCAGAAATTTAGCCGCCAAAAGGAACTAAACCACATGGATGCAGCTGAATAAAAGTACTGATAAAGACATGGGACAAGAGAACCCTAAAACCAGACAAAAGCCTAATACTAAACCAACGCAGAAATTTTGATCTCATTAAATACTCCAAACCATTCAATTCCAAACTACAATGAAATGCAACTTCCTCCCAGGTTCTGCAGCATCCATTAATCCTTGGAGTAGAATGAGTAGCCAATGAAACTAGAGAAATTGTGGTAGATAAGAGAAAATAATCATGGTTGCAAAAATCGCGCCTAGGCGCCGGTCGGCAGCCTAGATTTTCACTGTAATCGGTGTTCTAGGCAGCCTAGGTGCCGACTAGGCCGTGGTGGACTAGGCAGCCGATTAGCTATTGTTCCATTTCTTTTAATGGGTTATTCCGCTCAAACAACATCGGTTTGAGCAAAATAACCCTAAATCGTTCAAATCAATCGCAAACCCAAAAATTGTAATTTAAAAAAAAAAAAAAAAAATTGAAATCAACTACTCTAATATTGATACTTTGTGAGTTGTGACTTTGTGAAATTGTGTTTTGATTCTTTAAATCTTTATACAATTTACAATTCTAAATGTTTTTAGGTTAATATTTAATATTTTAGTATTAAATATTAAAGTATTAAATAGTCTACAATTATCAAGTCTCAAAAAAAAAAAAAGGGCGCCTAGGCGTCCAAGGAACGCCTAGCGATTTTTGCAACCTTGGAAATAATACAGAGAGGCAACAAGAGAGCTGGTCAGAATGAAGGTGGCACTGGATTTTGCAACAAGTGGTGACAAGGAAAGTGAGTGTGGGGTTCCTCAAAATGCCTCAAATAATGGCAATCAGTGAAGGTGGTGCAGCACTGGCCTCCGTAGGCAGTTGTGAAGGCTAAATTACATTTTTATAACTAAAGATTCCTTCACAACTGTCAAAATATTATTCCAGTTACCGGTTACCATTGATAATAAAAAGTCTCACGAGTTAATAGGTGATGAGAATTGGGATGCCAGTAACCACTTATGACTTACCACAAAAGCTAATATTAATGGGTTCGGTGATGGAAATCTAACGTTTTTTTTTTTTCCTTCTTTTAATAGTTAATCTTTTTTTTTCCTTTTGACCTATCCCCGAAAAGTATTGATTTTTTTTTTTATAGAAATTGTGAAACATACAAAATAGACTATAAAAGCACAGATGATAATTATTTTTCTAACTTGAAACAAAGAACTCAGAATTCAGAAATTATAGACAGGCAAGTTACTTCTAAAGCGAACACAATACTCAGGTCCATATAAATTTATAAGATGTGTACACAGCGCAATGCCTTTCTGGTTTATTATTAACTGATTTACAATTATCATTTCTCCCACCACTGTTCACAGAAAAACTCCAAGTAAAGGGTAAGTATAATTAACTAAAAGGGACAAGAGAAAGGAGAGAGAGAGACTGTCCTCATTGTTAGGTGCGGGAAGTTGATAGGTTAGATTGGAGAATATAAGTTCAGGCTGGAACTAAGGATCAAACTGAGGAATGAAGCTAGAATAAATGGGACAAGCAATGGGTGAAGGTTGTACCTGAAAATGTGAGCTGCTGAGGCAGCGACCAATCTGTCGTGTGAGAGGGACCATGCAACGTTGAAATTCAGCAGCCTGGGTTGCTTCAAGAACTTCCTCCAACTCACCAAGAAACATTACCTCCTTGCCACTATTAGTTAAAGGCCAATACTTCAAAAGACCTCTAATCACAGTGTCAGCCAACTTGTAGTCTTTCTCCACGAACTGGGTAATGCAATAAGAAAGTTGTGGGTGGTAGATGGATACGCATTTAGGTTTGTGAAGAGGAATTAATGCTCGCACAAGGAAGAGTTTGTGCTCTTCCTTGAGGGGCAAGGCAAATCCATTGATTATACTGCCCAAAATTTCCAGTAGCTCTGCAATCCCATTATGTTTCTCAGTCTCAAAAATAAAGCGGTAAAAGATATGATTGATAGCTTTCCTGATAAAAGGCCTATGCACCATGAACTTCCCATATATACGGTGAAGAATTGTCTTCAAGTACTCCCTCTCTCTTTGGTCTTCTGAGTCAAAGAGGTCAAGCAATCTCAAAACAAATGAATGGTCAATGTATCTTTTTGCAAGCTTAGCATCCATCTCAGGTGAAGCCACGAATCTCAAAAGTATCTCGTAGACAATCTGAATATGGGGCCACATGGGTTCCATAGCAGGTTCCTCCTCTTCTGGGTCAAACAAATCTGGCAGCTTATTATCAAGATTAGGTGAGTGAAACGTCCTAAATAAATTGACAGCCACCATCTTCGTAATTTCCTGCATTGTAACCTCATTGAACTTTGAATTTACAGATGAGATATAGTCAACCAGTTCAAGCAATGTCTGCCTCTTTACATCCTTCTCCTTCAGATTCTTTGTAGGGTCACTGAAATCGAATACCACACAACACATATTCAACTTCTTAACCAGAAGATTCTGCTTTTCAGAGTTGGGAACATCTCTAAAGCTTGGAAGGGCCTCATAAGGAGACACTAAGTTCATAGCAACAGGACCCATTTGAGCATCATGCCCCGTCTTCTTCCCCTGATTTGACTTCAATGGGGCATAATTCCCATTACTAGCAGACCGAGCCGGAGCAGAACTACTCGAATTTGCCGATTTACCCAAATTTGCATTACCCTTTGAGTTGTTTCCATTTGCAACAATACCATAGCTATTTGAATTCACATTAGCTGATGATAATGCTGAAACCTCACTGTTATTCGAGTCACCATAAGACGATGATTTAGACGAGGGCTTCCTTGGAAGCTTGCCGAATATCTGCTTAATCATATCCGACAAAACCCAGCCTAAACCTGACTAACAGAATCACAGAAACCCTAAATTACAACACAGACCAGAGTGACTAAAAGTTTCCACCTTTCAACTTGAAATAGGAACCCAGAACGAATACATTCTCAAGGGGAGTCCAGCTATGGCGACACAAGAAAGTATGAAATTAGAACAAAGCAAGATTACAAGGCCATACCTCGAAGAAGCACTGTAAATTCAAACTTTGGGTCAGAAGAATTACGGTTTTCGCTACTTGGTTTTCTCCCGTTTCAGCGATAAGAGACGATTGATAAATTGGGCCTTGGGAATTTGTCCAAAAAAACCCTAATTTAATAATTTTATTAAAAAAATATTTCATAGTAAGATTTCAACATGTAACTTTTCATTTGAAATGACCACCGTTTAACCATAAAGTCTTTTACTTATTATAAGTTTTTTTTTTTTTTTTTTTAAACTACTTATTATAAGTTTGGAGAGGGAAAAGAATCAAAAGTTGTAGCCTAAAAGGGAAAGTTTCCTTTGTTATGTTTGAGCATAAAATATTAGATAAATTTTTAATTATCCACCATAGTCCATAACCCCCCATATATTTTATATTTTTATTTTTATTTTATTTTATGCGGATATAATGAGATATTCATATTTGACTTGTGTATTCTTAGGGGGTGTTTGGTTGGATGGAAAATTTTTTCTATGGAAAATGTTTTCCTAAAAGTGAAGGAAAATGATGTTTTATGTTGTTTGGTTGGATGGAAAACATTTTCCATAGGAAAAAGTTTTCCTTAAGAACAAGGAAAACAAATTCCTAGCTTAGGCTAGGTATTTTGTTTTTCATGGAAAACCTTTTCCATTGAAAACTAATATGACAATTTTACCCTCACCATTCTTTATTAATTACTCTTATTATTATATTATTATTGTTGTGTAAGGTTATATTTGTCATTATACTCATTATTCCTTACCATTCCAAACTCAACCAAACAATGGAATTCATATTCCCAGTAATTTCTTTTCCACCAACCAAACAATGGAATTTGTTTTCTTGGAATTTATTTTCCATGAAATTCTAATTCCATTTCCCTTCAAATATTTTCCATCGAACCAAACGAGCTGTTATATCTTTTTATTTGAAAATTGTGCACAAATAACATCTTGTTTAGTTACAAATTTCTGATTTTTCTATTTTTATCTTTAATTTTTCAAATTTCATTTATTTATTTATTTTATATGGAAAGTATAAAATGTGTTCATGTGCAATCATTTTTCAATTTATAAAGTACGCAATTATTTGAAATTTAATTATCGATTTCTTTATATAAATAAATAAAGGGAAAATGGTGCTTTTTCCCCCTGAGTTATATACTTATAGCACTTTTCCCCCCTGAATTATTTAAGTGACTTTTTCCCCCCCTAAAATGTTAAATGGACATATTTACCCTTAAAATAAATATTTAAAATAAATATTTCATTTATTTTTCTTCTCCAATAAATTATTACTATAATTTGGTTCAAACCAAACAGATACGATAGCAACCAAACCAAAATATTCCAATTACAATTTAGAACCAAAACGCGATATTTAGAGTTTATTAAAATCGCAAATCGAAATGGCCGGTTCATGTTCCGAACTGAAAAAATAAAATACATTTATTGTTGAATTTAGACTATTTTAAAATAAAAATAAAATAAAATTTAAAATAAAGACGATTCAAAATCGCGAACCGGATCCGGAACTGCCGGTTCACGGTTCATGATCCAGTTTTTTTGGTTCATAAATTTAATAAATTGAAATCTAAATATTGGATTCTAGATCTGAATCATAACCGAAAATTTTTAATTCGATTGCTATAGTGTCCGGTTCAGTTCGAATCGAACCGTGGTCATTGCTACATATACACAATAATTTGTTGGAGAAGTAAAATAAATAAAATGTTTATTTTAAGGGTAGAAATGTCAATTTAATATATCAGGGGGAAAAACCACCACTTTTAAAATAATTGAGGGGGCTAATGTGCTTACATAAATAATTGAGGGGGAAAAAGTACTATAAGTATATAACTTAGGGGAAAAAAGTGCCATTTTCCCATAAATAAATGTAAGAAGCTAATATTAAATTGTGATGAGATACTAAAGTTGTTGAAGGAACAAATGTTCCTTGTGGTAAGACTATTGACAAAGAATGTTGGATAAAGCAAATGATAATTGTGATGAATGTAGATTCGGTAACCGGGCCAAGCACATTGTGCTCCGAAGACATGTCACTCTCCGACAGAGCCTCAGTGGAGATGTTGTTGACTCAGATAGGTTGATAAAGTATATTTAAACAGATATTACAATGTAATAGAGTCATAATTAGAGTTAATCTATTTTTTGTAATAAATGTATAGGTGACAGTCCACTTTTAGTTTTTTTTTTTATCATAACATACATTTTTTTATCTTATTATTATTGTGACATGACTAATTTTGGTCCTCTATCAAAAATATCATTGAAATTGCGTTAAATACAAGAGCATTTCGCTCTTCAATTATAAAATTTTTTAATAAATAAACATAAAATATATAACGGGTCAACACACTTTGTATTATAAAGATCAAAATGTCATTCTATTTAACGAAATTTCAACGATTTTATTGATAGAGAACTAAAATTGGTCATGTCACGATAATACTATGATCAAAAAGAGATATTTTGATTTTAAAAAAAATGACTAAAAGTAAACTGTCACCTATAAATCTATGACAAAAAATGAAACTAACTCATATAATTATTGTAAAGCGATTCAAATATGTGTGGACATCCAACTTTGCTATTGTCCTCAGATGGTGAAGCATGTGTGGCAATAATGAAGGTGAATAGGTGATGGTGAATATTTCAATGATCGTTATTACAATTAAAATTGGTACATGGATTGAAGTAGCAGCACATGATGGATAAAATTGAAGAGAATGTGGTGTTTGAGGGGAAAAAAAAGTAAGGAAATTAATTATTAATGTCAACTTTCATATAACAATTTATTATATCGCAATATGTCACCTAAATCAATTAACTATATATTATTACGCATAACTGCAATTTGAAGAGTTGCAAAATATTGTATATTTGATGGGTCATTTATTATTATTTTTTTTAATGAATTCAGTGGTATAATTGTATTATATCAAGTAATTAAGGCTAACCATATTAGTGTTTTTTTTTTTTTTTTTTTTTTTTACAAATTTTTAGGTAAACAATGCTGGTGTGGATGAGAGTGAAATTTTGAGCTCCTCATACAAATAGTGATTTTTTTTTTTGGAATTCGCAAGAGAGAGAAAGGGGAAGGGAAAGGCGCGGTGGCTTGCGTGGGGCGCACATATCACACCCAACTGCACGTGCCCGCTGGCACGTCATGCCCTTTGTTTTTTTATTTTCTTTGGTGTCAGCTGTCAAATATGTCTTTTTTCCTTTTTTATATTTTTCCTTACTCTCTCCCTCCTAATTAGCATCTCAAAAATCATTCCAGAAAACTGATTATTGATGATGCCCTAATAGACCTCCTTGATAATTTTCTCATAATATAATAATATATAAATTAAGTTTTTATTAAAAATATAGTTGTAGAAAATACATTAATCAACATCAATGAACCTTATTGCATATGTGGCGAATGTTTCCTTTATAATAATCACTTAAAGCATCCCTAAAAAAAAAAAAAAAAAAAAAAGAAAAAAAAGAGAGAGAGAGAATATAGTGTCAAGAAAAAAAAATGAATGATTTACGCGCCGATGCCCACATACGAATGATATTATATATATATCTTTCTTCTCCACTCTCACCTCAAGGCACTTTCTCTCTCATCTAACAATGCAACAACTCAAAAGACGACCCCTTTTGAAGTTTTGGGTTGCTCTTACATACGTAGTCTATATCGCTATTGGTGTTGGTATTATTATAATTGTTTTTTTAATTATCACTATCACTTGTGTAATTATGTACTCCGTAATAATTATCCATTTATTCTTATTATTGCATTTAATTTCAATGGAAATTATGTGTGATTTAAATGTGATACTTATATATATGATTGGTAAAACGGTTCAACATGTGAGGACCTATAATGATATTGGCGAGATATAAGAGTTGTGTGTTGTGCTTCTTGCAATGTATTCTGGTGATGCACAAATAATTATTGTCATGGTTTATCCCTCCTTATGATATATATATATATATATATATATATATATATATATATATATATATATATATATATATTGTGTGTGTGTGTGTGTGTGTTTATAGATGTATTCAATTCAATTACTTATTTGTCATTAATTATTACTGTATTTTTTATATATTAGGTATCCTAGCTTATGATAGACTAATCATAAATTATCGAGTCCTGTCCAAAAGTCGTTGGATGAGGTAAAGCATGGAACGCCCCGTCAATCCTCAAGTTTTAATGGATCTTTATCTCCTCTGATTGGTCAAGTTATCTTAATAACCTCCAAATTTATAATAGACTGATGAATAAGTCTTTAAGGTGATTAGTCGAACCAAATGAGATAACCCGTGATCGAAAATCAAGATGGAGGATTAAATGTGATAAGATTCAAATACTCATGATTCTTTACAATGTAGTATCTAATCTATATTTTAAAAAATCTAAACCTCCACCATTGAAGTTTAAATTTATGACCACCATTTAGAATGGTAACCGGAATTACATTAAACTACATGGTAATAATTGGCTACTATGAAAATAATATAATAATCCAGAAACAAAAATGAAACAAATTCAAATGATATATATTGAGTAAAGTTTTGCTACATGTACTCCTTATTTATACTCATTCATGTTTTATTTTTATGTGACTATTGATGGTTAGTTATCTTTATCACCTGAATAATAATGAAAATGTTAAAATTAAAATGTTGTGAACAAAGTAAAATTGACAGTAAAATTTGAGAGTATAATTAGTATTTTCGAGCAATAACGTGAAAAAGAAATTTCCAGATGGTCTCAACTTATCCGAATAGAGGTATAATATAAATATACGGAGTACTATACGCTACACTAGTACACTCAGCTTCTTCTTCACTGTCCCCTGTATACGGACGGGCGAAACCCTCTCCTCCCTAACCTTCTCTCTCCCCATTTCTCCAGCTAGGTATTCTGCTTCTCTGCGCCCAATTGGAAGTTCTATTCTTCATTTCCGTTCCGTCTTACTGTACTCTCATTCCATCACCTGATAGCTTTCTCTCTCTAGAAATTCCAGCTCCCATTCTCTCCCTAGATGTATATATATGTACCTCTAACGAGTTGTTTTGGGATTTTCTTTCAGTGCTGAGACCGAGCTACTGCCCAGAAAGTGTAGGAGGTTTGATGGCGAAGACCAAACCCGGGAAGAAGGATCTCGATTCGTACACAATCAAGGGCACCAACAAAGTCGTCAGGCGTAATGAGAATTTCTTCTCTCCTCTTTTTATCTCTCTCCGTGATGTGATAAATTTTGAATTTTGGTCTTAAAAGCTATCTGCGATTTCTTTTACAGATTTGGTGTACCTAAAATTTGATTTAAAAAATGCTACTTGGACTCTAGGTCATTTGCTTTCTCCTCAAGCGTCGAAAATTTTGTCGAATTTCTGGTTGTGAATGCTTGATTTTTAGGTTCAGCAGTGAATTTTCCTGTTGTTGTGCTAGAATTTATTGTGTTGTTTATTTAGTTACCCGAGTCGAGCTATATGGATATGTGTGCACTTGAGCTATGTTTACACATATTAGTCCATGTGTTAGTTAGTGTGTTAACACACTGATATGTTTGTACCTAAAGATGACAAGCTTCCTTTTTTAAAAAGAAAGTTATTTAGGTGATCTTAGTTACTCAAGGCATTAATGGGAAAGCTATGGATAAATATAAGTATGCTATGTGCATACATATGATCCATATGTATGCTTGCATTTGCTTCTTGTTTCCAGTAATGAATCTTATTTTCCATATGCATCATGTGTTGTTGCTTGGTATGTAAGCTGGCATGGCTTCTTTTGCATATATTGTAGATAAGTAGACTGTATTTTACTCCAAATGACTTTTGAATATTATTAGCTAAAATACTTCTTTGCAGCCGGTGATTGTGTCTTAATGAGACCATCAGATTCAAATAATCTCCCATACGTGGCAAGAGTTGAGAAGTTTGAAGCTGACCACCGGAACAATGTGAAGGTACGAGTGCGGTGGTATTACCGACCTGAGGAATCAAAGGGTGGCCGCAGACAGTTTCATGGGGCCAAGGAACTATTCTTGTCAGACCACTATGATATACAAAGTGCACAAACAATTGAAGGAAAGTGCATTGTGCATTCTTTTAAGAACTATACCAAGCTGGATAATGTGGGCGCTGAGGATTACTTCAGTCGATTTGAGTACAAAACTGCCACTGGAGGGTTTACTCCTGACCGTGTTGCTGTGTGAGTTTCTCTTCCTTTTTCTATATAACTATTTAGAATTAGTTACAATAATTGGAATTTGAGCAATATTAAGTTATTACTTGCCTACTGCAGTGACTAATCTTTTGTCTTTCTGAAGGTATTGCAAGTGTGAGATGCCCTATAATCCTGATGATCTCATGGTTCAGTGTGAAGGATGCACAGATTGGTATGTGCTTTGTCTCTATTATTTTATCTCTTTACATGTTTGAATTCCAGTTGCTCCTTTACCTATGGGCTTACAGGTTGGATTGGTTAAGCAATTCTGATAGCTAGGCATTCGTTGCTTGTGAGAGGAATTAGGGAAAAATTGATAGTGCAATGTCAAACCATTCTAAGAACAAAATGCAGTTTAATTAATTAAAAATAAAGAGGAAGCTTATCGTGTCATGCCTAATGGTGCTGAATGAGCCGGTTGTCTCTAGGTGAGTTGAGTAATAATTAGGGCCATCCATTTAATTAATGGCTTAATCAAGTTTAATGATAGATAGGTTTATGCGGGGTTTATGGTGTAGCTTGATGGCTAGTGATATATTAATGACCTAATAATATTTAAATGGATGTATCTATTTGTTACTCAACCTATCTTGGCTAGTCCATAACCAAGCCAATTGACCCATTAAGCACCTATGATCATACCCACTAACTCTAAATGGTCATAAAAATTAGAAGAACCTAGGAAAGTTCACCCCCCTCTTTACCACTTATTATTCTTTGAATTGACAGTTTCTGCTTTAAACACATGCTGAAGATTTCCTGAAATAAGTTATGGGGGATTGAGAGTATTCATGGAACTGTGTGACTATCTTTTTTGTTATAATAATGATTAGAAATTAATTGTTGTTTACCTTAATTGCATCAATGATTAATACAACTAACCAATTTATCAGAATGAAAGTTTTCCTTTCACAGTAGTGTGTTTTTAGATCCCCATCTTCTTCCATAAGAATCTTAGAACGTTGTATCATATGGAAGAGCAATATCCATAGCTACTTGTAGTTCTTAATGTGGCTAAAAGGAAATAGCTTTTCTGTGTCAACCATGTAGAAAATTACTACTCATCCTAAAATATAGGTAGGTCTTATGTTTGTTTGAACATTGAGTTCTACAATTATATGAATAGAAATAGACTTAAGTTGAGCCATGTACTGCCCCTAGTGTATATTATATAGCCTAAAAACGGTTATGTACATGTGAGATCTTTCAGCACGTATTCTCAATTATTACCTAAGCTATATCAGTGAAGTGCCACCATGAGAACTGTTATGGATCAATACATGCTGTTTAACTGATGAAAACTAAAGCTTGTAGGCATCCTAATTTTGAGGTGAATGGAAAACAAGAATTAACTTGGAAAAAAATCAAGTGTGTTTAAAACCAAATAAGAGCCCTGGTGCTAAATGTCATGCTTCTGACTTAGTTTATCTTGATATGTGGGATAAAATTCTTCTTAGATTTCCAATATTATATTACATAACTAAATTGTTGCTTGCAATTACATAATGCTATGATTCTTTAAAGATACTGTCATCTACTCACTTAGATTGTCCTGCTGTATGGGGTTACAGTCTTATTAGGTTTCCAGTGCTATATCACTTAACCAGATTTTGCATTGCGATTACCAATTTAATAGTCTACATTTATGCTAACAAATTTATTGGTAGACAATTGGTCAAACTATTTTCTCCATCCTCCCAAAGTCTCTAGGTCAAATTTAAAAATGAGAAACTTCTAATGCCTGAGATGCTTTGGAGCAGATACGCTAGGTGGGGACTGCTGGTTTTAAGGGATCCTAATTCAGAAATGAATTGCATATCCATTAGGCATCCGTTAGAAATACATGACACCTTTACCAAGTTAAAAGAACAGAATAGGAGACTGTACCTTTTCTGGAAAGAAGATATGAGATCTCATGCGAATTTTATTTTTGTTTTGGAAAGTTAGAATGTATTGCAATTTTATTACAGAGTAATATATTGTATCTTTAAATTCCAAGTTTCATGACTATAGAGTTCTTTTCTACCTAATTGTGCAGAATAGCAGATGCACTTTTTTTTTTTCTCCTCACATTTGATTTAGTACAATTAATAAAATTGCAGGTTTCATCCTTCCTGTATGGGGATGACCATTGATGAAATAAAGAAGTTAGAGCATTTTGTGTGTTCAGACTGCTCAGGTGAAGAGGAGGCTAAAGTGCAAATGGACTCATTTCGTGTACCTCGGGAGGTGAGTGCAGTTTTCCCTTATGTTCATCATCATCTCTTTTGAGAAGCCAAAACTTACAATAAAATTTTAATTTAATTGGTGAAATAATGGTAATTTTCGTATTCATTTTTTGACTACCTTGTGCTGTTTGTCAAGTCCTATCCCTACTCCCTAGTGCTGTTTCAGTAATGAGCCAAGCCCACATATATATAAATAGGGTGTCCTAAGTGTATTCGAGACACAAATAGCTATAAACTATAAAGCATTTCTTTTGTTGAGAATGAGAGAGCTGAAACAGTGGAGATAAAATCATACGCCACTGTTTGCTTGCTTGCACCGACTGGACTTGAGTTAAAAAAGTGAATGAGAAACTAAATTTGTTGAGACTCATGCTTCTAACTCTTCATTATTTGTGTTCTTTATTCCATCTATTGTTTCATGCTAGGGGGAGACAAAGCGCCGAAAGAGAACTGGTTGAGCTTTGTGCAGCGGTGGGGGTGCCGGGAGGGAAGGTTTTTCTCTTGGCCAAAGCTCAGCATTGTTGTTGTGTTGTAAAATTGTACAGTGCTGATGATGCTGAGCTTTTCAACCAACTAGTAACTATTGCTTAATTTTGTGTACTAGTTTTGTAATTATGTATGTTATGTGTGTACTAGACTGAGATGGTAGCAAACTGATAAACTCCAGTTCTCTGCCATGTTGTGACCTAAAAAGGATAATATAATAGCTGGAGACTTTAGAATCCATTTCAAAATAAATTTTTAAAAAAAATGGAAACCACTGACCGGACTTAATTGTGGGTTCCGGGTGGTAGATTGTGGAAGACATAGGATCGAGTTTCGTTTTTTTTTTTTTTTTTTTTTGGTGGGTATCGGACATTGGTTTTCTCACTTAATGGATCAGTGAGTTACCTTTATTTATTCATGTTGGGGGTGTGGAGGTTCTAGGGGTGAGGAAACTTGCCTTTTGTAGGCAAAAAATAGAAATCACACTAAATCTGACTATAATATGTGGGTCAATAGCACTCTTTTGACAACTGAGTGAAGATCAACATTAATATAATATAATATAAATGTGATATAGCATTAGATTGTGATCACAATATTGCACCTTCACTGCACAAACAGTGCACGCACTACAAATCAAATTCTAAAAAGTTGTATAATTTGCACACGGGATACAAAAATCAATTTTGAACTCTGTAATTTACACGCAAAATAGAAAAATAAAAAATAAAAACATATTTGTTATTTACTGAGCAACTAAACCCACACCTCACGCGTTTAGCGTCACTGGCTTTCATTTGTTTTCACTTTCAACCCTCTCTGTTGGCTTTCTAAATTAATTATAAATTCTGTAATTTTAAAAAATAAATATATTTGTCCATTATAAAATTTGATTGAATTTTAAAATATTTTTCTTTTTTTAATATTTGCTTTCCTTAGTAGATTGCATTTGATATTTATATCACCAATACAGATTCTCAAAAAACAATGTATATATTAACAGTTTTCAAAAAAAAAAAAAAAGTTTTCAAAAAAAAAAAAAACAATTAACAATCAATACAAATTTAATAATGGTATCGGGAATAAAAAGAGTTGGTACACAACTTACTGCCATTGTTACTTCACTATTAATTGTAATTATTAATACAGTGTGAATGCAATTAGATTCAAAGCTAACTCATGGCATTAACACCTTGGTTAATAATAAATAATCAATGCATCAATGCACAACGGAAATGACAATATCGGCTATAATCCAAAATGACGTCGCGTGATTTGGGCGGGAAAATGTAATGATTTCATTGGTCAAAAGTTATGACTTTATTATATAGAAAGGAGTTAATACTCAAAATGGTCCCTCGACTATGCCATAATTACCAATTTGGTCCTCAACTACCATTCTTACTCAATTAAGTCCTCAACTATGTAACTTTTACTCAATTAAGTCCTCAACTATACAATTCTTACCCAATTTAGTCCTCAACTATACAATTCTTATCCAATTTAGTCCTCTGTATTAATTTGACTGTTTGTTGACTGTCAAAAGTCGGGATAAAATTATAATTTTACAAGATTTCTCCTTTCTCTCCATTTAGCAGCGCCAAACCATGCAGCAATACACTCCGATTAGATTTCGATCGTCAAAAAATCGTTGGAAATCAAATTCATAGGCTATCCGATGCATAACCACTACTTCGATACTGACAGGTTTAGAACCCAACCAGAGCTTATTGCTACATGGTTTGGCGCTGCTAAATGAGGAGGAAGGAGAAAACTTATAAAATTACAACTTTATTTTCACTTTTGACAGTCAACAAACAGTCAAATTGACAAAGGACTAAATTAGGTAAAAATTGTATAGTTGAGGACTTAATTGGGTAAGAATGATAGTCGATGACCAAATTGGTAATTATGACATAGTCGAGGGATTATTTTGGGTATTAACTCTATAGAAAGATAGTAAGATGTCTCAAGTTTTGTCAATATAGGTTCTTCATGTATATATGTGCAGAATATGTGCAACAAGTAGCATTTTTCATTAATATGTATATGAACTGAAATTGAATGATTGAATTGCATATATACAAATGCAACAGACAATGGGTTTTGGAATTTTGGCACTTCATCTACCCGAAAGCAATGAATCTGCAGAGATAGAAGTGTCGATCGCCTGCTACAAGAAGAAAACACAGAAGGAAAGGAATACCTCACAAACCTCCACATACATGAATTGATAATGAAAAGAGTCTGTTTGCCTGTGTTGTTAGATTGTGAATGTATATAAACCCGATTTTTTGTGTTGTTAAACAAATTTGGAGAGTATAAATTAGGATATGTTTGAGCTTTTATCTTCACACTAAACATGTTTAGTGTGACAGTGCTCTAAGCTGAAGCTCGTCATCGCTGCTCTGGTTTGTGGTTGTTGTTTAGCTAGGTTGCCTCGCCGGCGAGATTTGTGAAGACGAAGCTCATCGCCGCGGCTCTAGTTTGTGTTTGCTCTTTACCTAGGTCGCTGGTGGTGAACACAAATTAAAAGCTACTCCGTATTATTTTTTAATTCATACTTGGGGCTTGTTTGGTTATCAGCGGTAGCGGGTTGTGTTAGCGGTTATCAGATAGCGGATTGTATTAGCAGGTTTGACCAGCAGATTGTATTAGCGATTTATAAAAAAGTATTTAGTAAAATTATCTATTTAGATTAGCGGTTAACATGTAAAATGACCATAAGGATATACATTATAATTTATAATTTATAATTCATAATAATAATTAAAAAAAAAAAAGAACGAAAGAAGGGAGCAGCACAAGCTGCTCCCCTCTTGTATTCCCACTTTTCCTACCGTCCCACATCGGTGGGAAAAGTGAGAATGGAGCCTTGAGGCGCCTCAAGGCTCCACAAATTTGTTGCCCATCCCAGATGGGCAACATTGAGGAGCTGTTTTGGCTCCTCAAATTAAGGAGCCATTTCGGCTCCTCATTAAGTTTTAAGTTTTTTTTTTTTTTTTTTTAAAAATATATATATATATATATAAACAGGGGCGTTTTGGAGAAAATTTAATTTTTTCCAAAATGCCAACTGCAAACGCTGCAAAGTGCAGCGTTTGCAAAAGTAGCGGTTTGGAGCAAACCGCTGCTAACCAAATGATTTTTTTTGGCGGTTTGACCATGTCAAACTGCCAAAAACGGCGGATCCGTCAAAAAATGACGGATCCGCCAATAACCAAACATGGCCTTGGATTGGGAAAATAATTCTAGATATTACTGTCCATGCTAATTTTGAACAAATAAGCAAGTTTTACAGTGGAGAAGAGAGTAAAATATAGAAAAGTTGAAGAAAATAAGGTGAAATATGCATGTGAAAGCTTAAATATTTTAATTTCCGTCCAGCAACAACAATGTTGGACGGTATTTAATACTACCTACCATTTTGCTATTCACCTACTAGTCAATTCTGTTTTCCGTCCAACGAGTAACCGTTGGGTGGAACGTTTAGCGTCAGTCGAAACTTCCATCCAACGTTTAGCGTTGGATGAAAATACCGTCCAACTTTTCGTTCATTCCTTTTTTGTGATTAAAAATTGTAATATTTTACAAATTACCGATCAATATGATTATTGGACGAAAATAGTGAAATTTACATCAATGTAACTTCTTCTAACCATTCAGGGTTGTGAAAGTTCATTCACATTTGAAATTTCTAAAATGTTATATGAACTATTTGTTTTTGGCACAATTGCGTAAAAATTGTGTAGAAATCACAATCTCACGTTGTTTATTAAATATGGTGACAGAAAGCATATATTTGACAGGTTCCCAACCATCTACACATTCTATGGTGGAAAGATGATCTCATCCCATCGCATCGGTGATTGCATTACTGATTGAGCCACTTTTCAAGATTTTATTCACATGCCTATTGGCTTCCCCACCGACACAACCACCACCCTCCCCAACTACATGTGTTATATGCCTTTGTACTACTTAAAAAAATATAACATAAACCACACAAATTTAGCTTAATAGTTCAGTAGACAGTATTTGAAAGAAGGGATCAAAGTTCGAATTTCAACAACAACAAAGTAAGAATTATGTTTAAAGTGGACAAATCTTCTATGCGCACTAACATTTGGCACTATTTGCTGAGTCATTATGCTTCCTAAATGTTTTATCGAGTTGAATGTGGAACCTTTGGGGTTGAGAATTTAATCTTTTAGAAGAAGACAAATATAACATATCAATTCATATCAAAGTATTAAAAGTGCTTTTAACTTTTCTATGATACATTAGACATCTTAATTTTAAGTTTTCAATGTTAATGGGATAGAAAGTGATGGAAAATGTTATATTTTATAATGATAAGTTGAAATCTTGAATATTGATTTGATCTATTGCCATAATTCCATCCATATTCGAGTATTTTTATAAGTATATTGGCTTTTTCTGTTTTTAGATTGAGGCGATTAAGCTATGATTGTTTAAGAAAATCAGCTTTGCAAAAACGCCGACGAGCGGTGCGGTGTTGTATGTACACGCCTCAGTCTGCATATAATTCCCTCTCCGATCATCAAAGTTATCTCGTCGGCCTGGTCCTCCGACAAGCGCCCCGTAAAGCACGTTCGGGTTGGGCGCGTTGCGGCCGTACCAATTATCATACCCCTGAGTGCACCCGATAAAACCCTGGTTCTCCCTGAACGACACGATGGAGGCGGATCTGTGGTGGACCCGCTTTGGGTAATTTGGGCCGAAGCCCACAAGATAGCTCATGTTATTCGGGTTGGAGCCCAATATGTAGTCCACTTGCGATCTCACGAACCCGAGAATCTCTTCGCCGTCGGCCTCTCCGGCGGGACACCTCAGCTTTTCGCCGGAGCTCCTGAGGAGATCCGAGTACAATGTTAGCAGGAACGACGCCGACGAGACGTACTGCATGTTGTTCCATTGGCGGACGTATAGGAGGCCGGCCGGCGTCCGCTCGACGTTGCCGCCGGCGCCGTTCTTGTTCAGGCACGAACACACGTAGTGTTCGGCTTTGGACCGGTACTGCTCCAGAACGTCACGGTGGTGGTGGTTCCGGTGCCTTCCTTCTTGGAGCATCTGTACTTGCCAAACATGTAACAAAACCAAAAAAAAAAAAAAAAACAATAAGAATAACTATAACATTTATACCAACGATCGTGTAGTGTGATAGCATCCTATTACTATTCCAATTAGATGATCATAAATTCAAACTTCGGTGGTTGAACTTAGATTTTTTAGACTGAAATAGTTTAAAAAAGTATAGAACACATATTACCTTGTAAAGAATCACGAGTATTTCAAAAACTATAATATTTATCCCTTGCCACAACGTTGGAGAACATATAGTGTGAGTAATGTTAATTCCCAAAATATTGGGGGTCCCCTTATGAACGTACCATGTGGTTCTAGCGACTGGCTTGTCATATCAATTAAGACACTGCTCCCTCTAGATCTACTTATATTTTTTAAAATCTATCAATAATATCATAACTTACAAAAACTAAGTACAAGAAAATTTCATACAAGTTGCTCATACAGTCAGACATTGACTTGAGAGTTATAAAATTATAAATTCATTTTTTTTAGTTTAAATTGATTAACAGACAATTTAGACTAGTTTAATTTATGATGATCTTTCACCGACTAAATTTAACATACACACTATCAATGATTGTGCATTTTTTCTTGTCACTAAATATTGAATGCAAATTTTTTGGTAATCCAAAAAAATATTGGGTTTAATGGTATGGAGAATTTGATGGGTCTCTTTTAAAGGCTGTCATGGTACGGTATGAAAGCACGTGCCTGGTTGCAGCCATGCAGTGTGATTTTATGCAAATTCGATACCTTAATTTACGCATACTTCATCAGCCACGTTAGACTACAGCCTTAATTATTTTTTATATTTTATAACATAATAAAGTGGGATTATAATTTCGAATTTGACTGAAAGAGAAAAAGCAGATTTGACGGAGACCAACGTCGGCATTACCTTTTATTTTTTATTTTTGGAGGGAGGGGAACAAAACGCCCTTTGATCACGGTTTTATTTTACTTAATTCATTTTCAAACTTCTAATCCCTAATTTCACTCTTACTCTCATCTAAAGAAACGAAAAGTATTACCCTAATTCTAGACATATCAATCAATCAAAAAAGGTGACCGACGAAACATGATTATCCTAAATGAAAGTCCAAAATTTTTCATACACAATTTTCTTAATGTGATTTATCTCTCTTATATGATGATAAGAACAGTAATCACATTTGCCCCCTAATTACACTATTCACTCGAACAACTAAGGCCTTGTTTGGTAAATGACTGGTATCTGTTAGCTGATTTAGTTAATTAGAAAATATAACTAATTGATAACATTAGCTGATTGTAGAGAGGTGTTTGGTAAACTAGCGGTTAACTGATAGCTGTTTGGTATAATTTCTATTTATATGCAAACAGTTATACTACTCACTCAAGTCAACAACTAATTTAAACTTTTCCAGTTTCACGATACTGCCATGCCGCAGTCATATTTGAAAATGAACACCATAATAGAGAGAGAGAGAGATTGATAATTTAAAAATAAAAAAATATAATTTGAATTTACCTGGGAAGCAATAATTTGAAGGCCAGCATATTTAACGTCCCAGCTGAACTCAGTAATGGCCCAGGTGGTGCCACCAAAGGAGTGACCCTGCTTTATTGCATAATCCAAATACTCTTCATTGTCGGTGGCTCTGTATAGCCACATCGCTGCCCACAATAACTCGTCCCCATACCCACTCAACGATGCATAATAGTTTTTCGCCACTCCCACGCTGCTATCATACTTCCCCCTATACTTCTCCCCAAACTCGAACAACTGCGCGTCCACATACACACACATTAATATCTCACAATACCCTAGCCCGACTTGACAGAACATGCGAAATGACAGTAACTCAATAACTAAACAGATAAGAGTTAAATATGCCGATATGCACAAAGGATCTACTCACTTTAAGTATAATCCTCACACTGTCAGTGTCGAGTTTCAGATTTTAAATTTTCTCGTAAATACTACCTACTGGTTACTAAGTTAAACTAATCTCGGTATGACATTGACTCTCTGTGTTGATATATTACTTCATTGAAATAGAGTCAATAGTATTAAACAAAAAAAGGTTTAATTATTTTCTCATGATTAATAAAATTATTAATTTTGATTTAATTTATAATCTTGACAACTACAAGTCAACAATTTTTCCACGAAGGAGCTAACAATCGGTGGACTCGTGTACGAGTAAGACCAGTCGATAATGTTGCGATGATTGTGGTCGTAAAAGGTTTTCTTATCATGCGGATTTACGGGGCAATTAGATTTCATGTCGGTTACCAATCTTGTCATTGAATGACATAATTATGGCTTAATTCAACTTTTCACAGATCTTAAATATTTTTAGCATGGGGAATATATTTAAATAGAAAATTAGAGGAAAATATCAATTTTCAATAGGAAATTGTTTTTTGTCAGTTTTGGTAGTACTTTGTAGTTTGTGATAATGAAATTAAAATGTTTTAATTTAGTGCGTACCTGCTGGGCATGGTGCAACAAGAGGTGAGAATAATGCGGATTAGTTTTGCGGAACACGATCGAGGCGGCGGCCATGGCGGCGGCTGTCTCTCCGGCGAGATCCGACCCGGGATTATTCTCGTCGATCTTGAAAGCTCGCCGGGACGTCGTCATGTCCTCCGCCCGCTGCCAGCAGTAGTGATCGGTGTCGCCATCGCCGACCTGCAAAAATCTCGGCATTTTATCGCCTGCAAAAAAGTATGTATAAAAGGGAAGAGAAAGCGAAATTACGGAAATGTTCGTTAATCGTTATACCTCAGCCCATAACACATTGGGGCTAGTATGGGCTTTGATGAAGTAATCAGTGCCCCATTTTATGGCCTCAAAGGCGTGCTCCAGTTCCCCTGCACCCGCAATCTCCGCGCCGTACTCTATCACTCCCCATGACAGCATTGTCGCCGTGAACGCCATCGGCAGCCCAAACTTCACATGGTCGCCGGCGTCGTAGTACCCGCCGACCAAGTCCACCTTCTGTTCCAGGCCGTCGGTCAGGCCGGAATGGTGCCGCCACGTCACTCTCTGGTTGTACGGCAGCCGGCCGGACCTCTGCGCCTCGAAGTACAGGAGAGACTTGGAGAGGGCGTCGGCGTAGTCGAAATTGGGCTCGCCGGCGGCGAGAACTGGGGAGAGAGACAGGAAAACAGAGAAGAGTCTGAGAAATTCGGAGAAATGGAGATAATGTGGGGCCTGATTCCTCTCCTTTCTCTTCCTCTTCACCATCGCCATAGCCATTCGCCTTCTTCTCCTAAAGACGTTTTAGGAGTGAATTTGAATCGAAGGACTAAAAGTACAGAGAGAGAGAGGGAAGAGCAATGGACAGGCTTGTTTTCATAAAGTTTATTAAAGAGACCTCACTCTCGTACCCATATTTTAAATTTGGACAGTCTATCATTCTTGATTAGGAAAAAATGATATTAACATTGATTACAAGTTTATTTGTGATTAAATTGTTATAATCTCAACCTAATAATTTGGAGGCAGTTTGGTCAAGGAGAGAATTAGGAAAAAAATTACTGTGAGAACAAAGTAATAATCAAATTTTATTGTTTGGTAAGCATGGATATAATTACTAAAATTTTCGTCCCTTTTTTGCATGTTACCATATTATCAGTTTCTTTTCGTCCCTTTTTTGCAGGTGTGAGCGTGACAGGTCTCTTGATTTAGCACCAATTGCTGAGGACAAGAAATTATCCAGAATTGAGTTTCTTAGCCTTACACGAAGAGCCTCCAGTGAGAAAGTTAAGAAAGCGGTGTTTGGCATAAAGAAGTTTGGTAGTCCGGGGCCCGATGGGATTCCGGCAGCCTTTTATCAACACTTCTGGGAAGACATGGGACTGGCCCTAACGACTATGGTCAATCATGCTTTTAATTCCGGAGAAGTTCATAAATCTCTTTTGCAGGCATTCGTGTCTCTTATACCTAAGAAAGAAGCTCCCGAATCGGCTGCGGATTTTAGACCGATTACTCTGCTAAATGTGGCTTTCAAAATTATTTCCAAAACGTTGGTAAATAGGATGAGACCTATTATGTGCAGGATCATCGGCCCTCATCAGAATAATTTCTTACCTGGACGTTCGACGCTGGACAACGTGGTTCTCACCCAGGAAGTTATTCATTCCATGAACAAGAAACAGGGAAAAAAAGGTCTCATGATTGTCAAAGTTGACCTGCATAAAGCTTATGACAGCGTGGACTGGGGTTTCCTTGAGGACACGTTAGAGAAGTTTGGATTCCCGGGAAATCTTATCAACCTAATTCTTTTTGCTTTACGTGAGAGTGATATCTCCATTCTTTGGAACGGTGGCCGGCTTCCGTCCTTCGCACCGGGGCGGGGCATCCGTCAAGGTGACCCGCTTGCCCCCTACTTATTTAATCTCATCATGGAGCGTCTGGCTTACGATATTCAGGACATGGTAACTGTAAAAACTTGGAAGCCGTTACATGTGACCCGAGGAGGGATTGGTCTCTCTCATATCTTCTTTGCGGATGACTTGCTGCTCTTTGGAGAAGCTTCGGATAACCAAGCAGAGGCAGTTATGAGCTGTCTTGACAAGTTTAGTAAGGTCTCTGGCCTCAAGGTAAATTACTCTAAATCCTTTATCTTCTGCTCTCCAAACACTTCTGCAGGTGTAAAAAGAAGGATCGACGAAAAGACAGGTATTCCAGTGGGAGATCATCTAGGCACTTATCTGGGTATTCCCATGCTTCATAAGCGTGTCTCTAAACACACTTTCTCTTCTGTCATCGATAAAATGAGGAAAAAGCTATCAATGTGAAAAGCAAGTGCGCTAAGTATGGCAGGTAGGAGAACTTTGGTCCAAGCTTCTCTTGCCACGGTCCCAACGTACACCATGCAATCTTTGGCCATCCCGGCAAGTACTACTAAGGATATTGACAAGCTTTGCAGGAATTTTCTCTGGGGACATGCCAAAGACACGAGGAAAATCCACACAATCAACTGGGGGGAAATCTGTAAACCCCGGGACGCTGGGGGCCTTGGTATTCGAAGATCTATTGATTTCAACATGGCGTTTCTCACCAAATTGGCCTGGCAAGTCTCGACCAATCAAAGCAAACTTTGGGCTAAAGTCATACGCGAGAAGTATATTAAAAATGGGGACTTCTGGACTGCCTCCAACACTGGCAATCCCTCTTGGGGCTGGCGTAGCATCTTGAAAGGCAGACAAATTCTTAAAGATGGGGTGCGTTGGAAGATTGGCACTGGTTCCTCAATTAGCTTTTGGCATGACCAGTGGATGGGAGATAAAGAGCTTTCGTCTCTTATTCCCCTCCCCATACCTGATACAGAATATCATAAAACGGTTAGTCACTTCATCTCAGATAGCAACGATTGGAAGGTGGCTGAATTGGAGATACTTCTACCGGCTTCTATGGTGGACTGCATTCGCGCTATCCCCATCCCCGTCTCAAGCGGCTCTGACGACATAATCTTTTGGCCTCACTCAGGTACTGGCATTGTCACCGTTAGTTCTGCTTTTTCCTTTATTTCAGGTACAGGGGACGAGTCAGACTCCTATGATTGGCTATGGCGCATCAAGTGTCCGGAGAAGATAAAAATTTTCATGTGGAAGATTGCTAAGGATGGTCTCCTAGTGAACAGCGAACGGGTAAGGCGTGGCCTCGCAGTTGACGGAATCTGCCCGATTTGTGGCACTGGTGACGAGTCTCTTGACCACCTTTTTAGACAGTGTGAAAGGACGATCGACTGTTGGCACCTTGTTGCTTCTCCACCTGGGTTCAACACCATCAACCATCTTCCTCTCTTCAACTGGATGAGGTTGGCCTGTACGGATGGTCTCCAAGGTGCTACTAATGACCCCTGGCGGCATCTCTTCCCCTTCATCTTGTGGCATATTTGGAAGGCTAGGAATACAGCTATATTCAACAACCTTTGGGCGTCCGCTTTGGACATTCTCAACTCAGCAAAAGCAGAAGCGGAAGGATACCAATGCGCCCTCAGGAAATTCAATGGCCCGTTGGTAGCTAAGCAAACATGGGTTCACTGGCTACCACCACAACCGGGGATAGTGAAACTGAATACAGATGGGGCGAAACGTTCCTCCACTGGCGTCGCTAGCGCGGGGGGCGTCCTACGAGATCACCAGGGTAGATGGATCACGGGTTTCACTACTAAAATTGGTAATACAGATAGCTTCGTTGCTGAGTTATGGGGTCTCCGGCAAGGTCTTTGCCTCGCAAAAGATCTTGGTTTACACTCTTTGTTGGCAGAAGTGGACTCTTTGGCAGTTGTGCAAGTTCTAAAGGGAGATACAAGTTCTTCTCCGGAGGCGGACACGCTTATTTCTGATTGTAAAACGCTTATGCGGTTCTTCCCAGTCTTTGACATTGTTCACACTCTCCGAGAAGGCAACCAGTGTGCGGATTTTCTAGCGAACTTAGGATAAAGTTTTCCGTGGGGGGTTACTATCCTTCCCCATCCTCCCGACGGGCTCACCCACATCCTGGATCGCGATGCGAATGGCGTAGCTACGAGACGTGTTATTTAGTTCCCTTGGGGCCTTGGCCCCTTCCCTCTACCAAAAAATAATAATAATAATTACTAAAATTTTTGATTATAGTACTTCAATTATAGTCCATGAAAAAAGGCAACCAGTGGTCGTTCTCTCTAGTTGGGTCACCTTTTCCGACAAGATGCGACCTTTGGTCGTATTATCTGACGAGATGCGACCTAGATGTGGTTGTTTGCTTCTGAAGTCGTCGGGGTGCCGGAATTTGAATGACCTGCAAGTAACCTACTATTGTAGCTCATTAATCAATTTTAGGGTTTCATTGCATTAAAATAGTTAGTTGAAGTGTTTAATTGCAATTTTTAGAAGTTTAGGGAGCCAATTACACTTTCATGTAAAGTTTTATGGCTTATTTCACCATTTTCCCAAAGAAATAAGTAGTATTAATATCAAAATGCTCATGCAATTTCAATTCCTAAGAAAAGATGTAGACTGGAGGACAATTTAATCCTTACACTCTAATCTTTATTCCCCATGCATTATGGGATTTGCAATTTCTCAAATTTGATGAATTGCAATTTCATAGAATTGACGCAATTCCTCCTAACTACTTCTAAAATTGTCCAGTTTTCGGAATCAAGTGAAAATGAATTGCAATATCTTTACACCAAACACCTCATAAGGTCACAAATTAAATTCTATAAGCGTGACCTGCATCAAATTTTAATTAATCTCATGTTATATTCTTAAAATAAAAAATTAGACTTTGAATCTGACTATTGAATCCACATTATTTCTCTTTCCTCAATGGTAAAAAAAAGAAAAAAAAAAAAAAGGGAGGAAATAAAGATGTATAAGTATAGTTAAGTACGTAAAGTAGTTAAACATGCATTATTTTCTATATTAAAAATATGATGTTTTTTGTTTTTACTAATAACTAGTATTTGCGCCCGTGCGATGCACGGAATGAATTTGTTGTAATATATTAAGAATATTTAGATTGATATATAATTATTTAAATTAGAATATCAAATATTATTTTGTGCAATTAAAAATATGATTTGGATCGTTTATATGTTTTGATGTTATCATTGCTTGAATTTGAGCAAATAATTGTTCAAATTAATAGCTAATGTGTAGATGTACGCATGCGGTGCTGTAACTTTGAAGATTTTATTTATCATTGATTAGTATTTTTATAAATTAGGCAAACGTGCTCATTCTTTAACAACTCAGTTATAGGAATGAATTGCTATCCTAATTCATTTGTATGGAAAATATTTTTTTTTGTCTATATATATATATATATATATATATATATATATATATATATATATATATATATATATATATATATATATATATATATATATATATATATATATATATATATAGCAATTTTGTCATTTAAAAAAATATAATATCATCGATTGTATTTAAACATTATTGAAACCTCATTGTATACGACATTGGTAGTAGCAAAAAATCTTGCCAATCCTCGTCTATAGTTAACATCTTCAGTCCATTACAATGGGTGACTCGGGCGAAAATATATATTCATAGAATATCAGTCAATTAGTGATCCTTTTATATTTTCAGTCAATTAGTAATATCATATTCATTTTCAGCCAATTATTCTTTCTTTTTTTTTTTTAAAAAATTTTCTGTCAATTAGTCAATTAGAATATCAGATGTAGTGATATTTTTACCTAATTTTCGTTCTATTTTTAATTGATGATGTAGAATATTATTGTTGAAATATTTCTATTCCATTTTTAATTTACCTTTACTATAATTTAAAATATGCATTTACTATTGATGATGTAGAATATTATTATTGAAATATTTCCGTCCAATTTTTAGTTAAAATGCAATGATCTGACCATTTTTAAAATTTTTTTTTTCACTTTAGTCAATTATGAATAATTTTTATTTGTAGTCAATCTTTTTATATTTTCAGTCAATTAGTAATATCATATTCATTTTCAGCCAATTATTTTTTCTTTTTCAGTCAATGAGTCAATTAGAAATCAGATGCAGTAATATTTTTACATAATTTTCATTCCATTTTTAACTGATGATGTAAAATATTATTATTGAAATATTTTTGTATGCCATGTAATACTAAAGTTGTTAGGTAAAATTTTTATAATTAAGGTATAATATTATTAAATCGAAATTATTAAAAATATATAGATCCACATTAAGAAAAATCTTATTAATTTCGGATATTAAAACTATATATTAGGATTAAAGTTGAAGTTATAAATAATTAAGTTTTAATAAATTTATTTATTTCTTAAGTTATATATGGTTAATAATAAATATTTTTTTATATTAGATTATGCTTATATATGGTTAATAATGAATATTTTTCTATATTAGATTATGCTTATATATGGTTTACCGTATTAACCATTACTATATTAGATTAATATATAATTTATTTAATATAATATGTTATTAAATCTAAACATATGATTAATATTTATTCAATATTATTATGAAAGTATTACAATTATAAATTTTATTATATTTTAAATGACTTAGCATATCAAAGCAAACATGGTAAGTCAATAACATTATTTCACATTAGAAAAGTGATTTGAATAAGAGAAGTCAGCTAAAGAATAAAATCAAAATAATACTCTATTCAAACTAAGCTACAGTACTTCATAATTTTTTTGTCCCCAAAAAAAAGTTTAAATGGCAAGAAAAACCTCTTGAAGGGAAAGACAAAGGCCCTGTTTGGTAAAAAGTTGGCCTATAGGCCAATTTGGCTTATTTGACCACAATTAATTGTTTGATTTAGTTAAAATATCAATATAAATGTTTGGTTAATTAGCTTTTTACAGCTTCAAAAGGCTAAAATTGAAAAAGCTACCCCAAGCAACTTTTTCAATTAGCTTTTTGAGAAAAGAAATTATACCAAACAGCTAATAGCTAATTTACCAAACACTTTTCTACAATCAGCTAATGTTATCAATCATTTATACCCTCTAATTAACACAATCAGCTAACAACTAACAGCTATCAGCTAACAACCATTTTACCAAACAGGGCCAAAGTACTCTCTTATTACAAAAAAAAATGCACACTTTAAAGACGAAGAGATTGAATTGAAACAAAGCTCAAAACTTTGATATATTGAAAACTAAAAAATGCTTTGAATTTCATTTTGGTTTTACTGTATTCTTATCAGGCTTCCCTCTATATCTCTTTACATATACACAGAATCCGTCCCTTCTCAAACCTTATCCACTTGATGAGCAACGAACTCTAGTGCTTCCCGATCAATCTTTCTAGATCGATCTGTATCTTCTCCACAAAAAAAAAAAAAAAAAAAAAAAAAAAAAAAAGAAGAATATATCAACATTTTTTTTTTATTACAAACCACTTTTCTTATTTAAATATCAGAAACCCAAAAAAAAAAAAAAAAACAAAACAAATTATCTATGTGACGTGTGGACGAATTCAAAGAACCAATATATGAAAACAGTTCCTGCATGCACACAACCAGATTATCTATGTGTATGAATAAATTTGAAATAAGAATTAAAAAAATACACCGGAGAGAATGTGCAAAAATATTGTTGTTCGAAACTTCATTCCCAAGTTGGATACATAAAGCTTTGTCCAACGTCATGAGAAAATTTCTATTTGCTTTTGAAATGTCTGCACATGAAAGACATGTTGATAAACATACACATACATGTAGAAAACTCAGAAATTGAAAAAAAAAAAATCGAGAGAGAATACATACGAAAGGAAATCCACCATTCTTGAAAAACCCTTAGAGAGAGAATCTGATTCTTGAATCTCTAATCCAGTAGTACAGGGAGAGGCAAATCCTATTATTTTATAGCCACAAAAAATTGACCATATATAAAATTAATACTCTGTAAATATTTTACAATTAAAATTAAAATTAAAAAATATAAACGGATACTGATTTTATATATATACACTGTCTTGATTATGGTATTGCATAGGATTCACATAGGGTGTTATTATATTTCCAACTTTTACACCAACTTCACACCACCACCAACATCATCAACACCATACCACCACCACCTCACTACCACCATCACCATCACTACTGCAACCGCCACCACTACTATACCACCGCAACTACCGCCACCACACCACCACAACTACCACCACCAACACCATACCACCGCAACCACCAACACCATACCACCGCCACCATCACTACCACCACCGTTGTCGCCACTACCACCACCTTACCACCGCAACCACCGCCGTCGCCACCACCACCATCACCGCCATATCACCGCCACCACTACCACCATCACACCACCATACCACTGCCACCACACCACCGCTACCACCACCACCCCCATACCACCGCCACTACCACCACCATACCACCCCAACCACCGCCACCACCACCATCTCACCGCCGCCGCCGCCACCACCACCATACCACCGCTACCACACCACCACCACTACCACCATCGCCGCCGCCATACCACCGCAACCACCGTCACCGCCACCACCACCATACCACCGCAACCACCGTCACCACCACCATACCACCGCAACCATCGCCGCCACCACCACCATCACACCACCGACGCTGCCACCACCACGACCATACCACCGCAACCACCGTCGCCACCACCACCACCATACCACCGCAACCACCGCCACCACACCATCACCACCACCACTACTACCACCGTCATACCACCACCAGTTATTATTATTATTATTATTATTATTATTATTATTATTATTATTATTATTATATAACAAATAACACCACCACCACCATAATATTTTTGATATATTATTAGTTATTTTTTTTAATATATTTAAAATTATTATTATTATCTAATCTAAAAACATAATAAGTGTGAATGAAAGTTATACCCCTGATTTATGTCCGTTTTTTCCGTTAAGTTTTTTTGTACATTATACTCTAAAGGTTGTACATTAAAATATTTTGGACAAACATACCCCGACCGTTATAACTTCCGTTATCTTTTCCACTGTTGTTACCATGCACATGCATCCACCATATATTTTCTTATCTTCTTCATTAATAATAATATATACACATTAAGTATTTGAGTTATATGTTAATTATTACATAAATATAAATATCAAATTTATAAAAATAATTTACATTATTATTATTATTTAGAATAATTTAAATATCTAAAATCTAAATAAATTTAAAATTTTAATATAATGTATTAATATTGGGCACCTATTTTTTGCGCATCGCACATAAAAAATATTAGTATTATTATACATGTTGTAATATTCTAAATAAAATAATAAAAATATTTAATTATACAATTCTACTCATTTTTAAGAAAATGAATTAAACACACAAAAACAGTTTTCAGAATACAACCAAACACGAAAAAGAAAAATATTTTCCAAAAAATAACTCATTTTTCAGAAGTCATTTTCCTGCTTTCCAAACGGACCATTAGTTTAGCGTTCATCTAATATTTGCTATTGGCTCAGTGTCAAGAACAAAAGTTTGATTTGTATTGAGGTGTCGGTGGAGTTAAATGTCGTTAGTCGAAGAAAATACCCGAACCCGTCGGGTGGGGAAAGTTAAGTGCGACATCTTACGCGCTGACCCGACTGCTAAAATGTCCCCCATACATTCTAACGATATTTTTAAAAAAATATTATATATTATATTATTTCTAATCAATCCCTGAGAAAAAGAAAAAAGAAAAAAGAAAAAAGAAAAAGAAGAGAAGCTGGCCAGAAGTCTCATCACTTTCGTTGGTGGATCGCATGCCATTGTTGACGCCGTCTGGGAGAGGAAATTATAATCGAATTATCGATAATTAGGCTTAGGAATAAGCACAATGACGGCAGGGGAGTCGATGAACGGCGGGATCGTCGCCGGAGGGGACGGAGACATCGAGGGCGGGCAGTTGGTGGAGCTGGTGGAGACGTCCATGTTGCCTACTGACGCAACATCTGATCCTCCTTCCGATGCCGAGGCTCCCGCAGATGATGCTCCGGTTGCCATTACCGATGACCAAATCACTCCATTATTGCCCAAAACGGAGAGGCCGAAGATCAACATCTTCACTATCTCGTATCCTAGGCGAAAGTCTAATAAGGTGATTTTTTATTTTATTTAATTTCAAACTGGAAATATCGTTTTGAAACAATTGTTATTGAAATAAGATATATACAATAATGTAATTTGAAGTCCAATGGTCATTTGATGCTGAAATTGTTGAAGACGTCATAATTGGAGAATATCACGCAGGATTTTTTTAATCATATACTGCTCTTATGTGGTGGGATCACTTTTAGTGCGACTAGTTTTGAATTGGATTTCTTTAAGCAGAGCCTTGCTATATTAATTCATAGTTTGTCTAACATATTAAGAGAAAAATGAGCAACATTGCTTTCTTGCCAAACTTTACTACTGATATATCTTCTATTAACCAGTTAAACAAAGTTTACTTCACCATGCTGTATCAGTAAGAAAACTTCTCTATATATCCTCTGCCTGTTACAATATATTTTACATTTCTTTTTGGAATATTCTTAAATGAATTAGTCATTCTATTAGATTTGGACCTCACAGGAGCAAGTAATAAGAACATCAGAATCCGATACATCACCATTTACGCAGTTTATAATATGGGCATGGAGTGGATCAAGGTACTCTGGTCTGGTATGCATGGCCATCTCATCTGTAATCTATTGTACTATGGATGTTGTTTCAGAATTTTTTACAGGTCAGTAATTCTCAATCCATATATGTATATACAAGTAATGTAAACTGTTGCTATATGTCCATGCCTCTTCAGTATTCCTCTCTTTTTGCTAGATAGCTGCTAAATAAATTTTAGCCTGCATCAATTCTTTATATTTCTTCTCATATTTCTTAACGTTATTTTATTTCTTTTGTTATTTATACTTGCAGGTCAATCAATTCCTCTTTTTGAGATGGTGTTTACAAGATGTACATTGCTCTTGATTCTGTCATTTGTGTGGTTGAAGAGAACTGGACAGCCAATTTTTGGCCCAAAGAATGTCAATACACTTATGGCTTTAAGAGCTGTGATTGGATATTTCTCATTATTAAGTTTCATTTACTGGTAAGAGGTGCTACCTTGGATAAACCCAACCCACACACGCACACACAAAACAATAAGAATAAGGAAAGATTTGTACATGCTACAAATTAAGTATTGGTTTTAAGGTTTACCATTCTGGAACATGATTTACTAGTGACAATGAGACAGTTGATTCTTTCAGCATTCAAAGATTGCCATTGTCCCAGGCTATTGTATTGAGTTTTACCACTCCAATCATGGCTTCAATTGTTGCTCGATTTATATTGCATGAAAAGTTGAAAATCACAGAAATTGGAGGTATATTCCTTTGTGTCATTACAATCTGTAGTATACTTCCATGAAAAAATTATGGTCAAGATGTACTGTGTGCATGTAGGAACTAACATTATATGGCAAGCATAACTAGAAATGAGGCATTCCAAGCATATACTAGTGGCCAAATTTGTGTGTCTTTAAATTTTGAACCTTAGATCAATGCTAGAAAAACACATGTTTCTTTTTCTCATTGAGAATGTAAGTGTACTTAGTGCTTGTTTGGCTTGGTTTTAGTTTATTGAAAATCAGGCTTTTTTGAAAAGTCTCAAACTCTAGCTTCTTGAAAAAGTGACTTTTACCTATTTAGCTGCAAAAGGCTTTCTCCTCTCAGTGTTTTTGCTTTTTAGAGTAGATAGGCTCTGAAATAACTTGGGTCAAACAAACACATAATGTTTACCTATAAAGAGAAGCCATGAAGTTATTGGCTTGAAAATATTTAGATTTTCTTTGTGACTTTGTTACATATGTTGCTTGACCTTGGAGTAATGTTGTGAATTCATATCAATAAAGATCTTTCTTCCCATCTTCTTTTTTTTTTTTTTTTTTTTTTTCAATATTAGCATTATATATTTGTGATACCGGAGGTGCACTTTACCTTCTCTGTTTGTCATCATTGTTTTGTCACCTATGCAGGTCTAGCCACCAGTTTCTTTGGTGTGCTCTTTCTTTTTCAACCAATGGTCATCACAAAAGGTACATAAATTTGTTAAAGAATTACACATAATGCTATATGGGCCTGACACCTTCAACTTTTGGGGCCCATTATTCCCATAAAAGTTGGAAATATATCGAGCAAAAATACTGAAATTCACAATCAGTGTTTAAAGACTCATAAATTTCATAGAGTTGTAGGTTCAAATTTAATTATGCTGAGAAAATCATGTATGCTTCTGGGATCATAACTAATTTTCCTAACCAATCTTCCACATTCCTGATTTATCTTTTTTATTTTTATTTTTTAAATATGACTTTGCTATGTAATCATACTGGAATATGGAATGATTATGTTAACACTCTGCTTCTAATACAGGCAGTCACCCTTCTGTTGAGGGGAATGAAAGGAAATGGTTAGATTAGAAGTAGAAGACAAAAAAGGATTGTAAAAACATGAAACGTTGGCATTTATGGTCTGTTAAAGTAAAACACTGAAATAAAATTGTCTTTGGTTTGTAGAATGTAGCCATGTAGGTCTGTTAAAGACTTTCATGTCTTTTTTGCCAAGGGAAATATGGTTCATCACTTCATCCGCATTCCAATCACACAGTTATTTTATGTGAATTCTTGTGCATATTACATACTTAATTATGTACTTCCAGGAGCTGTGCCAAATGCTGTAGGCAATAATGAATATCTCCGTGGAAGCCATCATATTTATGCAGTTTTGGTTGGTCTATGTTCATCTATTTTTGGTGGAGTTAGCTACTGTCTTACAAAGGCAGGAGCCAAGACAACTGATCAACCAGTGTAAGATAACTGGCTATCTTCTCTGATACTATACACTGCTTGGTCATGTGTTTTGATTCTTTGATCTGGAGTTTTCCATATATTAAGACTAGCACCATCAGCTTGCTTCCTGCATAGTTAAAACATGTTTCTTTTTAGCTTTTAATGTGCTTTACATTTCCTAAAACATTCATGTTTATAGAAATATTTGTTACCTAGTAATCAGGTTTTTCTTCAATATATTCGACTCAATAGCCTGAGAGCTCCTTTACGGCTGTTTCCTCAATAGTCAATATACATCAATCATCACACATTGAAAGAGAGTGAAAATCTTATGTCTGAGTCTCTGTTTAACTGTTTGTAGTTTAACACGCTTGGTTAACAGTGGTGTTTTTTTAAAACAACTGCTTGTTTCTGTTTCTGGATATTAAATTTCAGGCTCACAGTTTTTGCATTTGGTCTATTTGCAAGTCCTGCTGCTGGAATATGTACCTTTGCTTTCCAGGTAAGATCTTTGTTTTACCCTGTGCTACCATGTAATATGCTGACTGTAAAACAAAATTAACAATTTTTAGTTAACTGCTTTGAAGAAAAGGTGAAAAAGGTGCATTTGCATGCATATGAATCTTGTAGTGAACATGTCATTAATTTCGTTATATGATCTCGGTTTTGACTAAAGCCTTCCACTGTTATGAATATATTTAAGAAACTTTAGTTTATCTGATGTTATTTTGTACACTGAAGCTCAATGAAGTATACTGCGTCATGTATCTTTACTACTTAATCTGATTTAGGAAAAAGATTGTCACGTTATCTTAATACGGAGTATTAGTTTGAGTTCCTAGATTTCCATGAATGACAACTAGGCCATCTATGCTTAGAGTGTACAAGATACTGTGTTAGTTTGTACTTGGGAATTTATCTTCTTCTCCCTAAATTGGCTCTCATTTAGCATATTCAATAGCTTACAATGGAAAGCCATAATTTATTACATTTGCGAAAAACAAGGTGGTTGTAACTATGGGCTGCTTGCTGTTAGAACTTTTTGCCCCTTTTCACCCGGCCTTTTGTATTAGCATGTTGATGCCGCTGCTTCTTTCTTAATTCCTTTAATTATTCCATGCAGAACTTTGTACTTCCCAGTTTCTATTCTCTGCTTCTTATGATTGTCCTTGGGGTACTGGCTTTCTTCGCAGAGGTTCTAACCTGACCTTGTCCTCTGATCTACGCATTTATGTAACCCAACAATTTCTATCCGAATATGGACTTACAACTCTTTGTGTTCACAGATAACTCTAGCAAGAGGGCTTCAGCTTGAGAAAACAAGCAGAGTTGCCAATGTCCTGTATCTTGAGGTACGGAGCTCATGTAATTTATTGCATCAAGTATACAAATTTCAATAACTTGCAAATAAATAGAGAATTATCATTGGCATGACCATGAAACTAAAATGTATGTATAAAACTAAAAAGCTTCCATAAAATATGCATGGCATGAAATGGTCTTTTCTGCGTGTGAAAGCTAAAGGAGATCCACAGGATATTCTGAGAACACAAATGTTGATTGTACCATACAATTAAAATCGCCCAAAATGCCCCTATCATTGATATTAGGGAAAATTGCACTCGGGTAATTGTAAGATGTGTTCTTGTTGGTTTTGCTCACTTCTCATCCATAAAATATAATTGACGTTGCAAATTTCATCATTTTTCTAACAAAACATTAGTGACAAAATTTGTAACTTCAATTATAGCTTAGAGACGAAAAGTAAGCACGACCTGGTAGAATGTTACAACGTTAGGGAAGATGAGAAGTGAGCATGACCAACGTTGTGACAGTATTATAGAAGAGAGTGGTGATATGTTTGCCTTCCCATTTCAGGCAGCCCTATCTCAGTTGTTGAGAATGGGTACTTCAAGAATCGCATCCTTTAGTAGGTTAGTGGGATGTTCACTAATTTTAATTTCAGCAAGTTGCACAATGTATTTTGGACATGAAAGAGATTGAAGGACAGCAGGCAAGTTCACCTTTGGTGCTACTAATCATTGGGTTGATTCCTGAAGTGAGATACAGAACTTACGCGATGCTTGTTTTGGTAGCATTAATTTGATGAATCTGCTTCTGTACTGTACATTCTGTCCAATTTTTGAGTTGTGAAGTGTGTAAATATTGAGGCCAAAGTTTATTTTGTTCAAAACAGCATCCATCCAAAGGGAAAATAAATTAAATCAGCAAATGGCAAACCTACACTGCCGCGTTTTCAGATCCTAGAAAAAAAAAAAAAACAAAACCCTACTGGCTACTATGTGTTCACAGATAACTCTGTTTCTTCGGAAAAAAAAATGAATTTTCACTTTAGTTCCGATTCTTTGTTCAAATTAATCTGTGCAGATTTTGTTCAGTACATCAGATATGCATTTAGGCCATCGCCACTGCCAAATTTCTCTACCATAATTAAAATAGACTCACGCCAATTACACCAAACATTCTACACTAAAATAATTTGAGTCCGTATAAAATTAGTTTAAAATTAATTAGTTGAATACTCCGTATAAAGCATAATTTGTGACAAAAATAAATTCAGTTAGTAACATTATTATAAAACGAATTTAAGTAAAATATATATATATATATATATTCAATATTAGTCTATAATAGAAAAAAAACTTAAGAATACAAATTCAGTATTTTATTTAAGTAAATAAAATAATACAAATATAAAACAAATAAATGATACATTTGACATTATATACAAATATAGACAAGGGCAAAAAGGGAAAAAAAACCCCCACTGGCGCCACATTATTCATTTCCGCTATTTCTTTTCGCATTCGATGCTCCATTTACCGCAGGAAAACATGAAGGAATGGTGATTTGATGATGCCATTTGCCTTTATCCCTTGGAGACGCTTTTATAACATTCAAAGTCTACTCTGCTGAAAATGTATCTTCAACCCATAAGGATACAAGAGAAAAAAGAATATAATTTGACCCCCATCTATCAGAACAAATAGCCTCTGTTGAACCACTTTTATATAAAAACATTCTCAACAAGAATATTTTAGACAAGTTTATCAGCAAAAGATTAAACACGCTTTTTCAGAAGGATTGGGGGGTGGGGGGCGGAGATTTTAGTTGGTATTTATTCTAGCAAATTCAGAACTGTTATGTCATTAATGCAAATTAAACGACTAGCAAATGATGTGTTATTGGGTAATTAGAGTGAAGCCTCAGATAGTCGATCTGACATCAGGGTGAATTCAGACGGTAATTCCAAATATGTTAATTACAATCCTCATCGGCAAATCTTAATTAAAAGTCTACTCCGCTCAAACCTTCAACCCATTATAAGATACATGATAAATAAGAAAATTATAAAACAGTAATGGGGTCATTAATGCAAATTAAAGGACTAGCAATTGATGTGTTATTGGGTAAAATTAGAGAGAAGCCTCAGATAGTCGATTTGACATCAGGGTGAATTCAGACGGTAATTCCAAATATGTTAATTACAATCCTCATCGGCATTCTCAAAATAAATAAAAAATCAAAAAAAAAAAACTTTTTTTAAAAATGTAATCGCACAAAACGGCTCTATGAAGGAATGGAGAATCCATACATAGGTTCCTATATAATGCGAAATTGAATCGATTTCGGTTCAATCATAGCATCGCCGGTCACTGCTACAATATGCTATCGGCGACGTGGCATCGAACCTTTCCCCTACAATCTTAAAAGATATAAAATCATCAAAATTCAAAAAATCAAATTGAAGAAAGACCTCAGAGACCCGTTCCAAATCACACACACAGCCGTGGTGACAAAGCCAACGAGCCGCCCAAACTTTCCCGACCAGATGAACCAATTCTCGCCGTGAAACGGCGAAAACATGGGCAAAAGGTGGATGGGAAAAGATGGACGGAGCGGAGCCACACCACCACCGCTGCTGTTTAGAGCGTCATACGGCACTTCCTATTCTTTGGGAATTCTTCCTCATCGGCAACAATCAAACAACTACGATAGAAATAATCAATCAAAACCATAAAACCTTAAAAACAGAGAATGTTAGCCACAGCGCGGATAGCCTCCCCTGAGATAATTACAGGAGACTCGAAAGACGAGGTGGCTAATCAATATAGCTTATGAATTAATGTTAAGTGCTGCTGTATGTTAAGCTGAGCGGCACTTGACCGTCCATAAGCACAACCTAATTAGCTCAAAATCTGCAACACGAAATAAAGAACATTAAAAATTCAAATCACAGCAAAATCGAACCACGAATTCAGATATATTTTGCTCTTAAACTAGAAAAACAAAGATAAAATAAGGCCTCAGAATTGCAGAATGACAGCAAGGCCTTTCGGCCATTCAGTCCCGAAAGATGGTGTATTTTAATGAATATTTCCTCACAGGCCAAATCAGAAATGAATTTCAAATTTCTAGGGACAAAATGCACATATATAGATGTTTTGAAGAACGTATGTATTTCTCATGGCCAAGCCCAAGAGGTCACCGCAGAGACTCCGCTCTCCAAGACGATAGGATATGAGATCGCTCCCTTCGGACTGTAGAAGAGGATGAAACGGTACGAACCGCCTCATCCACTCCCCCTCAAAGAGGCATCAACAAAGGAAGCTCGATCTGTGACAATTTTTACACACACGGGTTATACAAGCACTCCGATTGCTCGCCCCAATAACAGTGAATCGTCACTTCTATGCAGAGAAAAAACAATTGCAATACATCATGATTACACAAAACTAAAAAGAGAGAATCCTCAGATAGTCGATCTAACATCAATGGTAAATTCAGACGGTAATTCCAGATATTTTAATTACAATCCTCATTGGCATTCTCAAAATAAATAAATAAAAAGTTCAAAATGTAATCACACAAAACGGCTCTATGAAGGAATGGAGAATCCATCCATAGGTTCCTATATAATGCGAAATTGAATCGATATCGGTTCAATCATAGCATCGCCGGTCACTGCTACGATATGCTATCGGCGACGTGGCATCGAACCTTTACCCTACATTCCCTAATGATACAATGAATCATCGAAATTGAAAAGCGTAATTGAAGAAATACCTCAGAGTCCCGTTCCAAATCACACACACAGCAGTGGTGCGAAAGCTGAGCAGCCCAAACTTTCCCGACCAGTTGAACCAAGGCTCGCCGTGAAACGGCGAAAACATGGGCAAAAGGTGGATGGGAAAAGATGGACGGAGCGGAGCAGCACAACCACCGCTGCTGTTTAGAGTGTCATACGGCACTTCCTATTCTTTGGGAATTCTTCCTCATCGGCATCAATCAAACAACTAACCAATTAAACCCATAAACCCATAAACCCATAAACCCATAAACCCATAAACCCAGAGCCGTTCTCCATATTGTATTGATATTGTATTGATATAAGAAAAGATGCCTATAGGAGTTTATATAGATATGAGGATAATGTGAAACCCTAATTTTGCGCCCACAGAGTTGTTGTTGGGCTTTTTCTTGGGCCCTTCTTCAAGAATGGGTCAGCTATAAAATTGGTCGCGGCAAGCAACCTCGCATTTCTAGGATTCTACACTATTAAATTATAATTAATTTTAACCAGCTTAGTTGGCCTTAAAGACCGTTCACTCTCGTTCCTTGAGATATCGAGAGTTTAATCTGATTAACATATTGTTCCTTAATGGGTCGGGCAAGTGCTAACGGGGATTAATATGAGAATTTAATATGATTAACATATTGTTCTTTAATGGGCCGGGTAGGTGCTAACGAGGATTAATCTGAGTATGAGAGTATGGTACAAGCTTAAATGTGTCTCCTACAATTAGGGTCATGCTCAGGACACATTTAAATGTGTCTTCTATAGTTAGGGTCCTACTCAGGACACATCGTGGTTTGACTCCAAAAAATTAGAATTAATTTGACAAAATATATTGAAAACAGGGATTCACATGGGGCCAAAGACTTTATGGTCAAGCTGGCGTAGGTTGAGAAAGTAAATATTAACAAAAACTACATGTAAACAGGGTGAATAATACTACAAAAAAAAAAAAAAAAAAAAAAAAAACTCAACATGATAATTTAGATGTAGGTCTCGATATATATATATATATATATATATATATATATATATATATATATATATATATATAATTATAATAAGAGCCAATAATGTTAGGCCCTTAACTGGAATAAAAAAAAAATGTCGGTACTACTTGTTTCTTAAAGTGAATGGTTCATAGTATTTTGATTTTAGTATTTTTAATGATTTTCCTTATTTACCCTTTATTATATTATTTTCTTTCCTTAAATTCCGTTAGTATAAACTTTATTAACGGAATATTCCGTTAACTATTTATTATTCTTAACTTACTCATTATAATTTCTATAAGAAAGGTCTTAGGTTCGAACCTCATTCCAATTAGAGTTAGCATAATTGTTAAACATATACTACGAATATGTTAAAATGTATTAAAAAAATAAAATATAAAATTTAACATAAACTTTGGTCAAATAATTAGCCCGACTAAATACATAGCATTCAATGATTATAAATCAGAAACTTTGATAATCATTTGATTTTATTTCATTAAAAAATAATAAATTTAAGTTCAATTTCTTTTTTGGTTTAATTAATCTTCTTTTGATTATTGAGAACAAAACTTAATATTTCAATTATGCTTTTATCAATGCATGAAAACTTCTAAAGAAATTTGTAAGTTAATTTTTACTATATTATTATAACAATATCTATTGTAACCTTATATTTTGAATTATTTATTATCATCATCTATTGACAGCAATTGTCATTGACAAACTCTCAAAACAATTTGTGTCACAAACAAATGAAAATTTAAAAAAAAAATCAATAATTTCATTATTGTGAATGAAAAGTATGTACGCCACTTTATTCAATCGTTATGCCGTGGAACTGTGTCCACCTTGCAATGTGGACACAGTTCTATGTTCATAATTACTGAACTATATGTTCATAATTATAAAGCTATATATTCATAATTTTTTAACTTCATATTCATAATTATTGAACTCTATATTCACAATTACAGAACTCTATGTTCATAATTATTGAACTATATGTTCATAATTATAAAGCTATATATTCATAATTTTTTAACTTCATATTCACAATTATTGAATCTTTATATTCATAATTACAGAACTATATGTTCATAATTATGTTCACAACTTTATGTTCATAATTTTTGAACGATATATTCATAATTATGAACAATTTTGGAACCGTGTCCACCTTTATCCACCTTGCAAGGTGGACACGGTTCCACATCATAATTTTCCCACTTTATTGCTCTTATTACTTAAATTAAAAAATAAATTGGTAGCTACAACAAAAAATAATATATATATATATATATATATATATATATATATGTGTGTGTGTGTGTGTGTGTGTGTGTGTGTGTGTGTGTGTGTGCATTTAATTAATTTAGAATTAGATGTCTCACAACACATGAAACATGTAGGGAAAACTACCACTACCAAATATCAACATGTGCTTGTAAGATAAAGAGTTCATAGCACAACTAAGATCTCAATCATATACACGACAAGACAAATCTAAAACTTCATACACCATAATCTCATTGCATGATGAATCCCTCTATGATACTACCAATAAACCAATTGCACATGACACACTCCTAATAACACACAAAAAAAAAAAAAAAAAAGACATGTACTAAAAATGAAAACAATAACATGCTACCTAAAAGAGAATTAGAAACATTTAAACCAAAAATAGTATTTATTTAGACTATCGCTTTTAGACTTAGTACTTAGATTAACGTTATTACAAAGTTGTAAACATTTATTTTTGTGACAGTTATATATAATCAATCCCTCATATATTATCTTGCATTTATATACTTTAAATTACTGATTTAAGTAAACAAATTCAACATTTATTTACATATGCATGAACATCTTCTATACAATATTACATTGATATACTTTGAAATATTTATTTAAAAGTAAGTATTGGGCATTATCCTATTCGCGCAAAGCGCGCAGAGAAACTAGTATATATATATATATATATATATATATATATATATATATATATATATATATATATATATATATACTAATAAGAGCTCAAGAGAGTTAGGCCTATAATGGGTAGAAAAAATGGCGGTCATTTTTTTTAATCAAATGAATGGCTCAGATTGATCAGATTTAAATTTTTCCTTAAGATTTCCTAATTTATCATTAATGAATATGATTTTCTGTTAACTTTTCCGTTAAATATTATGTTTTCCGTTAATTTCTGTTAGTTCACCGTTAACTTACTCATTGATTTCAGTAAGAAAGGTCTTAGGTTCGAACCTCATGCCAATTAAAGTTGACATAATTAGTACTCTATTTTACTCTTATTAAATTTAAATAATAATTTATTAGTTACAACAAAAATTAATACATATGCATTTGTTTAATTTAGAATTATGTGTCTACAATGTCTTTATTCAAAAATTTTTATTCATGATCAATAAATTAAATAAGAGAAATAATTTCATTAGTTATATTGTCTTTGTTTTTCTCCAATATAAAAATTCTTTACATTCAATTTCATCAATTGATTATATTCGCTACATTATCCCTACAATGTATTTATTAAAAAAAAAATCATTATCAATAAATTAATTAAGTGAAATAATTTTATTAGTTATATTGTCTTTATATTTCTCCAATGTAAAAATTCTTTACATTCAAATTCATCAATTGATTATATTGACAAATGACAACATTGTCTATTATATTTTTGTGCACTATTTTTTAATTAAATATCAAAGTTATAATACAAAATAATGCTATATATTTATTTACCAAGTATTTTATTAATACCATGAAAAAATTAAAAAAAAATTAATTAATAAAGTCAATCATATTAACTACTTGAGAGATTTGTTGACAAAGAGGGTATTCAAATCACACAACAAAAAGTGAGAACTACCTCGCAATGTCTTTGTTTGACAATCAGCAGATAGCGGTTAGCGTTAGCGGATTATATTAGCGGATTTGACCAGCGAATTATATCAACGATTGGTAAAAAGATATTTGAAAAAATTAGCTGTTTAGATTAACATGTAAAATGACCTAATGGTATACATATATTTAATAATAATAATAATAATAATAATAATAATAATAATAGTTTTAAAAAATAAACAAATTTAAAAAATATAATTAAGCCAATCATATTAACTACTTTTGAGATTTATTGACAAAAAAAAAAAAAAGTATTCAAATCACACACCAAATTAAAGTGGGAAATTATCTCGCAATGTCCTTGTTTGGCAATCAGCAGTTAGCTCTTCAATATTAGTATATATTTAATATTTTATGCCTTAATTTTTATTTCCTCTCCCTTATGTCCCGTATTTAGTTCCAATCATACCTATACAATTATTTTATTGACAATTATAATCAATCTTGACTATATTTTGTTGCATTTGTAAACTTTGAATTACCTATTTAAATATGCAAATTCAACATTCAATTATCTATGCATGAACAATCCAATATAATCTTGCATTTATATACTTTAAAGTACTCATTTAAAAAAATATTGGGCATTATCCCAATCGCGCAATGCGCGTCAAAAACTAGTATATATATATATACACACACAAATAAAACATACCAGCTTATATATATATTAATAAGAATCAAATGACGAATATAAATTTGTACGAGAGAAAACCAAATACAATAAAAACCAGTATGAGAAAACATGCCTAATTAGGGCTTGACAGTGAGATATGATGCATCCTACATATGAGATATTATAAGATGATTTGTTGAGAAGATTGCAAACTTTGAGACAATTCATCTCAATCTTGAAATGTTTCGTCTTAACTAAAAGTCTAAGTCAATAGTTAGACTACAAATATATATTAGATGCTCAACACATTTTATTACGTGCACATGTTGGTCACTTCGTAAACATGGCATTTTGAATAAGTTAATACCAAATCAAAATATGTGTTACATTTAATTACAACTTTGATTACATAATTATGTTTATATTAGAGTAAATACCCAAAATGGTCCCTCGACTATACTTAAATTCACAAATTGGTCCTCAACTTTTAATTTCAACCAATTAAGTCTTTAACTTTGTCATTTTAACACAATTTGGTCCTCTGTATATTTGACCGTTTGTTGACTGTGATTTTTTAGGATATATATATGTAATTTCATGGTCCATCGTCGGTTTTTTAAGGTTCCGACTGCATTTCCAGACCGCACTGTTACATTTGAATCCACTGCTGAAAGCAATCTACCAACTCCGGTTGCCTTTCTTCATCCTCCATTTGGATTCAATGTAGTTGAATTCGTACCAGAGTGAAGAAGACGACGTGTTTCCGAACCGGTGCAACGTCATCCTGGAGGCCTCCACGTGAGCTTGAGCTTTGCACGTAAAATTACATATATATCCTCAAAGATCACGATCAACAAACGGTCAAATAGATGGGGGACCAAATCGTGTCAAAATTACAAAGTTAAGGACTTAATTAGTTGAAATTGAAAGTCGAAGACCAATTTGTGAATTTAGCTATAGTCGATGGACCATTTTGAGTATTTACTCTTTATATTATATAACATATATAATATGATATATAATATTGTCCAAAAAGATATTGAAAAAATCAAATTAAAAACCTTTATGTACATAAATTATGTTCCACCCCTTTCAAGGCGTCTCAAAATTTATTTGAATATCTATATGCCCTTGTTACAATAATAAGTATTTTACGCCAAAGTCGCACACAAGACTTGTTTATCCATGAATGCATAACATAGACATATACTCTATTTAATATGATTTATTTTAAGATGTGTAATTTTACACACATTCTCATTTTATACTCTATATATATGATGTGTCATGCTTTGATTGTTTAATAAAAATAAGATGAATCATGATTTATATTATTTTTTTTCATCATTCAATAAAACTGGAACATTTGGTTAGAGATAGAGTATATTTATCATTTTCGTTTTAAGACATTATTAAGATATAAGTTTTGCATGATTAAATATGAAAAAGCCTTCCTTCCAATAATAATAAAAAAATATGAAAAAGTTTTTAAACTAGCTTAATTGGTATAAGTGATCACACATTATGGTCCAACAAAAAAAAAGAAAAATTTTAAATAATATTTGATTGAATCAGTAGCATTTTGTGGCAGTAACCATAAGGATAACCTCCATGCAAAATTGAGTGACGCACGCTTCTTTTCTCTTCTCCTCCATTCCCACCTTGCATCAACTTCAATTACCAATTTATTGACCTCGTAAATCTCTGCAACCAAAAACAACAAATCTTCTTACGACCTCACTCACATACATGCCGTAGTTGCTTCATTCTCCGATGCAATCGCCGCCCGATAACGACATATGATCACCGTCGGTTACTCTCCGATCCCTCTCTTCTCCTTCTTCTTCTCGCGGTATTGAATGCAGGAGTTTCGCGCCGTATCAATCGTCTCATCTCCTCTTCTTCTCAAGTCTTATGGAATTCCCTTGATCGCGAATTTTCGGTTTCAGGTAATGCTAATAATAATAATAATAATAATAATAATAATAAGAAATATTAGTGCACGTTCCGTGTTCGTTTAATTGTGCCGGATAAATATTCATAATATGTTTGTTTGGATTTTGATGGAGCAGTGGTCGGTGGCGAGAATTTGAGAGTCCATCAAGGATTAGTGTCATTTTGACGTTGATGGAGAACTGCGACAATGGCCGCTGCGTCTTCCCCTTGACAAGTTTGCAAATTGGGTAAGATATTTATTGTACGTGTCTGCAGTTATGCTTTGAATGTGAATAAAATTTGCAAGATTTTTTTAGCCTAGAAAATGTTCTTTTATTTGTTACCGAGTAAAGCTCATATTTTCCTTCCTTTTCATAGAAAAGGAAAATTGAACCATTGCCCTGCAAAAAGGGATTCATTGTTAATTTGCAATTTTTGATTCTTTATAATTCGTAGTAGTTGAATGCATGCAGCTTAAAGGGAATAGTACGTGAATGGAGATCACTAAATACTGGGATCATCATGCAACATTATCAGTAGCTTTAATTTGATATATATAGAGCCCCTTGACTGATGAGATAGTATTTAGCCTAGCATGAAATAAATCCACATAAAGATTTTGCCTGTTTTAGGCAACAGGATGAAGGGCTGGCTTTAATCACATATGCTCTGTGTCTTATCTTAGATTATGCTTTCATCCTTTACAGGGATTTGCAGTCCTATCTATCACACTGGTCCATTTACCTAGCCCCTGAGAGTAAGAAATTCTATATCTTAGTGGACAACCGGCCATGGTTGCAAGATCTCATCTCCCACCCGGCACACTTATGGCAATTGATGGTCACTAAGGTAGCTAAACATATATTCTGTGTTTCATTTAAGTGTTGCAACTGATTTAGTGAGTCCAAGAAAGCAGTCATGTGTTTGATTGGTACTATCTTTAAACATAATAGTCCAGAATGTCCCCCTTTGCAAATACCAGAGGGCAGAAGGATAAAAGAGAGGCTGAAGATATCCAAACTAAAGCAGAACCAAATTCAAGTAATTCAGAAGCAGTCAAAAAATGGTTTTCTCTGGTTGATGCTGCAACCTCATCTAGTACAAGCGCCTTATCACCTGTGAAGAAATTTAGGATTTCTTTTTTAAATAGCAACCTGAATAGGACGTTATATGGCTTCATTGTATTTGAAGTTGCATGGAGTGATGTTCGTGGTATAAACTATTTTAATGAACTTCAGGTACCTTTTTTTACCATACCCTTCCTCTGTTAATTTTTAATGAATTTGCATGGAGTGATGTTCATGGTATAAACTATTTTAATGGACAGACAGATACCACATTTGCTTTAGAGGCTAAATTCATGAGAAGATGGGAATTTGATAGTATGGCACAAGCAGCTAGATGTATAAGTTCATGGTTCTCTGGAACAGATGATGAGAGGAGTACTTTGCTAGAATATTTGGACCCTACAATTGGTAAGCCTTTGTTCAAATGGTCTGTCTTTGTGAAAGAAAGTAATCTGTATTTATATACTATTTATTTTCTTGAGCCCAAGCATTGTTCAGCTCTTCTAGTGATTGAAAAGTTATTACACATAAAGACTCAGAAATTACATTGAGCAAAAGCAAAACTATATTCCTCTGTGTTTCGTATGTCCTAAACTCCATAAGTGTATGGGATTTCTTTCCTGTGTGTCTATAGCAGAGGCAAACTAATAAGAAGAAACAAGAAAAGAAAAATCCTACTTCCATCTTTAGCTTTATGCCATATGCAGATACACAAAAATAAGCATGTGTGGATATTTGCTAGATTCTTTATTTTCATGCAGGAAGCTTGCTGTTTAATTTATTCTAGTTTCATTTACTTATTCAGTGAATTGTTTTTCAAGATGTCAGCATACTTAGAAACACTTTCAATTTCTGAATTCTGGGCAAATAAAGGTTATCAAGGATGTCAGTCTCCTAATACCCTAATTTGCTGTAGTGATTGAATTGAGTTTCTATACTACCTATGCAAAGCCTTATTCCTTGTGTTTGTTATTGAGATTTCTGCAGGAGAGGCATTTTTTGATGCTGAAGTAAAATTTTCAAGTACTAGTGTTGCAGATGGCAATGATCCTACTATTGATGATTTATTATATAATGATAATAAATATGCTGCTCTCACTCCAAGTAAAAGTTTCCGCAGTATGCACCCAGAAACCATAACAACCAGCAAAACTTCAAGTTGTAGACCATATATAGGTAGTGGACTTTATAAGAGAAGAAAGTCTATTAGCAACGGGGACATGTTTTCTGAAGATTCTTGCAGTAGTACAACTGGAGAACCACAACATTCTCCGAAGTCCTGCTCATCTGAGTGTGAGAATGATGTAGTTGAAGCTACCAAGCTCAAGGATATTTTGATTTTGTTTCGGTTTAATGATCGTGATCTCCCCTTTAAATTAAGGGACACTATTATGTCTGATCTGCGGTTGCTTACACTGTTGGAATGTGGGCTGCCAGCATGGGTGATCTTCCTTCAGTCCTACCCAGGACTTTGCCATATTTATCGCCCATGGATGTGCCCCCTAGCCAGATTTTTATATGTACTTATCTCAATCGTTACTGTCCTTATAGGATTTTACGATCTGTACAAAAATGTACCACTCGTCAAAGCAACTGCATCTCATTTGTTTGGACCCTTCTTTGATTGGATAGAAACATGGGAAATGATATCAAGAATTAGGTACCTGGGGACAATGTTATTTCTTCACAATTTTCAGAAGGCACTTAAGTGTTTCCTATCAGCAACACGTGCTATTCGGTCATGTTTGTCATTTGTCACACAGCCATTTGCAGGACCATTTTTTGAGTTAATGGAATTATTCCTTCCTCTCTGGAGCTTGTGTGCACAGTTAGCAGAGAGTTTATTTTCAATAATATGGTTAATTTTGGAGACTTCTTGGAATCTGGCAGGAGACTTTATTGAGATTCTGCTATTGCCATTGTGGTGTCTCCTTTCAGTTTTCATGAGAATTGGTAAGTATAGTTGATACAGCATTTAAATATATTGATTTCTATTTGATTACACTGCATAAAATCTGTACTGTGGTTCACATTGGTAATGGCTTTTCCTTCCACCAAATCCTTGATTGCAGTGACATCTGTATTATACCCTATATTTTGGATATTCTGGGGAACACTCTATACTCCCATTCGCTTGGTCATGGGTTGCTCTGGTGTTATTGCCCGTGTATTCAGCGCTATATCTGAAGTGATTCATGACACGTGGGAATTTTCAAGTGGCATTCTCCGACTCACTTCAGAGGTGGAGTCAACAGTAACTGCAGCTGAGGTTTCCATGTGGCGTGCTCTTTGGAATGACCTTTTCTCCCAGGTTGATTAGCTCCTTTCCATTTACTTCTCTTACTAGGTTTCCAATTAGACTTCTTTCTCATCTTGTTTCCCTTGCCTCTTTCCCAACCCCTATTTGGTTAACAGGTTTTTCGTGCTCTTCGAAGCATACTTAATGGTTTAGTTGCCTTCTTCATGGCCTGCAACAGGCATCGCCTAAGGTATGGTTGTCGACTTGTTATTTTGCCAAATTATTTGTCATATATACCTTGCAATTCTGCTCTGTCTGCTCACACTTTGCATTTGCAGTATATATAATCATACAAAAGAGTTCATTCAAAAGCTATTTCAACCCGCTGAGAGGGGCCAGCTTACAGTCTACACTGGCAGTGAACAACTATCAGTAATACAGAAGAAGGTGAGTCTCATTTGATTGTAGTACAGTGTTAATTACTTCAAGTTTCTACTGCTACTAAATGCACTTTTTGTCAGTGGGATTTAATGTTTGATAGTCATCTCTTTAAGTGTTTAGCAGAGAAAGCAAGCAATTGTTTAGTTAATGACATATTTTGGATGTTCTTTTAATGGGGGAATGTTTGCTGGACTGCAGTTGGAAGACGAGTATGAATATCACCGCCAAAGAAAGCTCAAAAAAGTCACCCCATTGATGTGAAAACGTGCAATGGATCTTCAAAGTAGTAAGCAGGGAGTTTTGATCACATTGTCTGACTTGTAGGAGACACGGTTGAAGTCCATAATGAAGAAATTGTACACCAAATTTCTTCACTGTCTACCCTAGAACCCAGGGTTTTAGACTGCTCTCTTGTAACATATGTAAATGATGTAAATAGTCATCTTCTAAGTGGATAAATGCATATATTTCTTTCCATTCCTTTTGTCATCAGTTATAGTTTCTTCAACTCTCTTTGGAATGGTTGGATGTTTTTTCTTTAGTGACGAAAGAAACTTGTAGTCACTGCTCGAGGGTCTGCAATAAATAAACATCACCTTGTAATCAACTCAAACCAAGAAAACCAATTAGGAGCTGGGAGTCAAACTTGTAACTTAGGAGTGGTTTGATTTACGGAATGTTAGATTACCATAGGAAATGTCATATTGTTAAAAATGTTATATTTCTATGTTTGATTAAAATTGAGGTATTGTAATATAAACCTGTTTGGTTGAAGAGTTGTTTATGTTATACGGGGTAATGATTATTTTACTTTAATACCTTTAACATATATCATGTATATGAAGTTCAAAAGGCGTTATTTTAATTCCTTTGTCCACTGATTTAAGATGACAAAGTAAAAACGTCAAGGAAATCTCACATTGCGAAGGAAGATGAGGAAAAATCTAACGTGGAAGCTATCTTTGATTTGGTTTATTTGCGTGGCCCCCGATGGATGCTATTTTCACTGACACAGTTGAATTTGAATATGCAAAAAGAAGTGCAACATAGGATACCTTTGAGGATATCTTATATCTAAAAGTTTTATCCATAGAAGAAGCTTATGATGCATCCACATAATGGATTATAAATTGGGATAATCGCATTAAAAGTGCTGTTTAAGTTTAATTGAGCAGAAGCAAGTTGAGCATACAGTATCTATCATATGTTCAAAAAAAAAACTCTATGATCACAACTTAATAGTTCATTGATGTCCACCGAACTTGGAAGGTTAAAACCGTGGTATCTTTCCATGGAATAGAAAGAGCTTAAATACTTGCTCCTCCAGTTTGGTGTAGCATTGCATCAATCTCATCACCATCTTCCATCTCTAGCTGAAAATCGCCAAAAAGGGGAGCGGGGAATGGGAAGGTGGTAAGATGTCAATAAGTAGACAAGGCAAGTAAGCGTAGATATTTTTCTCGTATGTCTTTGTGTGTGCGAGGGTGTTTAGCAGAGAGAGAGAAAGAGAGAGACCTCATCTGGAGTCTGCTCCCCTCGAAGACGGCGACCATCAAACAGGAAAGCTATTGAATTAAGATCCACTGATTGGCGATCACAGTATGCATTCATGAGTTTCTTCAGTTGGGTGCTTCTTTTGATCCTGAAAAACACTTCATTGCCATCCTGCATTATATTAATATTTCAAACAACCTAAGTCATTTGCTCCCAACATCGTTCCTCTCCAATGGAAAGGATGTTTTAGAATCAATAGCTCACACAGAAATATATATTCACTTTCTAAAGAACTTGAAGGAAGTATCAAAAGGACTCCACAGAAATAAGGGCACGTAAAAAGGCAGAGCTAATACAAACAGCATTTCCAAACCTACTTGATGCAATACCTATACGGACAGAAAATATATGCACATTTTAAAGTATCATCTCCTAACTTTGCAATAAAAAAAGGGATCAAAACACACAACTAAGGTTCAACTCAAAGTTGCTATTAAGTTAATTGGGCAAAAGAAAAACGCTCTATTGAATTACAAACTCACATCACAATCAGTTTACCAAAGAAAAAAATAGTACACATCTTATATTGTGTAGAATTTATAAATAGGTCAACTTCCATTACCAGCTCAATGTAAACCACTTACATCACATCACTTTTAGAGACCATTGGTAACTAGGAAAGTTTAAAGTTTAAACGTTAAACTTTCGTGGCTGGCAATTTAAAAAGATAGAACTACAACCCAGGGAAAGCTTGGGTCAAGAATGTAATTCCTCGAAAAGTTGAGAAGTTATACCAAGCTAGGGGTGGCATAATTTTCCCAGGTTAGAAATAACCTTCTTATATTTATAGGATAAAACAAAACATGTTAACTAATTTTCAAAAACATCCCAAAGTACCAAAGGATTCTTAGTATTATATGTTTTTTATTTTAAAAGTAATAGAGCGAATGGTTATGAAATTTTTCACCAATTGAGGGTTTCTCAGATTCTCTATAGGCCAACACTAATGGAGACTCCAAATTAGTAAGCAACAGAGCAGTAAATAATCAATTAACCGAACAACATACAATCATTAACTTCAATTTCATTAACATCAAACCCTACTCCTAGACAAGTATATATATATATACACACACTCGTATATACAGACGCACATGTATACGCATACAAATAGAGATAGATAGAGAGAGAGAAGCGAGGAGAAACCTGTCCTTTGACTTTAAGGTTGATATGAGCGCCCTGATCGCCGCCGACGGGCTTCTTGTCTTCCTCTGCTCCGGCTGACATCTCTCTTTTGTCTTCGTGCACAATAAAGGTCGCTGCGAATCTGCAAAGCCGATTAATTGATTTGATTCTCTTTTTGTGCTTAAAAGCCACCCTACTTTTTAGATTTCATCATTTCACCCCGGGAATTTTTAATTTTTACACACTTGATCAAATCTTGAAACATTGTTGGCCCATTTTGATTTTTGGATCAAAATTTATCCAATCAATCAATGATCGATAGTGTTGAGGATTGCTCGACAAATTTAAGCTTGTAATTTTACAATTTTATCAAAATTAAATTACAAAATGTATATTGATGGGCTGGTTACTAGTTGTTAACCGTTCATTCTTGTCTTAATTGGTTAGTTTAAATTCAATTCAACTTAAAATGGGGGATTACTTTTTTTTTTTCCTGGTAATTAATTTGTAATTAACAACGTGTAATTTGTGAGATTTATCTTCCTAATTTAAGCGGAGTACATTAGACGATTGGTCAGCTTTATAAATGGTTTTGATGTAGTAAATACGAGGATTTCTACTAATCCGTAAGATACTGTGATCGGTTTCGATTTTGGTGGTTTAAGAGTTTATGCTCAGTTAATGGCGTGTGGCTAGACGTTCCTGAGCTAAATAAAGCTGTATAGGAAGCGTGATGGGCACATGCTGGGTTCTCGACATTAATGACATGTGGAGTGCATGCATAAAGGTAGCTCAACGGCACAACTAATCCCTCCACGTGCTGTGAGATTCTTGACTCCTAGGGACCCACAATTGTGACATTTCATTGAAGGAACTAGGTTTGAGTCTCCAAATATTTCAAGTCGAATGGTCGAGCTGGGTCTTGTATTTATTTTGACATTAATTTATAAAATTTATAATCATTGAGAGATCCAATATAGATAGAACTCTATTACACTGTATGATTTTAAAATATATATTTTTACTAAGATCACTTCTTAATTATTTTTGGAATAAAGGTGAACTGTACACCAAACCGAAATTAGGCCATCGAATTCAAACAAACAAAAAAAAAAAGAGTAATTGAATCCCTGACAACACAAACTCATGCAATTTAATCCAAAATGACTTATTTACCTAAACATATGTTGACGTGGCAGTTATCAAATTGATTTTTTTTAAAAAAAGAAAAAAGGTACAAATATGCTATTAAACTATTTGGATTGCATGTTATGAATGTTCTTTTAATGGGGAATGTTTGCTCAACTGCAGTTGGAAGACGAGTATGAATATCACCGCCAAAGAAAACTAAAAAAAAGTCCCCCATTAATGTGAAGACGTGCACCTGGACATACTTCGCCAACATGACTTTTATTTCCGAGGCAATCTCAGATAGAATGGTTTGTGCAAATGTGCAATAGATTTACCATCTATGATCTATGACGGTGGCTTGATGATCTGATCCTGATGACATTGCTGCTGCTCAAAGTACTTGGTAAATGAGAGAAATTGGGATTGTTGAACAGAAAATTAACATAATCATCAATCTCACATAAGAACATACATACTGAAAAGTGAAAACAATCAAAACATGAATATGCAAGCACAAAGATCTAACACATCCAGTACATATATATTTCCAACCTTAAGCTACACATTACTTACAGGTCTAACCTCTGTGGTTCAGCTGAGTTACCACGATTTACATCCTCCCAGATGCTCTGTTGGGCCGAGGTGTGGGAACCCTTAGGTTAGGGATTCAACCTTTCGGGAAGAATATTTATCTTAAAATGACGAAAAAGTCACCACATAAATAATTTAGAAAAGATCAATAAATCATTGGATCAGATTCGATGTGGTGTGCTCTTTATAATGACCTTTTCTCCCAGGCTGGTTAGCACCTTTCCGTTTACTTCTCTAACCAGGTTTCCAATTAGACTTCTTTATCATATCGTTTCCCTTGCCTCTTTCCCAACCCCTATTTGGTTGGCAGGTTTTCCGTGCTCTTCGAAGCATACTTAATGGTTTTGTTGCCTTCTTCACGGCCTGCAACAGGCATAGCCTAAGGTATGGTTGTCGACTTGTTATTTTGGCAAATTATTTGTCATATATACCTTGCAATTCTACTTTGTCTGCTCACACTTTGCATTTGCAGTATATATAATCATACAAAAGAGTTCATTCAAAAGCAATTTCAACCCGCTGAGAGGGGACAGCTTACAGTCTACACTGGCAGTGAACAACTATCAGTAATACAGAAGAAGGTGAGTCTCATGGTTTTAGACAGCATTTCATACCTGCTCTCTTGTAACATATGTAAATGATGTAAATAGTCATCTTCTCAGTGGATAAATGCATATATTCCTTTCCATTCTCAGTGGATTTTTTTTGGTAACATTGTATCAATCTCATCACCATCTTCCATCTCTAGCTGAAAATCGCAAAAAAGGGGAGCGGGGGATGGGAAGGTGGTAAGATGTCAATAAGTAGACAAGGCAAGCAAGCTTAGATATTTTTATCCTATGTCTGTGTGTGCAAGGGTGTGTCTGTGTGTGCAAGGGTGTTTTGCACACACACACACACAGAGAGAGAGAGAGAGAGAGAGAGAGAGAGAGAGAGAGAGAGACCTCATCTGGAGTCTGCTCCCATCGAAGAAAGCGACCATGAAACAGGAAAGCTGTTGAATTAAGATCCATTGATTTGTGATCACAGTATGATTTCATGAGTCTCTTCAGTCGGGTGCTTCTTTTCATCCGAAAATCAGTTCCTCCCTTCGTCGTTTCTTTCCAACAGAAAGGAGGTGTTAGAATCAATAGCTCACACAGAAATATATATTCACTTTCTAAAGAACTAGAAGGAAGTATCAAAAGGACTCCACATAGACCACAGAAATAAGGGCACGTGAAAAGGCAGAGCTAATACATACAAACCACATTTCCAACCTACGTGATGCAATACCTATACGGACAGAAAATATATGCACATTTTAAAGTATCATCTCCTAACTTTGCAATAAAAAGGGGATCAAAACACACATTTGCATTTGGCGGAATCAAAAAATGCATTGATTATTCAAAGAGAGAGCAAGTCACAAGAATCCAACTCCACAAGGTTTTATTAACTTCAAATGTAACCATACAACTAACATTCAAATCAAAGTTGCAACTAAGTTAATTGGACAGAAGAAAAATGCTCCATTGAATTACAAACTCACAACACAATCAGTTTAGCAAAGAAAAAAAAAAAAAAAAACACATCTTATATTCTTAAGCAGAATTTATAAATAGGTCAACTTCCATTACCAGCTTAATATAAACCACTTACATCAAATTACTTTTAGAGACCATTTGGTAACTAGGAAGTTTAAAGTTTAAAAGTTTAAACTTTTGTGGATGGCAACTTAAAAAGATAGAACTACAACCCAGGGAAAGCTTGCTTGGGTCAACAATGTAATTCCTCGAAAAGTTGAGAAGTTATACCAAGCTAGGGGTGGCATAAGTTTCCAAGGTAGCTGTTTACAAACCAAATGTTAGAAATAACTTTCTTATGTTTATAGGATAACCCAAAACATGTTAGCTAATTTTCAAGAACATCCCAAAGTACCAAAGGATTCTTACTATTACACAGTTCTTTTTATAGTAATAGAGTGAATGGTTATCAAGTTTTTCACCAGTTGAGGGTTTCTCAGCTTCTCTATAGGCCAAAACTAATGGAGAATCCAAATTAATAATCAAAAGAGCAGTAAATAATCAATTAACCGAACAACATACAATCATCAAATTTAACTTCAATTTCATGAACATCAAACCCTACTCCTAGGCAAGTATATACATAAACATGCACATATATACATACATACATACATACACGTATATATAAAGGCACATGTATACACATTCAAATAGAGATAGATAAAGAGAGAGAAGCGAGGAGAAACCTGTCCTTTGACTTTAAGGTTGATATGAGCGGCCTGGTCGCCGCAGACGGGCATCTTGTCTTCCTCTGCTCCGGCCGACATCTCTCTTCTGTCTTTGTGCACAATAAATTGCTTATGCACAGTTTGGTGTAGCATTGCATCAATCTCATCACCATCTTCCATCTCCAGCTGAAAATCGCCAAAAAGGGGAGCGGGGGATGGGAAGGTGGTAAGATGTCAATAAGTAGACAAGGCAAGCGAGATTAGATATTTTTATCCTATGTCTTTGTGTGTGCAAGGGTGTTTTGCACAGAGAGAGAGAGAGAGAGAGAGAGAGAGACCTCATCCGGAGTCTGCTCCCATCGAAGACGGCGACCATGAAACAGGAAAGCTGTTGAATTAAGATCCACTGATTTGTGATCACAGTATGATTTCATGAGTTTCTTCAGTCGGGTGCTTCTTCTCATCCTGAAAATCAGTTCCTCCCTTCGTCGTTTCTTTCCAACGGAAAGGAGGTGTTAGAATCAATAGCTCACACAAAAATATATATTCACTTTCTAAAGAACTTGAAGGAAGTATCAAAAGGACTCCACATGGGCACGTGAAAAGGCAGAGCTAATACAAACCACATTTCCAACCTACTTGATGCAATACCTATACGGACAGAAAATATATGCACATTTTAAAGTATCATCTCCTAACTTTGCAATAAAAAAGGGATCAAAACACACATTTGCATTTGACGGAATCAAAAACTGCATTGATTATTCAAAGAGAGAGTAAGCTTCACAAGAATCCAACTCCACCATGTTATATGAACTTCAAATATAACCATACAACTAAGGTTCAACTCAAAGTTGCAACTAAGTTAATTGGAGAAAAGAAAAATGCTCCATTGAATTACAAACTCACAACACAATCGGTTTAGCAAAGAAAAAAAATAGAACAAACACCTTATATTCTTAAGCAGAATTTATAAATAGGTCAACTTCCATTACAAGCTTAATATAAACCACTTACATCACATTACTTTTAGAGACCATTGGGTAACTAGGAAGTTTAAAGTTTTAACGTTAAACTTTTGTGGATGGCAATTTAAAAAGATAGAACTACAACCCAGGGAAAGCTTGGGTCAAGAATGTAATTCCTCGAAAAGTTGAGAAGTTAAACCAAGCTAGGGGTGGCATAAGTTTCCAAGGTAACTGTTTACAAACCAAATGTTAGAAATAACTTTCTTATGTTTTTAGGATAACCCAAACCATATTAACTAGATTTCAAGAACATCCCAAAGTACCAAAGGATTCATAGTATTATATGTTTTTTTTTTTTTAGTAATAGAATGAATGGTTATCAAGTTTTTCACCAATTAAGGGTTTCTCAGCTTCTCTATAGGCCAAAACTAATGGAGAATCCAAATTAGTAAGCAACAGAGTAGTAAATAATCAATTAACCGAACAACATACAATCATCAAATTTAACTTCAATTTCATTAACATCAAACCCTACTCCTAGGCAAGTATATATATAAACATGCACATATATACATACTTACACACACGTATATATAGAGGCACATGTACACACATTCAAATAGAGATAGATAGAGAGAGAGAAGCGGGGAGAAACCTGTCCTTTGACTTTAAGGTTGATATGAGTGGCCTGGTTGCTGCAGACAGACATCTTGTCTTCCTCTGCTCCGGCCGACATCTCTCTTCTGAATTGCTTATGCACAGTTTGGTGTAGCATTGCATCAATCTCATCACCATCTTCCATCTCCAGCTGAAAATCCCCAAAAAGGGGAACGGGGGATGGGAAGGTGGTAAGATGTCAATAAGTAGACAAGGCAAGCAAGCTTAGATATTTTTATCCTATGTCTTTGTGTGTGCAAGGGTGTTTTGCACAGAGAGAGAGAGAGAGAGAGACCTCATCTGGAGTCTGCTCCCATCGAAGACGGCGACCATGAAACAGGAAAGCTGTTGAATTAAGATCCATTGATTTGCGATCGCAGTATGATTTCATGAGTCTCTTCAGTCGGGTGCTTCTTTTCATCCTGAAAATCAGTTCCTCCCTTCGTCGTTTCTTTCCAATGGAAAGGAGGTGTTAGAATCAATAGCTCACACCGAAATATATATATTCACTTTCTAAAGAACTTGAAGGAAGTATCAAAAGGACTCCACATAGACCACATAAATAAGGGCACGTTAAAAGGCAGAGCTAATACATACAAACCACATTTCCAACCTACTTGATGCAATACCTATACGGACAGAAAATATATGCACATTTTAAAGTATCATCTCCTAACTTTGCAATAAAAAGGGGATCAAAACACACTTTTGCATTTTACGGAATCAGAAACTGCATTGATTATTCAAAGATAGAGTAAGCTTCACAAGAATCCAACTCCACAAGGTTTTATGAACTTCAAATGTAACCATACAACTAAGGTTCAACTCAAAGATGCAACTAAGTTAATTGGACAAAAGAAAAATGCTCCATAGAATTACAAACTCACAACACAATCAGTTTAGCAAAGAAAAAAAAAATTAGCACACATCTTATATTCTTATGTAGAATTTATAAATAGGTCAGCTTCCATTACCAGCTTAATATAAACCACTTACATCACATTACTTCTAGAGACCATTTGGTAACTCGGAAAGTTTAAAGTTTAAACTTTAAACTATTGTGGCTGGCAATTTAAAAAGATAGAACTACAACCCAGGGAAAGCTTGGGTCAACAATGTAATTCCTCGAAAAGTTGAGAAGTTATACCAAGCTAGGGGAGGAATAAGTTTACAAGGCAACTGTTTACAAACCAAATGTTAGAAATAACTTTCTTATGTTTATAGGATAACCCAAAACATATTAACTAATTTTCAAGAACATCCCAACGTACCAAAGGATTCATAGTATTATATGTTTTTTTTATAGTAATAGAGTGAATGGTTATCAAGTTTTTAACCAATTGAGGGTTTCTCAGCTTCTCTATAGGCCAAAACTAATGGAGAATCCAAATTAGTAAGCAACAGAGCAGTAAATAATCAATTAACCGAACAACATACAATCATCAAATTTAACATCAAACCCTACTCCTAGGCAAGTATATATATAAACATGCACATATATACATACTTACACACACGTATATATAGAGGCACGTGTACACACATTCAAATAGAGATAGATAGAGAGAGAGAAGCGGGGAGAAACCTGTCCTTTGACTTTAAGGTTGATATGAGTGGCCTGGTTGCTGCAGACGGACATCTTGTCTTCCTCTGCTCTGGCCGACATCTCTCTTCTGTCTTCGTGCACAATAAATTGCTTATGCACAGTTTGGTGTAGCATTGCATCAATCTCATCACCATCTTCCATCTCCAGCTGAAAATCCCCCAAAAGGGGAACGGGGGATGGGAAGGTGGTAAGATGTCAATAAGTAGACAAGGCAAGCAAGCTTAGATATTTTTATCCTATGTCTTTGTGTGTGCAAGGGTGTTTTGCACAGAGAGAGAGAGAGAGACCTCATCTGGAGTCTGCTCCCATCGAAGACGGCGACCATGAAACAGGAAAGCTGTTGAATTAAGATCCATTGATTTGCGATCACAGTACGATTTCATGAGTCTCTTCAGTCGGGTGCTTCTTTTCATCCTGAAAATCAGTTCCTCCCTTCGTCGTTTCTTTCCAATGGAAAGGAGGTGTTAGAATCAATAGCTCACACAGAAATATATATATTCACTTTCTAAAGAACTTGAAGGAAGTATCAAAAGGACTCCACATAGACCACATAAATAAGGGCACGTGAAAAGGCAGAGCTAATACATACAAACCACATTTCCAACCTACTTGATGCAATACCTATACGGACAGAAAATATATGCACATTTTAAAGTATCATCTCCTAACTTTGCAATAAAAAGGGGATCAAAATACACTTTTGTATTTTATAGAATCAGAAACTGCATTGATTATTCAAAGAGAGAGTAAGCTTCACAAGAATCCAACTCCACAAGGTTTTATGAACTTCAAATGTAACCATACAACTAAGGTTCAACTCAAAGATGCAACTAAGTTAATTGGACAAAAGAAAAATGCTCCATAGAATTACAAACTCACAACACAATCAGTTTAGCAAAGAAAAAAAAATTTAGTACACATCTTATATTCTTATGTAGAATTTATAAATAGGTCAGCTTCCATTACCAGCTTAATATAAACCACTTACATCACATTACTTCTAGAGACCATTTGGTAACTAGGAAAGTTTAAACTTTAAACTTTAAACTTTTGTGGCTGGCAATTTAAAAAGATAGAACTATAACCCTGGGAAAGCTTGGGTTCCTCGAAAAGTTGATAAGTTATACCAAGCTAGGGGTGGCATAATTTTCCCAGGTAACAGTTCACAAACCAAATGTTAGAAATAACTTTCTTATGTTTATAGGATAACCCAAAACATATTAACTAATTTTCAAAGAACATCCCAAAGTACCAAAGGATTCATAGTATTATATGTTTTTTTTATAGTAATAGAGTGAATGGTTATCAAGTTTTTCACCAATTGAGGGTTTCTCAGCTTCTCTATAGGCCAAAACTAATGGAGAATCCAAATTAGTAAGCAACAGAGCAGTAAATAATCAATTAACCGAACAACATACAATCATCAAATTTAACTTCAATTTCATTAACATCAAACCCTACTCCTAGGCAATTATATATATAAACATGCACATACATACATACATACATACACACACGTATATATAGAGGCACATGTATACACATTCAAATAGAGAGAGATAGAGAGAGAGAGAGAAGCAAGGAGAAACCTGTCCTCTGACTTTAAGGTTGATATGAGCGGCCAGATCGCCGCCGACGGGCATCTTGTCTTCCTCTGCTCCGGCCGACATCTCACTTCTGTCTTCGTGCACAATAATGGCGGCTGCGAATCTGCAAAGCCGATTAATTGATTTAATTTTCTTTTTGTGCTTAAAAGCCACCCTACTTTTTAGATTTCATCATTTCACCCCGGGGATCTTTAATTTTTACACACTTGATCGAATCTTGAAACATTGTTACAATTATGCCCATTTTGATTTTTGGATCAAAATTTATCCAATGAATCAATGATTGATAGTGTTGAGGATTGCTCGACAAGTTTAAGCTTGTAATTTTACAATTTTTTTTTCAAAAATACAAAATGTATATTGGTGGGTTGGTTACTAGTTATCAACTATTTTATGTGGTTAGTTTAGACTCAATTCAACTTATAAGGTTGAGATTATCCCAATAAAAATAACATTGACAAACTGATGTGAAAATTTAAAAAAGTATTGTTTATTTTGTTGAGTTGTCTATGTGTCTAGTAAATTGCTATGCAGCCTTTGCAGCCAAAATGACAGCAAAAGCTGTCGCCACAATACTTTTTTTAAATAATTTTTTATTATTATTTTTTTATTATATTTATAATATAAAAATGGAATTCTTTTTAGAGCGAGAGAGATTTGCAGGATATAGAACAAATTGTGAAAATTTTGTAAAATTAATGATGTGAGAGTGTACCCAATTTTCAAAGTTAGAGAGATTTGTATGGATAATAATAGCCTAGCTAACTGTGGGATTACTTTTTTTCCCTTTAGACAATTTTTTTTTTTTTTTTGAAAACATTAATTTGTAATTAATAACATGTGATTCTAGAGATTACCTTCCTAATTTAGGTTGAGTACAGTAGTTGATTGTTGAGCTTTATAAATGGTTCAAAAATACTTTTTGCTCTAGTAAATAATACATTTACTACAATTCTTTTGATTTTCTTAATAAATTCTTTATTTTAATTTGTAGTGCTGGTCAATCATATATTGCTTAGGTTGTAAAACCAACACGTATATTAAATTCCTTATAATTGATGGGCATTTTATATCTACCATACAAGGTGTCATTACATGTTTTTTATACAATGTGCTATTCAAAATTTACAAATTGCATTAGACACATTATAGGAAGGGAGATTATATTTGATAAAATCATACAAACTAATGCCAAAATATGGCAACTATTTATCAATGAATAAATATAAAAATAAAATAAAAACCCACTAAAGTTGACCACTAACCATACTATTAACTCAGTAGTATTGGCAATATTAACTTGGGGAAGCAAACATAAAGATCAATGGTAATTTAGTTGGCGACTTGTTGTATATGACTGAGAATTTGATACTTATTATTATTATGTTTATTTGCCTACTGTTATCATCTTAATATTTGATTCAAATTTTATAGTTAGTAGTCAAGTAGTCATAAAACACATTATCATTTTTCTTCCTTACTTTTAAACAATGTGGTCAAAATGATGAAGAAAAAAAAAACAAATAAAAATGTCATTGTTTGTCTTTTGATTACAATGTCTATTTACTACCCCACACACACACCAAAAAAACAAAAACAACAAAAAACAAAAACAAAAAAAAAAAAAAAAACAAAAACAAAAACAAAAACAAAAACAAAAAAAAAAAAACAAAAACAAAAACAAAAAAGAAATAAAACTTTAACTCATTACAATTATAAAAATTTGATTCTAGTTCTAATGTTTGAACCAAACACCCCCAAGTGCTCTCAAACTTTAAAAATACAACAAATTAAGAGTTAAATCCACTTTTGGTCCTACATTTATTGTGCATGGGACACATTTTGCCCGCTTTTATTAATTTTGCCACATATTGCCTAGACTTTCTAAAAGTTGGACAATTTTAGTCCGTTGTTACATTTAGAGTTTAACAGCCGTGAAGTAGGAGGACATTTATGTCCTTTCATGTCCATTTCGTTTTATATTTGTTTGGATGGGGAGAGAAGAATGGGTTATTGATTTTTTACCTGGGAAGAAGCTTTGGTTTTCAGGATGGATGTTTGTAATCTCTGCATTGACTATTCTTCATGATTTTTCAGATTTTCTGCCCATCTGAGCCGAGTGGATTGTTTTCTTTAGCATGGAAAAGCATTGGAATCTTGAGTCTGCCGTACACCATTGTTGATAATCTTGTTGTCTGCATAGAAATTTGTTGAGGAGAACAAAAATGGCGACTACCCAGGTCCAAACTTCTCCCTCTAAGAGTGTGCTGAGAAAGAAGAGCCATTTTCACAAGAATCTCAAGGTTTTGGTGAGTTCTTGTGGTTCCGATCGGCGGGGGGAACGATTCAGATTCCAATGAAAACGGTATTGTGATTGACATTACAGACCTTTGGGTTCATAAACCCCAATATCTGGACAAAACGCGTAGGAATGATGAGAGGAATACGAGTATTGAGGATTCTGGTAATTGGGATAAAGTCGGAGAAATTGTGTTTTCTAGGGAGGGGAAAAACGCAGGCGAGAATAAATCGGAGAACTTGCCGTCTAGGTCGGATGCCTCGGCGGTGAGGTTTCTAATTTCGGCGGCGTCTCCTCCCTCGTGCGGCAGTGGAGAAAATTCGGAGTGGTTGCAAAAATCGTCAATTCCGATGTCGCCGCCGCCAACACCAATAACAACTCGTCTATCAACATCTCCATAAGCTATTCCACCGCCTCTACACTGTGCGATGATTCTTCAATCGAAGGAAGGCGCGTGCAATCGTCCTCCAGTGACGGGGAATCCGACAGGACGACGCCTCCTTTGCACGACAAAGACTCCGATGCATCGGAGAGAGAGAGAGGCTAAAGGTCGTCGGTATCATAAAAAAACTTACCTGCAACATCAGCGAAGAAAATCACAGTGATCACGGAGGCATTGAATCCCCATCGCCGCGAGTTAGAACTCCGTCCGATCACTCCCCGCTGCTGTGAAATTGCCTCGCTTCATCAGAGGCCGCAAGGCATTTGTTGATTTGCTTATGTAAATGGAGCGCGAGAGGGTTAGGAAGATTGAAGCACTTATGAAACGCAAAACTGTCTCAAAGTTCTAGCACAAAGGGCGCATGGACATGAAAGGACATAAATGTCCTTATACTTCACGGTTGTTTAACGCCAAATATAACGGTGGACTAAAATTGTCCAACTTTTATAAAGTCTAGGCAAAATGTGACAAAATTAATAAAAGCGGACAAAATATGTCCAATGTGCAATAAATGTAGGATCAAAAGTGGATTTAACAACATGCAATTTAAATTAAAAAAAAAAGGAATTTGATATCTTTTAAAAATTAGCTTTACGATGCTTGTGTAATTAAATTAACCTTTGCATTTATGACCCTCATGCAACTTTTTTTTTTTTTTTTAAATCAAAATTATTGAAGCTATGCAATGAAAATAGATAGTTATACAACAATTGCAGTTTTATAGTAAGTTGGAAGATATTTATGTCATTTTATTCACACTTATAAGTTTAAAATATATAATTAAGAATATATGAATAATATTTACTCAAAATGTGCAGTTATTCTCTACTTGTAATCTGTATTATCTTTTATTGAAAAAAACAAACTATCTTGGGTATGACACCAAGAAGACTTCAAAGATTAGATGTTTTAAATTAAATGAAAATATTAGATTGGGAAATTAAAAATAAATGCATTAAAAAATCAATTACAATTTTATTATATTAGAAAAGGCCTATGATCGGCTCTCGTGGAATTTTAGTAATGACATTTTTTTTATGCAGGTTTCAATGAAGCTACTTCACACATTATAATGGAATGTGTACAAACGACGTCTATGTCTATCACATAGAATAGGGAACGCTTAGCACAGTTTAAACCGGGAAGGGGAATTCGGCAGGGCGACGCTATGTCACCCGCTCTGTTTGTCCTATGCATGGAGCGGTTAAGCCAAAACATCATAACGGAAGTAGCGAATGGAAGATGGACGGGAATCAAGTTATCACAGGCTGGTCCATCTTTGTCACATTTGTGCTTCGCGGATGACATGTCATTTTCTCAGAAGCGTCTTTGGACCAGGTAAGGGTGATACAACAATGTCTGACGCAGTTCTGCGAGGCGTCTGGGTAAAACATCAGCCTGAGTAAATCCCATGTGTTCTTTTCGGGCAATACAAGCATAGATGTTGCGAATGAGATTCCGCAAAGCCTAAACATCCCAGCGACCAAGGACTTGGGCAGGTACTTGGGGATGCCGTCCGTGCATGGTAGAGTTACCCAGGCAACTTTCTCAGGGTTAATTGATCGCGTGACGGCAAGACTCGAAGGGTGGCGCAACAAACTTCTGTCTTTCGCAGGTAGAGTCACCTTGGCCAAGTCTGTTCTCGGCGTGATACCCACGTACTCGATGCAAACTGCGTACTTGCCGAAGGGGGTGTGCAATAAACTGGAGATGATTACTAGACGCTTCATTTGGGGAGGCAACGAGGACTCGCGGAAGATTAGCCTTGTCAGGTGGGATACAGTGACTGCCCCTAAGGAAGTAGGGGGCCTAGGAATGCGGAACCTTCAACATGTGAATTCGGCGTTTATGGCAAAGCTTGGGTGGCGGCTTCTCACGGAGCGGAATAGCCTGTGGGCACAGGTTTTGCGAACCAAGTATAGCCTCGGAGAGGGCCGTTGGAGAGCTACTAGCAACAGGAACGCGTCGAATACTTGGTGAGGGATTAGTAGTGCTTCCGACCTGTTGAAGAGGGGTCTGACAAGAGTGGTGCGCAATGGATGGGAGACTCAGTTTTGGATGGATCGATGGGTACAGGGGCAACGGCTTTATGACTTTATGCAAAAACCAGTCTCTCTACCGGAGCTATATGCTCCGGTAGCTGATTATTGGGAGACGGGGCGGGGCTGGAAGTGGGAAATGATGGATGGCGTTTTGGATGAAGATTGGAGACGGAAGTTGCATGTGTACGCCGTTCTGGACGGAGATGAGGCGAGGGATGATTGGGGATGGAGTATGGAGTTGAGTGGCAGCTTCTCTATCAAATCAGCTTATGCTGCCCTGCGCGGAACAAATAGCGAAGAATCTGGAAGCTGAGAGTCCCTAACAAAATCAATCACTTTTTGTGGCTGGTCAAACAAGGGAGGCTTATGTCTAATGTTGAACGTACTAAACGGGGCTTTACAACTGATTCTTTTTGCTCATCTTGTGTAGGAATACCAGAGAATTTGGAGCATATTTTCAGATCATGCACGGAAGTGACGCGGTTATGGGAGGTGCTAATGCCCCACAATGCTAGACGGATGCTCCGCGGAAGTGACTGGCGAACCTGGCTGTCCAAAAACCTCCAGTCTGATCAGCGTTTTGGCTTTGATGAGGACTGGCCAGAGTTGTTTGGGCTAGCTATGTGGTGGTGTTGGAGGTGGAGAAACGCCAGAGTCTTTGATGAGAACCATCTGAGCACGGAGCAAAAGGTGGCGTGGACTCGGACTCAACAGAGCCAAACGAATGCGGCCTTCAAGACAGCATGGGTGGTTAACGCTGGACCTCGAAATGACACGGCCTGTATCGCCTGGACGAAGCCTCCAACGGGGTGGTTGAAATTGAATGTCGATGGGTGCTGCAAAGGTGTCGAGCAACGGGCAGGGTGTGGGGGGTGTTTTGCGTGATCACATGGGAAGATGGATCCACGGAGTGACGCACAATATCGACTCCTGTACAGCTGAAGAGGCAGAGGCGTGGGTAGTGCTTGTGGGGATCCGTATGGCGTTAGGTTGCCGTGCTCGGAGAGTCCTGGTGGAGAGCGATTCGCTAGCCACTATTAAGAACATCACCGCATGTTTCGACACAGGCATGGGAAGCAATGTCGTGCGACTTTGTGTGCGGGAGGCACGTGCGTTCCAAGATGTGCAATTCGCCCATGTGGTGAGCGGAGGAAACAAAGTGGCAAATAGGCTAGCATTGATCGCTTTAGATCATGAACTTGGGACTCGGCTCACGGTTAATCACCCTCAATGCATAGAGGATATCCTATGGGAGGACAGGGTCGGGGCTTACGCGGTCCGTAGGGTACCCCCACAATGATAAGAAGAAGCTGTTTTTTTAGTGTTCTTACCCTGGCTTAAACCCTCTTATTGTAACCCAAAAAAAAAAAAAATGGTTGGAAGATAAAATATGAGATTTAATATAAAATAATTTATATGTATGTTTGCACTAATTTAATAAAATAATTTATGTATATTGTTCATATGAGAGATTTGAGGAAATAAGAGAGGTAAATCAATATAGGAATTTGAACTTATAGCTTTTGTAATTACTAAGACCCTAACAAACTTTGTTAGAGTTGTCCCTATAACAACATTAATTGTTATACACTATTATTGTAAAAATTTTTTTTAAAAAAAAAACACTTTGTTTACAATCACAACAAATGCAAATAAATAAAGAATTAAGACCTTACAACTTCTTCAATAAATCAAGACGATTCCTCATTATATTTATTTTAAAATGATGAAAAAGTCACCTCATAAATAATTTAATTAGAAATAAAAATAAAAAATAAGAATAAAGATCAAATAAATCATTGAACCAGATTCGAAAAATATGATTATGCTATCAAACTATAAAAATACAACTAAACATTTGGTTGGGTATTCAAAATCATAGAATATGTCTCAATACAACTAAACGTTTGGGTATTCAAAATCATAGAATATGTCTCAAATAACGGATTGTCATGTAGAAATGTCTATGAAAAGTTAACATGACATATTATGCAAAAACAAAATATTAGAAAAATTAGAAAAACAAAAAATTTAAATGGTTATTGACTACTTCCAAAGATCTACATATAGAAACCATTGACATTCGCCTCCAAGCGGAGACAAAGATTTTCTTTTATAGAATCATCATTTTTGTAGGCAAATGTCTCCATACCATTATACCAATAGTCTTCAGTCGAGGATTGGGTCTTGAATTCGTGATCGAAGACCTTCAACGATTAGTTAATTTTGAAAATTTATTTATTTATTTTTTTGAAAGGGAATTTATTTTTTAAAAATTTTAAAAAATAGTAATATAAAGTATCATATCGTGTTTATTGGCATTTTATGGTTCAAAAATACACTCTTATATACAGTACAAAATAAGGACCAAAAATGTTGTTTTCGTTGATTTGTATTGAAATTGTGCAATACCAAAAAGGTTGTTTTCCCTCATTTGTATTCAAATTGCGCAATACCAAAAATGTAGTTTTCGTTCATTTGTGTTGAAATTGTGCAATACCATTATACCAAAAATGTTGTTTTCCGTCATTTGTATTCAAATTGTTCAAACCCTTTTTTTTTTTCGAAAATTTAGTGAAGTTCAAAATATGGAATATGCGACAGCAGTGAAATAAATGTGAACTGCATGTGCTCCCCTATGCAACCAAAACTCCAAAAGCTTTTTCCTTTTGTCGTCAACTTCTGATCAACGGGCCCCACGCACCCACCACCACCTCCTCGTTCTCCTCAACGTCCTCACATACTCACCACTCATTCTTCCATTTATTTATTTTTTATAAATTTAGTACTCTTCTCAAAAGGTTGAATCCCTAATTCCGAAGCCTCCTAATAACATACCGGGCACAATGAATCCCTCATTTTGAAAGATAGCTCTAGTGAAACTCAATTTCTTATCAATCTTTATAAATTTTACCCAATAACTAATTGAGCTGTCCATACGGACTCTGTAAATTTATTATTGAGTATATGATAGACTAAGCTTAAGTCCTTATAACCTTGTTCATGATTCTTATTAACTTTGTGACCCAATCAATAGAGTGATAACTTTAAATAAAGTGTTATACCACATGAACTCGTCCCTTTATTTATTTACTTTTATAAGTCAAGATTTTCAAATTCATCATTTTTTTTTTTTTTTTTTTGGAGAAAAAGTACCATTTCATTAACTCAAATCATGATACATATTATTGACAATAAAAGGAAGATACTATCAATCATCCACACCTTAGGTACATACATAGAACATGCTTCCCTAGCTAATAAATGAGCAACTATGTTCGTAGTACATTTAACATGAGAGATAATTACATGTAACAAATAAGCTAACATATCTTTAATATCTAAACCTAAGAGACTAAAAGAAGAAACACCTTCATTCTCACTACGCCTTTTATCAATTATATCTTAGATCGCATGCATGAATCAATCTCCAGGCCTATGACTCCATGAGAAGTTAAATAAAGTCAAATTAATTTGTAAACTCAACATTAAATTATACACAAACAATAAAGAAAAGTTAATTCAAATCCATATCATATATTCCATCTGTCCTATTTTATCTGTCTTATTTATTATTCATTAGTCAAATCAATTATTTATACTTTGTTTATTTTCTTTAATATAGTTTTTAAATATATATTTTGTATATTAATACTAAAGAGTAAATACCCAAAATGGTCCATCGACTATAGCTAAATTCACAAATTGGTCATCAACTTTCAATTTCAACCAATTAAGTCCTTAACTTTGTAATTTTGACACGATTTGGTCCTTCATTTATTTCACCGTTTGTTGACCGTGATCGACGATCTCCAGAAGAACCTTCAGCTATTGTCGGAGCACGTGGAAGCCTCCAGGATGACATTGCACTGGTTGGGAAACATGTCGTCTTCTTTACTCTGGTACAAACTCAACTACATTGAATCCAAAGGGATGATGAAGAAAGGCGACCAGATTTGGTAGATTGCTTTCGGCAGTGGATTCAAATGTAACAGTGTGGTCTGGAAATGCAACCAGAACCTTAAAAAATCGACGATGGACCATGAAATTACACATATATCTTCAAAAATCACAGTCAACAAACGGTCAAATAGACAGAGGACCAAATTGTGTTAAAATAACAAAGTTAAGGACTTAATTGGTTGAAATTGAAAATTGAGGACCAATTTATGAATTTAGCTATAGTCGAGGGACCATTTTAGGTATTTACTCAATACTAAACTTTAATATTAAGAAGGGTTGAAGTGATATTTCTCCACCACAACCTAAGTCCCGGTACACTACTCCATTTATTAACTTCACTCCCTTCTCCCACTATTTCTGCTCTGTAATTCTCTCTCTTTTTCGTGCTCTGCTTCTGTGTCTGTAGAACCAGAGCGCGCATGGAGTACTTCTCCTTCCTCCCTCTCCTCCTCATTTCCGTTTCCGCCGTTACTTTTGCAGACGGTGGCTCGATAGGAGTGAACTACGGCAGGGTTGCTAACAACCTGCCGTCGGCTGTGAAGGTGGTGGAGCTTCTTAAGTCGCAGGGGTTGGATCGGGTCAAGGTTTACGACACCGACCCGGCTGTTCTCAAGGCGTTTTCCGGATCCGGTATAAAGCTCACCGTCAACCTCCCCAACGAGCAGCTCTACAATGCGGCTAAACGGGAGTCGTTTGCGTACGCCTGGGTCCAGCGTAATGTCGCCGCCCACCACCCGGATACCAGGATCGAGGCCATCGCCGTCGGGAATGAGGTGTTTGTTGACCCGCATAATACGACCCGGTTTCTTATCCCCGCCATGAAAAACATCCACGAAGCTCTTGTCAAGTTCAATCTCCATGGAGATATTAAGGTTTCATCCCCAATCGCGCTCAGTGCGTTGCATAACTCGTACCCCTCCTCAGCCGGGTCGTTTCGGCCGGAGTTTGTTGAATCCGTGATGAAACCCTTGCTGGACTTCCTCCGTCAAACCGGGTCGTACATGATGGTGAACTGTTACCCGTTCTTCGCCTACGAGTCGAACTCCGACGTCATCCCGCTCGATTACGCGCTCTTCAGGGAGAATCCCGGCGTCGTAGACGCCGGAAACGGCCTCCGTTACTTCAACCTCTTCGACGCCCAAATTGACGCCGTTTTCGCGGCCATGACGGCGTTGAAGTACGACGACATCAAATTGGTCGTCACCGAAACCGGATGGCCATCCAAAGGAGATTCCAACGAGCTCGGCGCCAGTATAGAAAATGCAGCGGCGTACAACGGCAACATGGTCCGGAGAATCCTCACCGGCGGCGGGACCCCACTGAGACCCAACGAGGACCTCACGGTGTACCTTTTCGCCCTCTTCAACGAGAACAAGAAATTCGGCCCAACCTCGGAGAGAAACTTCGGACTATTCTACCCCGACCAACGGAAAGTCTACGACATTCCGTTCACAACGGAAGGTCTGAAGACCTACCGGGAAGTCCGGCCGCCGGTCGCCGGAAATCAGAGGATTTCAAAGCGGGGAAAGGGTAACGCATCGGGAAACGTTTCAGGACAGACGTGGTGCGTGGCGAACGGGGAAGCGGGAAAAGAAAGGCTGCAGGCGGGTCTAGACTACGCTTGCGGTGAGGGCGGGGCGGACTGCCGTTCGATCCAGCCGGGATCCACGTGCTACAATCCTAACACTCTAGAGGCGCACGCTTCGTTCGCTTTCAACAGTTACTATCAGAGGAAGGGGCGTGCCGGCGGCACGTGCTACTTCGGCGGGGCCGCCTACGTTGTCATGCAACAACCTAGTATGCACTCTGATTCCTTCTTAATCCCCTCGTTTTACCTTACCACAGTAAATTTTGTTTTAACCCTGAACTTAATTATGCCTAAATTAGCTTAATTGTTGACTTTAGTCAGAAACATAAATTTCTGGGATATCCCGATATCCCACGCCAGTTTATATCGGCGTATTTTACGGGGTAAAACGGCGCTCTAGCTAACGTGCGCGGGAATCAAATGGCTTCATGGGCCACACAAGTATGGAAAGTGGGTGGACTGTAGGCAACCAGCCAATTAGGTGATTGGGTAGCACGTGATTGACGGAGACATGCTCAGTTTGTCCCCATTAATTAGTGAAAAATGAAAAATACTATATGAATTTTCATTTTTAACTCATAATTTTTATTTTTATACACAAAATCTTGATGCATATATTTTTATTATAATGAAAACGTGTGCTCTATCTCAACTAAAAGTTTGATTACTTTTTGAGGTCTCTTTTTTGAATTCTAATATCAAATTGAAGCATGTGCTCCATTTCAACTAGAAGGTTAAGCTGATAGTTGAATTGCACATTAATGGTTATATGCTCAACCATTAAGACTTGATAAAAGTAGCCGCACCCACCACATCAGAAAGTAAAATTTAATAAGTAAAATTTGAGAATCCATATAGTGAAACTCTTAATTAGTAGTATTGTTTTTGTGCCTGGATATTTATGCCTTCGATTTAGAATTTGTTACATAAAGTAATTATCTTAAGTTATTTATAGATGATCGGCTCAAAATAAAGAAGATCAATAAAATTAGAGGTTAAAACTTATAATTTAGTGATTATCAAATTAATAATCTAATTGGGTGGGTTGCTTTTTGGTCTGTTCATAGGGTCATAGCTTGATTTCATTCTTCTTTTTCTAATTCCTTGGTAATTTTGCTTTTTGTCTTTTCAGAATTTGGGAACTGTGAATTACCCACTGAAGATTGAACACCCCCATAGGCCATAGCAGACTTTGATGACCAAAAAGTCCAAAACTTTATTGGATTTTGAATGAAGTGTAGTGCATAGATGCTACTACTAGAGTGTCTATGGAAATTACTGCGCTTATCTATCCAGGAATCACCATAGTTACTGTTGGGTTTAGTGAATTCATTTTTGTGATTGTGGGGGGGAAAACTAATGTAATGTGTATTAAGTTGTTACATAGTACTCTGTAATTTCTTTTCCCTTTTCATTGTCTACTGCTAGTACTACTTACAGCTTATAATGTTGATTAATCTCTGTAGTGCATTCAGTTGATGAAAGCTAATGGGAATAATATAGTACCACTTCAAAATTATCTCTCATGTCTTTCTGTTTTTTCGTACTTGTTTGGTTTAGGTTGTGTATATTTTACAGGGTAAAAGAATTTGCGTTATATTAGTTTTTAAGAATCTCTTTCCACAATTTAACATTTTGAGGACTTTCTAAAGGCAAATTTAAGAGTACCAAAAGGGTTCAAAAGTTCCATAGGATCCTTCACTGCACAACCTTTAGTACTTGCCTTTGTTTGGAGATATAGAGGGAATATGTACTGTGCAATGGGTATCCATTATCCATATGGACCATGTCCAACTTTCCAACTCTTTGGCCTAACATTGTTCCCAAAAAGTTGAAATTTCACCTTTGTGATCAATTGAGCTGTCCATGCGGGCAACTCTCCGACTTAACATGTCTTTGAATTATATGATGTCATCCAAAACCAATATTAACCACTATTCTTGTAGCAAAACTTTAAACTAATCAGTCGAATTAACTGAACTAACTCTGCAGAGCCAAGTAAATCTTATTTTAGGTACTATTTCATACTAATTAGGAATTTTTTTCAAGTTGAAAATCAAACTTGTGATCAGATTTATAAAGTTGAACCACAAGGTATTTAGCATTACTAAGCTTCATGCTTTGATGCTTGACTTGTCAGACTTGTATTGGTATTTATATCATACAGACATCATATCTAATCATCTATGTTTATTTATATTCAGAATAATGGTTGAAATGATTAATGTAGGACATTTTAATCTAGATCTTACATGTTATGATTTCTAATTTAAAAAAAGTGGAAAATTATTACTCCTACCACAATAAAGGATACATGTACTACAACCCCACAAAGAGAGAGAGAGAGAGATGAGGTATAAAGAAAGGAGGATGTAGTGGTTAAAGTAAAGAGGGTGAACCAACCACCACATGTTGCAATGTAGATCTGATCTATAAGAAATTAATTTTTTTCTTAGGAAATTGAATGGTGTAGTGGAAATTTGAGTGTGGGAGTGTGGGACTCCTTGCCCCTTCTTCCCCCATATGATCATCTATCTGTCTATCATCTTCTGCTTCTGCTCACCAGCTCACATGGTCGCTACTGTATATAAAATTGCGTCATTCATCTGTTTATGAGATTGTTGTCCATTTCGCTTTCGCCAAACGTACTCATTGGAGTCGGTTCTGACTTATGTTCTGCTACTGTCTCTACATAATTGACTAATCACAGAGATTTGTGTGATGTTCTACACACTGGACCTCAGGTGAATTTTTAAAGTTCATCAGACTTAATTTTTAAGTGTCCCAATTCCACAATGCAATAGTTATGCTGTGCAACCGAATGTACCATGCGCATGGTGCATACGGTTCAAAACGACGTCGTTTTGATTAAAAACGCGCGTCCCACTTTAAAAAAAAAAATCAGGTTCGACTCTCAGCAATAGCATTATTGTGGATATATAGTTATGAAATTGTGGTTATATAGTTATGAATTTATGGATATTTAGTTCATTCATTGTGGATATTTAGTTCAATCATATATTGTGGATATTTAGTTCATTCATTGTGGATTTTTACTTCATTCATTCATTCATTGTGGATTTTTACTTCATTCATTCACTGTGGATATATAGTTATGAAATTGTGGATATATAGTTATGAAATTGTGGTTATATAGTTATGAATTTCTGGATATATAAAAATGCTATTGTCGGGAATCGAACCTGATTTCTTCTTTAAGTGGGACGCGCGTTTTTTTAACCAAAACGGCACCGTTTTGCAACCGTATGCACCTTGCAAGGTGCATTCGGTTGCACAGCATAATTTGCGTCCACAATCTTGTCCGGCTAAGTTTTAGGGCCTTTTGGGCCAGAAATTTCATCTTTTATGGCTCATTCTTAAGTTATGAGGAAAACTTATATTATTTATGTGAAGGTCTGCATCGAGTAAACTTCATATTCTGATTTTAGCGGACAAAAGATCACAATAAATTATTCTAGTCTCCTAAAGTCTTAGATTATTCATAACTAACTTGCTCAAACTAAGAAAACTTGTATTATGACTCTAGGCAGCAAAAGGACCACATCGAAGTAAACCAACCTAGGTTGTTCATAATTGGCCGACTAAAATCAAGAAGGATAATAGGCAGATCTCGCTAAGAGTCGAACTTTTTAGAAAATTAATTAGTTAAAAGTGACATGTAAAATGATTATTTGAGTTCTTCCAAATGATAAGTTTAATTCGATATATTATTCACTCAAAACAAATAATAAGTAAATAAAAAATTAATTCTCAAAGTGTACAAACCTGAGTTTTGGAAAAATGAAACTAAAAAGACTTATGAGGAACATTTGTCTCAAATTGGAAAATGGGATTGTGTTTGCAATATTATATACATTCTTCATTTCTTTAAAGGCCCCTCACACCCCGATCCGATAGAACAAGTTGAACTGCCGCTAGTGAGACTTAATCCATAGTCATTCTTTCAAACTTTCACCTATGTGATCAGTTGAGTTGTCAATGCGGGTGCAATACTATATACATAATTATATATTATAGAGTTTCCCTTTTAGGTATAAAGAATGCAAATCAAATAGCAAAATAAGCCATAAATCATTAGTCTAACCAATTTGGTTAATTTTAAATTTTTAAATAAATAATTATTGCAATAACATTTCTAAAGTATATTTTTTTCACTCAACCAAACAATAGAATATAATTTTTATTCTTTTTATTCCGGGAACCAACGTGCTTTAAAAGAAGAAGAAAAGCTTAATGTGCGGTAGACGGTAGTATTGAATTTGCGTGTTTAATGCGAAACCTGAGATTAGAAGAAAAACATCCTAGTCTCATGTTCTGATCTGATGGTACGCTACAATTTCAAACTAACAACATTCTCAGAGCGAGGGGCGTAACTCTAGGCTTCTCTCTCATTCTACATAATCAACGACAAAAGCAAATTTCACAACAAAATAACATGCAAACCAACCCTCAAATTCATTCAGACATTTTCACAAACACATAATGCCCAGCAAGTTGAAGAAGGCTATCGGGGCAGTGAAGGACCAAACCAGCATCGGCATCGCCAAGGTCGCCAGCAACAACTCCTCCAACCTCGAGGTCGCCGTCCTCAAAGCCACCACCCATGACGATCTCCCCATGGAGGACCGCTACGTCCAGGAGGTCCTCCAGCTGGTGTCCTCCGACAAGGCGTACGCCGCCGCCTGCGCCCGCGCCATTAGCAAGCGGATTGGGCGGACGCGGAACTGGATCGTGACCTTGAAGTCTCTGGTCCTGGTGCTCCGGATTTTCCAGGACGGCGATCCTTATTTCCCGCGGGAAGTCCTGCACGCCATGAAACGCGGCGCCAAGATCCTCAACCTCTCCAGCTTCCGAGACGACTCCAATTCCAGCCCCTGGGATTTCACCGCCTTCGTCCGGACGTTCGCGCTCTACTTGGACGAGCGTTTGGATTGCTTCCTCACCGGGAAGCTGCAGCGGCGGTTCACGCACAACGCGGCTCACCTGACCCGGCGCCCCGACGAGCCGGTCCGGGAAATGAAACCGGTGATGTTGCTGGACCGGATCGGGCACTGGCAACGGTTGTTGGAGAGGGCGATGGCCACCAGGCCGACGGGGGCGGCGAAGACTGACCGCCTCGTGCAAATCGCGCTCTACGCGGTGGTGGAAGAGAGTTTCGATCTGTACAAAGATATCTCCGACGGACTTTCTCTCATCCTCGATAATTTCTTCCACTTAGAGCACCAATCCGGCGTGGTTGCCTTCCAAACCTGCATGAGAGCGGCGAAACAGTACGAGGAGCTATCGGAATATTATGATCTCTGTAAGAGCATGGGAGTCGGGAGATCGCCGGAGTATCCAAGCATTCAGAAATTCTCCGAGGAGCTGATTGAAACCCTACAGGAGTTCCTCAAAGATCAATCGTCGTTTCCGGTCCACGCAAAGTCGCCTAACAATCACCCCTCGTTTCTTCTCCTCCCTTCACCGACCACTCCCCACCGCACACGCCACAATAGCTTCGACGCACTATACGATCAAATCTGCGCTTCTCGTAGCTCGAGGCGCGGTAGCTATGGCGGACAATCCGAATTTTCCGTTGCAACTGACGGATCCTCGGAAACCGGGTCGGAAATCGGGGTAGATGATCTTCTCAGCGCTACTCTAACCACCGGGAAAAACCCTGCCATTAATGACTTGGAGACGTGTTCAGAAAGAGACGATAACTACATGCTGAGTGAATCGGGATCGGCGAAGTCATTGCCGGCTTCAAATTCATTCGCCGATCTTTTATCATTGGACGATTGGAACGGAGACGACGAATACGGAGACGGAGAAGAGGCGGCGACGCCGCCTAGTTCTTCCAAAGCCGCAACTACAAACAATTTTGCCGAGTTTGAACTAAATAATGATGCAGCCGCCGCCGGCTGGGACCTTGTGTTATTCGAAACACCGCCGCAAGAGGCGGCGGCGACACCACCGTCGAAATTTGATTTCGAAAGCTTGTTTGATCCGGTTTCCTTGCCATTACCGCCGGCTAATAAAAGTCTAGACTCATCATCGTTAGACGCGTTGTACAATCAAAGCCAAGTTGGCCAACCAATGTCGGCACCTCCTCCTCATCGTCACTATAATCCTTTTCTTCAAGAAGAATTTCCGACGACCACAGCACCTCTGGACATGTTTTCCGTGGCTCCGACGACATTCCCAGCCACGCCGGAAACTTCATCGCAAAATCAATCCATCGCACCGACGTTTTCTGCACCAAGTCCACCCGCAACCGCCGGACATAATACCGATTTTTCATCACCGCCTACCTTCCATGCAACTTCGACATTGCAAAACGACGAATTTTCTCCGGCGCCTACCTTCCATGCAACTCCGGTCTTCTCTGCACAAAGCCAGGAATCGTCGGCAATGCATAGTGCCTATTCTCCGGCGCCTACCTTCCAAACTCCGACATTTCCGGCACAAAGTCCAACATCTAGGGCATTGCATAATGACTTCTCTCCGGCGCCGGCGCCGGCGCAAAGTCCAACATTTCAGGCATCCCTAGCGGAAACAGCAACAATGCAGATGCAGATGCAGAAGGAGATGGACCCTTTGGCGTCACTGATCGACGACCAAATGTTTAGTAGTTCAAACATGAGTACGCAGAACATGGTGCAAGAACAACAACTTTGGTTGCAGAACCAAAACAAGATCATTGCAAAGCATATGTCCTAAACTAAACATACTAACATAACATATACAGTATATATATATTTATATGATATGATTCGTGTTTACTTTTTGTTTTTTGTTTTTTAAATTTCTTTTTGGGTTATGATGATTAGCTAGCAGTGCAGGACTAGCTGTTTTGTTTAATCAACATTTTTGAAGCCAAAACTATCACATTATTATTTCAGTATAAATATTTATAATTCATTACAGTTAATTGAACAAAATATTCTCAAAATCCATGGTTTTGTGTAGCACAACTAGCTTACAAGCTAAGTAGCTATAAACTCAACCAATTTCATGATATTGTGGTTATAAATTTGTTTCTTAGTTATTCTGGCTGGGTTACCTGAAGGTTGAATTATTGATTGAATACAATGAACCATGGGATCCAAAAATCTCTGAGCTAGGCTTGTAGTTGCTCTGGGCCATAAAGGAATTTAATTTGCATGTGATTGGGCCTTTTGCTGCACATTCCAAACTGAATTGTCCAGTGTAAGCCCAATAACCTTGTAGGAAGGCTTTGTGTGGGTGAATTATATTGCAATAGTAGTTGAAGGGCTTGAGGTTCCAAGAACTCGTTTACGGGCTTATGAGAAGGTAAATGAGTCAATTTAATTTTGAGATTTAATACTGAATTGTACATTTTTATATGAGTTAATACCCAAAATCGTCCTCGACTATAGTGGTTTTTCTCAATTTCGTCCTAAACGACTTTGGTGACCTAATATCGTCCTAGACTTTTGTGTTTCGCTCAATTTAGTCCTCCATTTGTTATTCCGTCAAATTGGTGTTAAATAAAGGGACAATTCAGTAATGTCAATATTGATCTCTCTTTACTTTCAACTTGTGAAGTGCGAAATTCATCTTTCTTGTACGAATTACACCCAGAATTACTCCCGGACATGCAAATCAAATTTTATATTCGCAGTTTTAGGAGTAATTTGTAAAAAAAAAAAAAAATCGCAGTTCACATGTCTATGAGTAAAGAGATGCCAATATTAAAATTACGGAATTGTCTATTTATTTAACACCAAATGGACAGAATAACAAATGAGGGACTAAATTGAGCGAAATACAAAAGTCTGGGACGATATTAGGTCACCAAAGTCGTTTAGGACGAAATTGAGAAAAACCACTATAGTTGAGGACGATTTTGGGTATTAACTCATTTTTATACACAACGAATCAAATCCAAATCCAAACTTTAAATGTCTGTGGTTGGAATTGAACTCTTACTTTGCTGTTGCAAGTAAGTTTTAAATAAAAAATTTCATCAATTATACCAAGGTCTTGGATGCATCTTTTGCTTTTTTAATGCTACTAACTCAATTACATTGTAGTATCTGTTCAAATATATTTTTTCAACCCAATGAAGCACACAGAGTCAACAACGCATCCACTGAGGCTCGATCTCATGACCTCCAACATGGGAGAAGTCACTACATGCCATCTGAGTACAAGGTGCCTGGTGTTGGTTTTTGGGTTTTTGGGCCCAGGGAGGTCCAACACAACCTTGGTCGGTGGATTCACCTTTCACGTGCGGCTTATAGAAAAATAAGTAGAACAAATATAACTCAATGTTTTTTGTACGTGGAAACCGAAAGGAAAACCACGAACCTTTTTGGGCGGTGCCGAGTCTAACTCCACTATGCATTTTGTAGGTGTCTTTGTACATATTGTAGAGCTATTTTGTACATGTAGTATGAAAATATTGTGTAGTGAAAGAGCTATACTTTGTATATAGAGATGAGGTATGCTTCTTTGTGGTAGAATGGAGTCTTCTTGATAGTCTTCTTGTTGTGTATGTGAATTGCCTTCTCTTGGGAGAGTGGTGTCGGAAGAGTGCTTGTATGTATGAATGAATGATATGTCTCTTTGAGGAGAAAGAATAGTGAGTGGGAGAATAGTACTTGGGAGAGTCCTCCCATATGTAGATGAATGAATGGAATCCCCATCCTTGTGCTCTTCTTCTCCTTCTTATAGCTAGCCCATCCCAAAAGTGTCTGTTGGACCATTAGTGGGGTATTGATGGGTGATAATTAGGGGGTTAAAGATAATAATAATAATTGGGTAATAAGTGGGAGGTTAGGAATTGTGGGGTAGATTAATAGGGTAGTAAATAGAACTTTAAGGGTAGATAATTAGGAGTTTAATAGGGGCTAACGGCTAGTTTTAAGCCGACCTTCTACCCGTGCCGATTCCACACCCGCGCCGACTCCTGGGCCAAGCCGACTCCTGCGTATCTCTTTTGGGCTTACTCCATTTTCCTCTTGGGCTTCTCTTCTTCTTCTTGGGCTTGATCTAATTTCTTCTTGGGCCCCGAGCCAACGGGGTACACACCCCATCACTTGGCACTAAGGCTGTATTTGGAAACCCATAAAATGATTTTTGGAAATCGTTTTTCGGATTTCTAGTGTTTGGATGTAATTGAAAAATCCAGTCAACGGAAAATATTTTTCCATTGACTGGGCAAAATCAAGTCATTTTGGCAGAAAACGACTTATGTCAAAATTTGGTGAAAGTCATTTTTTGCAACACTCGGAACAAGGTTTTCGATGGAAACAAGTGTTTTTTTTTTTTTTTTTTAAATATTTGATAAATAATATTATTTTTAATATTATTAAAAATATTTTTATATTATAAATTAAATATTTGAAATGTTTAAGTATACAAATCTATTCATTTTTTCCAAAAATGAACCAAACACACAAAAATAGTTTTCTGTTGTGTAGCCAAACACGAAAATATTTTTTTGGAAAATGAGTCATTTTCCAGAAAACATTTTCTGTAAGTTATTCTTCTGCTTTTCAAACGGATCCTAAATTAAAATGCATGATAACCAACTATCATGTAATCTGACAATATATCAATTACTATTCTAAATGAATGGTCATATATTCAAACTTCCATCGTTCCAGATGTTTCATTACTCGGGATATGTAGGGGTGTTAGCGAACAGAGCTTTCGGCAAACTACTCGTGTTCGTGTTCGGTAAGCGTTCGTTTATGTTCGTTTGTTAAGGTAAACGAACATTAACAAACAAAATTTAGAACTCGGTTAATAAACGAACAGAGCTTGAACAGTTGTAAGCTCGTTTTCTAAGAGATCGTGAACAAGCTCATTTGTGTTCGTGAACAAGCTTGTTTATGTTCGTTTAATAATGTTCGTGAACAAACTCGTTTGTGTTCGTTTAATAATGTTCACGAACATGTTCACAAACATATATATTATATTATATTAGTTATGTAGTTGTATTGTTTGTTTGATAATTGTTCGTGAACGTAGATTATTTATTGTTCACGAACGAATTGTGATCATGAACATGTGCATGTGTTTGTTTATTAAGTGTTCATGAATGTAAATAAATACGTTCATAAATGTGTTTGTTAATGAACATGTTTGTGAACGTGTTTGCTAACGTTAACGAACACGTTTGCAAATGCGTTCACGAACGTTAACAAATACGTTCGCGAACATGTTCGTTAACGTTAACGAACACGTTCGTGAACGTGTTCGCGAACGTTAACAAACACTAACGAACGCTTAATAAACGAACACGAACAGGATTTTCAAAAACCTTAACAAACGAACACGAACACGAACACTCCAAATTCCTTAACAAACGAACACGAACAACCTCCGCTCGTTTATGTTCGGTTCGTTAACAGCCCTAGGGATATGGGAGGTCATTTGGATAGGGGATTCAATCTTTATAAAGAAGAAAATTTATGAGTATCTCAAAAAGAAAGTGCATGATATAAATATTAGTTGAAGGGCTTGAGGTTCCAAGAAAATGAGTGTCTGTCTCTTAACTTTCATTGATAATGGATGAATTAAATGAACCAATGGACCATATTTTGGGTACTGTGAGAGTGTGAGATGGCGACAGCCTTGCAAGCACCAAGAAAAATAATCTCTTCTAGAGGAATACATATATAATCTCATTAATGTAGCTGTCTGTGGCAACGGGCTTGGGGTTCACAAAAACTACAAAAATCTTTCCTAAATTTCACCATATTACGATTTATTTACTCCGTATTTATTTATTTTTTGGTGGGGGTTTACCTTGGTTTTTTTTTTTTTTTTTTTTTTTTTTTTTTTTTTTTTTTTTTTTTTGTCTAACATGCATATTAATATCACAATAAAAGAATAATTCCGCTAGAGTAGTTCAAGTGGTGTCCTGTTGAAGTAGCTTAAGTGGTCGTCCAATTAACGTTTAACTAGTGGTGATGTTATAAACTTAAAGTGAAGTGATACGTAGTCTTGGTTAAAAAAAAAAAAAAAATTTACCGGAAACAAAGAATTGGTCCTCGTCTCCATGCAAATGAGGTTCTTTATTTATTTATTTATTTAAAATTTTTTTGTCATCCATCGAACAACTGGTACCACATCTCACTTTAGGTTGAATTGCATAATTTTTTATTGTTTAGGGACTTAATTGCATAAAATTGTGACATTATCTATTTTAAAGCTACATATTTTGTTTATAAATGTTTGTTATTATAACCCTCCAATATTTGACAATAAATTCAAAAATTTAGAGCTTATGTGCTATTAGATATAATTTCAAGAAAGAAACTAATTCATTATATCATAATTTAAAACGTTTACAATGAAGTTGGTGGAATGGTAAGCCATTCCGTACAGCTTGGCACATAAACAACTTCCTTAGCATTCTAGCAATGCTAAAGGCAACTTGATTCCCAAACTGTTTTACAAATTGGAAGCTAAGATCATTGAAGTAACTTTCTTTAGAGCTATGTGCTATTGGATGTAATTTTGAAAAGGTGTTTCGATAATTGCAGCATAAGGATTGAACCCAAAAATATATATATACTGAATTCTTTGTATGATGAGCTGCACATCTGTTAAAGTGATATAAATGTAGATATGGTGCTAAATATAATGCTGCATTTCCACATTTTAATTAGTCAAACTAGTCTAGTTTGAATGAAAGGATAAGGATGAGTGTAAGTAGAGATTATGGAAGATTAGAAGATATAGTTGAATTGAATAGAATAGAATGAAAGACAGAGCATGTGAGTATGTATGTAGACTAACGATATTATGTTTGATTTAGAGAAAAAAAAAAAACATTAAAAAAAGTCGCCTTGTAATCTTGTATCCATCTGTCATCCCAACATCCACAAGGAATAAATGAATAATGCAGGTTCGAAAAAAGTGATCAAATGAAGAGAACATAATTCTTGTGCTTAAATAATTACGAGTTTAATTTTTATTAACATTCTCTCAATTAAGCCCGCTGCACAAGATATGATTTTTTTTTTTTTTTTGTACAGTTTACTTATTTTGTGTGATTTACTTGATGTAAATTTTTGAGTAGTAATTGTGGAAGGGTTTCCCTGCCTAATATACCCAAAAAAAAAAAAAGAAAAGAAATGGAACATTTTTCCAAAATGCCAAGTGGTGCCAGTTTGCTGTGATTCTGGGCATGCTTGAAAAGAAGATTCCGGGCAGCAAATGTGAGCAGGAATTTATGTTCATTCTTGAATTTGAAGTTAGCCTAGTAAGCTAGCTTTTTACCCCATAAAAGTTGCAAGTCAACAAAATTGTCATTCTTACCCTGCAAGTTTTAGCGGGAAGGGAGGGTGGGAGCACAGGTGGGGAAACCATTCTGAGAAGAATCATGACTACTCACCATAGCCTATGCAACTTTACAGCTTGCTATTGCATGCACACCCCCAAAAGTTCCTCCCTTTTTCCTCTCTTTACCACCATCACCTTCATTCACTATAAAGAAAGAGAGATGGGGTAGGAGGGGGTGGCAGAGTGGGTTGGAAGTGTTCGATTTTTGTCAACACCTTCTAATGGATATCAGCAATGCACTACCTATCATGTGACTATTGTAAATTAAGTACGCTTTTAAGTACAGAGTTCTTGGGCTATCTAGTTGTCAAATCCTATTTAAAACTGATCGGTGATAAATAAGTGGACATTAACCATTTAACTACATCCCTCTATTATATGTCACAACACCACGTCTCGAATCGAGCAAAGATTGAACTCAACCAACTCGACCGACGCCCAACACCTTCTCAATTAAACCTGTCTCATGAGGTCTAGTTTATCCCTATATGTCATCTCGATGAAATCCCCAAAGGGTTGGTTTAGTTTAATTTATCCAGTGCACACCATCATTTAGTAGTTAGATTTTTAATATTGATTTGACCCAAATGTATGATGACACAATTTGTTCATATACATAATTCTTGCTTCTTGGACATATTCTCAATTCTAGCGTAGACTAGTGTCAATGAGACATAAACAGGGAGGCATGTGAAGTGGTATTGTGACCCGGAGAGGAGAATGAAATAAGACCTACCACTTTATGTACAATCTAACCACATAATATACGACCCACCAAATACATATATCTAACCTAACAACCTTTCGCAGCATGTGATGTCGCTATAAACGCACCCTCACCAGCACCAAACTAGGCCCCCTACCCTATTAACTTTATTTCTACTGTCCTTTGCTTCCCAACATCATCCTTCCCCCCACCCCTGCTGCTTCCTCTTCACTTTTTTACTTTTCATCTTTCCAGATTCTCACCATTTCCTTCCATCCCCAAATATCAACTTCATAACAATCATGTTCACAACTCATCCTATGGTTCATCGCAAGACCAAAACAATTTTAAGGTGTTGATTAGGGTTCAACATAAGCCCAAAACAACTTTAAGGTGTCGATCAGCACGGGTGCCTCTTGCGAATACAACTATGTATGTTTTTGGAGTTGTACCGGATACTGTGGGAACAGGAGTTTATAGTATCCGGTTCAACTCCAAAAACATACCTGGTAATTGACATCTCCATAAATAAGTCAAACCAATTTTAAGGTGTCGATCAACACTGGTGCCTCTTGTGAATACAACTATGTATGTTTATGGAGTTGTACCGGATACTGTGGGAACACGAGTTTATAGTATCTGGTTCAACTCCAAAAACATACCTGGTTGTACCGGTGCAAAAGACATGATTGACATCTCCACGAATAAGACATTCATTAAAGTGAAGACCTTCAGCTTGATATTAAAGCTTATGCCCTAGCTTACCTCAAGGTGGAGCTCAGCACATGGAAACTGCTTCCAATTATGAATGACAGACTGAAGAAGGACCCCACCCACCATTAGCTAAATTGCTGATAACAGTGTGTTATAGTCAGTACTCAATAGTGCTCAATTCTCCTCTAATCATTGGAATCAATTCCTGTTACCAGCTAACACTAGTTTGGTATCTAAAGAAAAACCAACAAAGAGCCAACTGGGCCTTTAATATTTTAGATTCTTGGAGGCTGCTATGCTACCCCTTCAGCCTAGCCATTATTATATTATATAATATAAAAATCAAACACAATCATTTGAAAGTCGTCACCAGAAATTGGCTAGAAATAGAATAATAATATGACTAGATGAATGTGCATTAGAGGTATAAGCATATATTTCACCACAATATAGACAAAAAGAGAGAGATTTTAGAAGAGAGTTGCACACATCTAATTAGAGCTTGGTTATTACATTAGAAAGAAAGCAACAGTGGATGTACATTATCAAACAAGACTAGAGAATTAAAAGTGGGGGAAAACCCCAGCATCACTCACTTACACGCTTCACATAATTTAATAATTTAAACATTACATAATAAAGTAATAAAGGTAAAAAAGAAAATAAACAAGGATACTCCCTAAAAACCGCATCCATGCCATTATCATGTGATTTAGAATAAATTAATTTTTTAAAATTATTTTTCTAATTTTATAATATAGTACTGTATAAGGTAAAATTTAGTGTATACCAAGTGTGTATTTCATCTGCTTGTGCAGGAAAAGTGGTGGTTTCCTAGTAGAGAGTTAGGAAATCCAAATGAACCCCTGCACATAATACCGTGGTAACACTAATGTTAGGAGAGAAGAGTTCTGTAAAAAATATGAAACCAAAAGCAAAAAAGAAAGGGAAAACATTGAATGAAATGAGTACAAACTGTAATGCGCATCATGTGTAATTTTGTCAGTTAATCAATCAATACTATACCTAACAAAAAGGTATGTTAAGATCATGAGTTATCAATCTATACCATGGTTGGTAGTTACAGTTTTGCTTAACAGTAACTTTTCCAAAAAAAAGTTGAGTTAAAGTAGGACTCTAAAGTCATGCATCCTATGCAAAATCTTGACCAAATTATAAGCATTAATCTTCAAGACTTCTTCAGAAAGATAGATATGGTACCTTTTTAGGACACAGCCTTCAACTTTAAGGGTAGTTTAGTTATAGATATATAAATAATGGACTGCCCTACTTTACTTAATATGAACGGATTGGAAGAGTTGTCACTCTTCTATTAGTCTAACAAGGTAGCATTTGGATACTTAAGATTGCCCTCAGCAAATTCCATTACTAGTAACTGCATCATTGCAACAACACATAGAACTAATTATCTCATGCTCCTTAAAATTATAGATGAAATACACTCCTTTTATGTAATTTTTGCTTCTTAAAGACAAGTTATTGTGTTAATAACAGCTGGTTCAAAGGAAACGAAAACTAAAACATCATCTTATTGTTTTCAAGGTTAGAGGAGAAAATAACAAGGATGGCATCTCACTAAACGTTTGAAGAAACAGGCTATAGAATCATAAAAGAAGAACTATTTGTTTGTTTGTTTTGATCGGGAAGAACTCAGCAGCTGGAATGTAACAGTAATTTCTAATGAAAATATCATTATATAAAGAATTAATTACCTTCAATGGTGGTTGTTAGATGCATTATTATCATTCACTCCTCCATGTCCGGGTGAGTATGCTCTTCAGCCGACTCATGGAGAGTCTCTGCAAGGCCTTTTTGGCCCCAACAACCTCCATCTCTGTCAGAGTTTGCAAATGTCCATTAACTCCAGCTGCCACAAGCAGCTTGCGGCAGCCCTTGCTCCCTCCAGCCATGATTGCCACCACCACTGCCACCGGGAACTTCTTTGAAACCAAATCGTTCTTTGGATCCAGCATCTGGGAAAGCTTCATTACACTCTTCTCATCCCTCACCAAGTCCTTACGATTGGACTTCACAGTCAACAAGGAAACCAAGGCATTTGCTGCCACCTCCTGCAGCCCATCAGGCTTTGCAGACTCCATTAACTTCACCAAAGCACCCATACACGGGGCAATTGCCCTCTTATCACTCTCACTTATGGATAAATTCGCGAGCAATGAAGCAGAAATGTACTGTATCATCGTGTTTCCATGCTTTATAATCTCTGCTAACTGGATAATAAAAGTGGTGGATGATGAAAGATGTTTTGAAGTTAACTCACAGGTAGAAAGCGAATGAATTGCCCTCAAAACATGCTCTAATGTATCAGAGCTGCCAGATTCATGTAGCAACTGAAGCAACCTCTGCAACCCCTTTTCCTTAAGTAACAAATCACGGTAATATTTGCCGGAAGAAGCTAGTATTGCTATGCAGTTTGCCGCCTTTTCTTGGGCTGAGGCCTTGCCTGATACCAGTAATTGCACTAGAACAGGAATAGCCCCTTCATCTGCTAATGCAATCCGAACATCTTCGTTGACTGATACGTTTCGAATTGCCCCGACACCATGAATTTGAGCTGAAGCGGACCCGGATTTACAGAGTTCAACTAGGACAGGGACACCTCCATAGGCAGAGATTGCCCAGGCATTTTCGGGATCAGTCGTGATGCATTCCACAGCCATGGCGGCTCTTTCCTTGACGGTGACCGAACCGGACTCGATTACCCTCAGTAGCGGCCCCAGCCCGCCCTCTTCAAACACGCACTTCCTCGCCTGATCGCTAGTCGAAACAAGCATCGACACGGCCAGAACAGCCAGCTCGCGAGTTGCGGGATCCGCGTTAAGGTCCAGAAGATTGATTAAGTAGCCGACATGCCCTTCTTTACCCACGAGCCCCGCCGATTTCTCGTCCTCAGCGAGAAGCTGAACGAGCGACTCCAAGGCCTTCTTCTTAAACTCGACGCCGCCGATCTGGAGGCGCGTGAAGAGGTCTCTGATGAAGAGGATTAAATCCTCTTTGGTGGAGGTGGAGGTAGGGTGTGAAAGGACAATAGCCGTGGACTGCCGGAGGACGCCGGAGCGGCAGAGGAGGTCAAGGTGGTTAATCTGCTTGGAGAGCCAGCCGGAGGCCATGTCGAGGTCGGACTGCATCAGAAGCTTGCCGGGAGTAAAAGAAGGATCTCCGCACTGGCGGCAGAGCGTATCCACCCGGAGGAGAGTCGAAAGCAGGTCAGGAAGAAGCGTAGGGAGGAGCGCATTGTCAGACCAGTGCGGCGACTCGGAGATTTCACTGAGAAGTGACTTTATACTACCGAGCTTCGACCGGAGAACCTGCCAGCGCGAGGTGAACGACTTAATCGACAGAGAAGACGGCAGCAGTTGCGAAAGAAGGACGTTGATTCGGTCAAGGGTTTCCGCCGGAGACGGCGACTGCTCGGTGCCGGAGTGCTGCATTTGCTCTTCTTTTCTTACCGAACAATCACAGACTATTCCTCAAGCTCTTCAACAATCAATCTCCATAAAAGAAAGACGAAGCTCTTGGCTATGGAGATCGGTTAAGCAAGAAGAGATTGCGTAGAGTGAAAGGTAAAGAGGGAAAATGGCCCGGCAACGACGGCTTGGGAACTTGGAACCGATACAAAAAGCGGTGAAAACTGGGAAATGATATCAAGAGATCGTTAGATAGCGGTGAGCATTAACCGGTAAAGCCAACCGAATTTTATTCAACTTTAAAAACAGATGGATGTACTCTCACAATTTTATATTAGAAAAAAAAATAAATAAATTATTTATATTTGTAAATTTTAAATATAAATTTGGCCCGACTTGATATAATAATACTTTTTCGACTTGATATAATAATACTTTTTTAAAACTCATTTTTTTATAGGTCGTTATCATATAAAATTTGTATTTCTAAAAAGCAAGAAGTACCCTTCTTAAAATTAAGGGAAAACGATCAAATAGGCCCTCAAATTTACCTAGAAAGTCAATTAGACCCTCAAACTTTTTAAAGTAGCAATTAGGTATATAAACATATTAATTTAATTCATCAAGCCCCAATTACCTGTTAGTAACCTGTAATACCAGGTTACTGAAATTCCGACGATTGTCCGGCAATAAAAATGAACGGAAAACGACCGCCGAAATAAAAATCAACGGAAAACAAGGCGTCTCTCGACGGAGACGGAAAAGCGACCATTTTGGCTGTCAGTTCGTGGATCTTGAATCTTACTTTTTTTTTTTTTTTTTTTTTTTTTAGTTTCATGCTGGTGATTATAATTGCTTGGTAGATCTCCCTTGTCATTTGGTGTTGTTTGCTCGGATTCTGTGTTTTGAGCAATGGAGCTCTCCTCGGCGGCCGCGGCAGCCGTCTGAGTCTCCAGTTTCTCTTGCTCGTATTCCTATGCAACTGCGTCGTCTCCGCCGTCCCTTTCACGCTCCTGCTTGGCTTCTCCACTGCCATGTCTTCTATTTTTGGTTTCTTAATACTACTAATCCTACTACTAGTACTCTCCAAATCGCCGCTCTCTTGCTCTGCCAACGATGCCGCTTCTTTGTTCCTACGGTCGTCGTTTTGTGTCTCAAGATCCTTCACGTTGGACGGTGATTCGTCTTTTTCCTCTCCGGAGGCTTCTCTTCCTCGTTATAGCAGTCCATTGGCTTGATGGCATTGTCCAGGAGGTCGCCCGAGTGGTCATCTAACGACGCCCCCCTTAGGATTTGTGGCGGTTGAACTGGGAGATGGCTATTTTCTGTCCATTTTTATTTCAACGGTTATTTTCCGTTCATTTTTATTGCCGGACAATCGCCGGAATTTCAGTGACTTGGTATTGCAGGTCATTAACAGGTAATTTGGGGCTTGATGAACTAAATTAATATGTTTGTGTACCTAATTGCAACTTTAAAAAGTTTGAGGGCCTAATTGACTTTCTAGATAAAGTTCAAGGGTCTATTTGACCCTTTTCCCTAAAATTAATATCATCAGTCAAGTTGATCAGGTTGTTAACTTAATAACTACAATATTATAAGTTTCCTTGAATAGTGACTGCGAATTTCTATTGTCACTCAAGTTAAAAACATTTGGAAAGATGATATTTGTGTTCAGTGATATATGGCCTGATAACTTATTTAGATTTTAAATTATTTGCATAGGATTTTTCGTCCTTAAATTGTTACTATGATAAATATTTTCACTCAATATTTGATAGAATTCTTAAAACGTCATAAAAATTTTATAAAACTTAAAATAAGAGAGATACTTATAACTTTACTGTTGTTCACCGCCATGGACCACCGTTAACCTTTGTTGACTGCCGCTAAATCGCCACAATTCAAACAACAACAAAAATGATTGGTGGTCGCCTTCGCTAGAGAAGCGACCGAATGGTAGCCTTCTTCTTCAATAGCGAACGTCGTTCACCGGAATTGTTGATGGAATCTTAATGATTGATTATTCCAGGTGAATAACTAACTATTGAGTTTATTAAATACATCTAAATGATAAGTTCAAACATTTAATTGCATATTTTTAAAGTTCATGAGCTTAATTACACTTTCGGGTAAAATTCAATTACATATTTGACCATTTTGCCTCTAATTTTTGCCATCAAACCTAAATACATGACACGAACTTTTTATTTAATACTCCGTACTACTTATCTATCGTATTTCTTTATTTACATGTTATATAGTTATGTAACACCAAGCAATGTAGTACTGTAAAGTTTTATTATTTCATAAATTTATATTATTAAAATTAAAAATAAAGATATACAATGGTTTATATAAATATTTATGATATCCATTAATATTTATGGTGGGAGGTTGGGCTTGTGAACCGTGAACGGTGACTGGATGCAAGTCATGCAGCCCACCTCTCAATAAAGGCATATAAGTGCATAGCCCATACAGAGTCAAAAAAATATTTTAACCTAACCTTTATAAAATAAAATAAAATCAAGTAATATTGTTATTGTTAAAATTGTACACAAGATTTAATACACTTTGCATTTTAACCTCAAATCCTCAAGTAATATTATATTTACCTTATTTCTCACTTTTTTTATTTGTATTTTTTGCTACGATGTGTACTAATTGATCGAATTATAAATTTAACATTAACTCATTTGATTCACGAGAAACAATACAATATATAATAAATGAAATTTCAATTTCATGAAAAATAATATAATAAAATTCCATACTCTATTAGTTGGTATGTGTGATAACAATAAGTTGGTTGGGGTTATATTAGATAACCAGGGTTATATTAGGTTAGTTATATAACATGCCTTTGTTTGGTTGAGGTTATACCACATTCCCTTGGAATCTAACATCACCTCCACGTCAGATTTTTTTCTTTTTATGAGGGAATGTGATTCCCTTGTAAATCTTAGGTTATCTTGGATTCCCTTGGCCATTTTACATTGTTTGCCCTCAACATCATCGCACCCTCCACGCTCCACTCTGTCTCAGCGACTTTGTCTTCATCTTTCTTCTACGGGATTTCAGTCTACGAACCAGAGTAATCACCTTTCATTTTCATTTCTAGATCCATCAACAAATCAATTTTCAGTTTTTAATTCTAGATTCCCTTGCAAAAAGCCAGAAACGCAGACAACTCGCACTCTTCATATTCTCCAAGTCTCAATTTAGGGTTCCGATTTTCTCAATCTCACAGGTAATACTCACATCTCTTTCATCTTTTGTTTCTTATTTCTTCATAAATTTGCCTGAGGGAGAGGCTTTCTTCAATTTTCAATTTCTTCATTTGATTTCTATTGGAATCTTGTATTTATATTTGTGTTTAGTTATCATCTTTTTCATTCGTCTTCTTGCACTGTTCGTGTTTTTTTTTTTTTTTTTTTTTGGGTTTATCTTTCATTGGTTGAGTCGGCCTATCTAATTGTGATTGAGTCCAGGACGACCATTTTTATCTGGCTTGGTTGAGTCTAGCATGTCCAAACAATTGTTTTGCAGGTTTCTCTATAGTTGTAGGTAAATTTTCTCCGACGAGGTTTTTTGTTTGTTCTACGGCAGAATAAGAAGTAGCACATGGGAGAAAGAAGAAGGACACATTTTTAGGAATCTAAAATGAAAATTCAATTACTGCCCTACATCACTTAATAAGTATAGAAAAATAAGTATAGAAAATAGGAGGAGAAAAGCTATAGAAGAACTAGTATGCATAGTTATGTAGGGATACAATTGTATCAAAATGTGATGGTCAAAATCAATATTCAAGATACAATGCTATATAATTCTATATAGTAATACACTCTTGCTTGTTGCCATTTATATGTTCAATTTCTATATGAAAGCATGCTGACATAAATATAAAAAAAAAAAAAAAGCAGTGAAGTTATTCCCAGAAATTGAACTTTTTTTCTTAGGTTAAAAACAATGTTCTTACTTTTCCCATTGAATTCTCTATTTTGTGCTCTTACGCATCAAATTATTTCTCCAACTTTGTGCCTAAAGTTTCAATTGATTTTACTATTAAATTTGTGATTTACTTGGGGGTTAATATATAAAAAAATTGAGGGTGATTTACTAGAAATATTTCAATGGTTTTTAAGTTGTCTGCTTGCTGCCATTTATATGTTTAAATTCTGTATTGATATTAGTTGAAGTTATTATTTGTATTTGATTTTCTTCCAACTATATGTTGCACGGTAATGAACTTACAATAATGAAATTATTTGATTTTTTTAATGAAATTATTTACAGCAACTAAATATTAGTTTAATTTGTTACACATTTCATTCTTATAGGGTGGGTGATATGGCTCGGTTGCCATTAAGGCAAAAGATGAGATTGCAAGCTGTTGTCCTTATTTTGCGCATAAGGATCATGGAAAGCATGTTTAATATGCTTATGTTTCTTGCTATGACATTAGTACTTAGACGAAGAAAGTTTAGGATAACTATGACATCGATCAAACAGCATCTAGACATAATATTAGATCTTTGAATTTACAAAAGATGGTCTTTGAAAGTGATGTGCAATGTGTTGATAATTGTAGAATGGATAGGAGAGCTTTAGCTAAATTATGTGATTTGCTAAGGACTCATGGTAACTTGAAAGATAGTAGGAATGCAACAATCGATGAGATGGTGATTTCTTTTCTTCATATAGTTGCACATAATATAAAGAACAGAGTACTTAAACGTCAAACAGCTAGATCTGGTGAGATTATTAGTAGACAATTTCATGCTGTTTTGAATTCTATTTTGAGACTACACAACATGTTGCTTAGAAAACCAGAACCGATACCAGATAATTCAACCGATGAGAGGTGGAAGTGGTTTAAGGTACTCCTATACTCTTTTAAAAAAAGAGTAAATTTATTATCTAATTATAACTAAATCATTTATTAACAAATGTTTATATTTCGTTGGGATTTAGGGTTGCTTGGGTGCATTAGATGGAACCTTTATAAAAGTGAATGTTGAAACAGTTGACAGACCTAGGTATCGAACCAGAAAAGGTGAAATTGCTACAAATGTCTTAGGTGCTTGCACACCAGATATGCAATTCATCTATGTATTGCCAGGTTGGGAAGGATCTGCAGCAGATGGTAGAATTTTGAGGGATGCTATTAGTAGAAGGAATGGTTTAAAGGTTCCTCAAGGTAATAATTTTTAAAAATATAAATATCATAAGATTTTAATTCGATTTGTTGTTATTGTTTGGTTTTATTTTCACAGTGGTAATGGAAGGGAAAAATACTGCAATAAGAAAAAGGAACTCTACAACTAAGAGACAATGGACAAAACAATAAGATGCAGCACTAGTCGATTGCCTTGTTGAAATAGCAAATGACCCCACGTTAAAGGGAGAAAATGGATTCAAGACGGGATATTTGTTGCGCTTGGAAAAGATGCTACATCTAAGGTGTCCAGGAACAAATATCAAGGCAACCCCCCACATTGAATCTAGGTATAAGCTATTGAGGAAGCATTTCCTTGCCATTCAAGAGATGCTTAACAAAGGTAGTGGATTCGGCTGGAATGATGTTGAGAAATGTGTTACTGTCAGCAAAGATGTCTTTGATGAATGGGTTAAAGTTAAGTGAAATCTAAATCATTTTAATTTGCTTACCTAAAATTGCTTACATTGAGAAATGTGGTACAATTGCTGTTAACTAATTTATCTTTCCTTTTTATTTTATTTTAGAGTCACCCTACTGCAGCTGGTTTAAGAAACAAAGAATTTCCTCACCTTGATAGCTTGATGCATGTTTGGGGAAGTGATTATGCAACAGGAACTGCTGCAGAAACTCCAGCGGATGCAGTGGAGGAAATAGAGAAAGAAAAAGATGATGAAGTTGATCTTACTGATGGTAATCATGAGGAATGGGAGGAGGAAAGAGGAGAAAAAGAAGTTGATCAAACTGAGTCATCTGTTTGCCCATCTACTAAAATCAATCAAGGCAAAAAACAAGCTAGTAACAGGAAAAGGTCTAGAAGTGAAGATGGATTGAATGACTTAGTAGCTGAGATGCATGAGTATGTAGGTGCTTACAAGGAAGCTAATGAGCAAATCAAAGACATAGCAACCTACTTTAAGAAAGAAGCTGAGAACACAGATAGAAAGATGAAGATATTTGAAGAAATCATCAAACTACCTGGATTTTCAAGGCAAGAAGTCATAGAAGATGGTGAGCATATTTTAAAGGATGCACACAAGATTGATACCTTCTTTGCTTTGCCTAATGAGTTCAGGAGGGATTATGTAATGAAGCAGTTGTATGAGGTTAGTCCATACACACCAAGCTTTGACTTTCATGGTGGAAACAATGCATAAGAAGTACGATGAAGGTTGTTTGGGGTTTTTTTGACTCGATGCATGACTTTGATGGTGGCATTGTTATTTTTGGGAATTGGCTACCATTAGAATGTTGATATTATCTAATGTAAATGGTTGGAAGTTAGGCTTGTTTTGTGACTGAAAAACAGGGCTGCCAATTATATTTTTGGTTTAGCATTGGTAGCAATATATGTATAGAAAACATGGGACTATATGAGTCCATCTTTTGAAACTCATCCCTACTATAAAAATGGTATTTAGCTGTTAATGGGAATATGTGTTTTTTGGGTTTAGTGATAGTTTTGTTTTAAACAGGCAATAATAACAATTGCAGATGAGGATGAAAATTACTTAGAGGATGCATGGGAACATATATTCACATGTGCTTCTCGGTTTGAGCATTTGCATCTCATATGGGAGGGTGGTGCTCCAGATGCCATATTATTTGCACTTCCTCAGAATGATATTGACCAGTCGAAACAAGGCAAATCAGTTTTTATATATATATATATATATATATATATATATATATATATATATATATATATATATATATATATATATATATATGATCAGTTTTGCTTTTGCTTAAATTGTAGATTTCTTTCTTTGATTTAATGTACTTGTTGCATGAAGCTTAGCTGTGTTTTTTAATTTTATTTCATATTCTCTTTTCAAAAATTTTAATGCAGTATTTGTGACTTGTGAGAAATGCAAACATTTTTGTCAATTATTTCATCATCAATGCAATTTGAATAAGTTGTTTCTACTCTAGTATCATCAAATCAATTTGGCACATTTTCTTGTTTGTAAGGTAATTTGCAATAGGAGGGTATTATGGTAAATCAACCATTATAACCTAATCAATAATTCATCAACCAAACAGGTTTATATTACATAACCCTGTTTTTATCAAACACAGTAATCTAACATTCACAGCAATCTAACATTCTCTAAGGTAATCTGACATTCCGTGAACCAAACGGCCCCTTAGGCTTTAGACATCTAAAACTACTCAGAGGACTTTCTTTTCCTCTGTTATATGAATTGAAATTTTAAAGAAGTATCATAGTCTCCCACTAATTAAATATAACAATTCATAGTATTTGAGTTATTATTTATACAGAGTAACGCTAATTTTTGGTGTGACTTATCATTCAAGCTTGACTATGTAATCTATTGTATATAAGTCATTTAGTTATTATAAATGGTTAAAATTATAATATATAAGTTGGCTATGCGGGGTCTTGCTAGTAAGAATACAGTTCAAATAAACACAAGCTAACCAAAAAAAAAAAAAAAAATCACTTAAGCAAGCGAGCAATACATACAAAGATAGTGGGCACAAGTGCCAAGCGCACGAGTCGAAAGTCGTGTTTGGCTATGTTGCTCCGAAGTTATAACATTCTTTTGACTTTAGTGTTGTTAAGAAGTACAATCTAACAAAAAAAAAAAAGACACGTGTCACATAAGCAACTGAGCAATACGCACAAATGTAGTGGGTGCAAGACCCAAGTGCACATAGGGCATGCTTGGCTATGTCGTCCCAAAATTATAACATTCCTTTAACTTTTAGCGTTGCCAAAAAAATACAATTAAACAACTCCCACGAAAAGTCAAATTTAAAATGTTATGATTACCAAACTAATTATCTAACAAATACTATACATAATTTTCTAACCAAAAACACAAAGTGCACTAGTATTTCCTTTAGCATTGTTGAGAGTTAATTACATAAATGGTCTATTGACTATAGCGAAATTACCGATTTGATTATTAACTATTTTTACAAATTAAGTTCCTCAACTTTAAAAATCTTAACTAATATGATCCTCCGTTTGTTTTGTCATTAGACATCCGTTAACTCACAATCAAATTGATAATTTTGCTATAGTCAATGAACCATTTCGATAATTAACTTTTGAAAAGAATGGTGCATATGATGACTGAAATAGTCCAATGATTATAATAAAATTACCAATTTGGTCTGAGTGAACGAATGTCTAATGACAAAATAAACAAAAAATCAAATTGATTAAGATTTTTAAAGTTGAGGGACTTAATTGATAAAAAAATAATTAAGAGCTAAATCAATAATTTCGTTATAATCAGGGATGATTTCGTCAATTAACTCTATTTTTGATGTCCCTGTGTTTGTCCCGCCACGTGAATGAGTATTTTCCGTTAAAGATATCACAACTCCGTCGGTCATCGACCGTCTTTGCTCTAGCCTCTAGATTCTTCTTCGGTTACGCCAGCGCATGCGTGTCACGCATCCCCTCATCTTCAATTCTTCAAATCAAATGCCCCGCTTCTGCAAAATTTCAACTTTTCGATTAAATTAGCTGTTCCGGAGATCATTCAAACCTATTCTTTTCAGTCGATCACCCAAAGTCAAGGTAAAGTTATCTTAATTTCCCTAATTTCAACAACCATTTGCTGAATTTTGAACCGGGAAATTAACTTTTTGGGCTCTAGGTATGGGGTGTGAATTTATGTTTTCCCGTGAAATTAAGGTCTCGTTTCTTCTAAACTTGCTATGAGGGTTATAGAACTGGATACGGGATTGATCGTTATTACTAATGAAGTTGAAAGTGATTAACAGTCCACGTTGAGGTAGCATTTATCGGAAATAAGAAGGAATTGCCTCTGAAAATTGTGGTGTCTGAATTGAATTTGTAATGATATTATTGAATTATCAGTTGAAGTGAAAGGTTCGCACCATATTGTGGAAAAAGGGGCAACTTTCCTTGTCACATTGACAATTTTAAAGGGAAAAAATGGTTTGGTGTAGTGATCATATTGTTATATTGTATCAGAACTGACCTAGATGTCTGAAATCCTGAAAGAACTAACACAGCACAGAGTCCATTCCCCACCCCAGGCGAATTATTAGATATTAATGCTGTTGGTGCAAAATTTATTACTAAATTGAAAGGCAATCTAGATCAGTAAAATTATTGTTGATATTACTATACCTTTTTGGGAACAGCAATTTATTTATTTTTCATTTCCATAGCTGTTCTGTTTATGTGTTACTATTTAATTTAATGAAGCAGGCTATGGATCAGCAACAACAAGTGCTTAATTTCTCTGTTACATGGAGAGGCAAGAAGTTCACTCTGGAAATGGAGCCTGGAACTACACTTAAAGCATTGGGTGATGAGTTGCGGAAGCTTACCAATGTTGAGGATGATACCATGCGACTAATTGTGCCCATCAATAAAAGTTCAAAGCTGATATATCCTTTCTCTAAGGAGCACTCCTACTTGAAATTGGACGAGGCATCTATTCTTCAGGTGCTGGGTTTTGTTTCCTACCTTAGTTAATTAATCGTATGAATAATGTCTCTCAAATTTTCTAGTTTATATGAAATGTTGGGGGGAGCATGGTTTGGACTATGCATTATAAATTTATGTTTCTATGTGCCTTGTGGAATTTCTTTTTCTGGGTATTATCGGTTTTCACTTGTCAAATAAGTTTGTGCCTTTTTCATATTTTTTAAATTATAAAAAGACTTCCTTTCCTATAAGCCGGTGCAGTGGTTATATCAACCATGAGTCAGCTTCTCCTTATTCTGTTATTCACACAGTTTAAAATTGTCTGCATTACTTTTCTGTATTTTTTGATTTAATGATTTTATGACTTTTTGAAACTTACATCAGCTGGTAACTTTGTCTGTTTGTAGACATCATATTTTCACAAGTAATTTTCTATTGATTCTGTTGTCTTGCCATAGCATCATATATGAGTTACTTAATAATGCTGTCAAATCTTTTGAACATTAGGATATTATTTCATTAATATATATTTGTGAATATATTTCAAATCCAGATAACTTCTTAAAAGCAAAAGTAAGATTGTATATGTTTTAGTTCATTAGACATTGCATGGTGCTGGCATCTTGAGCACAGGGTCTGACCTTTATTCTTGTTCATGATAGAATAAGTGTCCTTCATTCACAGAAAGCTGCTTTCATCATAGTATAAGTTTCCTTCCCTCAGAAGAATCAATTTCGACTTGTTCATTCATTTCCCTTATTGCACAATGCAGAGTGAGCCTCAGTGAATACACTAAAATGGGCCTTTCAGGGTTGCTTACAATATTGTTATCTGGAAATCCTTTATTTCAGGGAAAATCTCTTAGGATGTTGGGAGTTCCCAGAGATGAGGTGGATGAAGTCCTAGAAAGAGCAAATGAAGACCTCAGAATTGCTGGTTTTGAAGAAGAAGAAAAAAGGCAGAGGCAGAGAATACCTGATAGGCTTGGGACCTCACTAAAACTTCCACAGGGGCCTTATATCTTCTGTGATTTTAGAACACTCCATCTTCCAGGAATAGAGGTATTTCTCAGTCGAATATTAGTTCTATTACCTCCTTTCTTCATTATAATGAACTTGGTGTGCTTGTTTGATTACTGATTTATGAACCTCAATTAATGTCATTGTTCCTTTTCTCCCTTCTTTTCTGATGTGTGCTCATGTATCAAATGAATAGATCATAGATTGTCAGATTGATATGAATGAATTCATGATCATAGAAAACATGGCATTTTACAGTAATTCATACTTCTATACAATTTTGACTACATGCTTTCTCTGCTTATTTAGAATCCCTTAAATCAGCCTTCATTTTTACTCTGATTTCTCAACTTCCTTTCTGAACTTGAGCAAATATTTGAAGGGGACTTTTGAGGTTAAAATCATGTATTGTATTTGTACTTATGACTTATGAGGGTTTCATAGAACTGTCACCATCCAGAAGGAAGGAATAGATGGGCAGCATATTTATAGATAACTGATGATTGACCTAGTCATGACTTGTTTGCAGCTGAACCCTCCCACTTCTGAAGCTCTAAAACTAATGCATAAGCTTGCTGCAGATCCAGGAATTGTTGCAATTATGAATAAGGTAACATTATATGAGATTATTTTTCCGCTTAAATGGCTTTACATAGCTTATAGAATATGCTACATCAGTAGTGGTAAATTATAGTTTTGGGCTTTTAAAGCATCGTTGGCGTGTCGGACTCATGTCAGAGATGGCTCCTGTCGGATATGTAGGGGTGAGCCCAAAATGTCTCCTTGGTTTAAACAAGGTAAGAACATACCTTTACTAGCTTTTGTCCACAAGGTTCTTGTTCTTTTCTTTTTGAAAATATCTTTGTTCTGTTGTGAAAAATCATATATAGAATCAAGGAGAAGAGATATCGTTACGTCTACGCACAGATGACCTTAAGGGTTTCAGGAAGTATCAGAGCATCAAGAAGACTCTCTTGCATGAACTGGTAAGTTCCTCTTTCAATTTAGTTGGCTGTCGACATGTCAAATTCAAAACGAAGCGAAGCAAAACTATTTGTTTGACCTTGCAAGTGCCTGCCTCAATGCATTTCTCTATCCAACCATATAATGAACACAATGTCTAAAAGGAATGTATATGGTTGTATTTTAGTACTTAAGTTCTGTGCAAGGAAATTCTAACTTCAACTTTATATTCCTTTTCAGGCTCACATGATATATTCTGATCATGACGCAAACTTTTATGCTTTGGATAAGCAGGTACTCATCTGCCCATTTATTGATTTGTCTCTTCTTTATGTGTTGGGTAGGGTCTATTGGATTATGAAATCAAACACTTAGGGGTGCTGCTTTCTTTGGGCCATAAATTAGTGTATCCACTTAAACCTTATGCGGATCATTTACTATTTGTCTCTGTTGTGCAACCCCATCAGGGGTTTTAATGACATTTTGCTTACTTTGATGAGAGAGGAGATTTTTGAGTTAAGGTTAAGAGTGGGGGTTTTCCTCCTTTTTCACCAAAAAAAAAAAAAAAAAAAAAAAAAAAAGAGCTGGTTTGGCAGCCACCCTGACCACATGTTCCTGATAAAAGCCCAAAATTGTCAGCAACAATTGTGGTTGCTCTTAGTCAGATAAGATTTTGATGTAAAATCTTTTATTGCAGCTCAATGAAGAAGCTGCTACACTAGATTGGACTAAATCAAGAAGCCACACTTTAAGTGGCTTGCAACATTTGGAAAATAATGAAGATGATGTCTTTGATAATTATGTTTCTTCATCACAAAAACTTGGTGGGAAATCATCGTTTTCCAGTGCTCGTGTCTCTTCAGTGGCTGCTGCCTATCGTCGTTTTGCGGACACATCTGCCAACCACTATAGAGAAACTGAGTTGCATCAGGAACCTGATCCTGATGATCATGAGCTTTTAATTCATCACATGGATGTTGATCAAGAGAATGACCTGACCAATACAAAATTAGACTCTCTGCAGGAATACACTGGGATGCTGGATATTACCGAGTCTTGTGATCAGAACTGCTGTGAACCCGATCCTGATGAGGCAACTTCCATGAAGTCTGAGGCTTCTATAGAATCAAACTCGAAAATTGTCACTGCACATAAAAACTCTGATTATCATGAGACAATAAGTTCTTTACCTCCATTGGAAGCTATGGAACATGAAGAACCTGATCCTGATGATTCTGAAAAAGTTACAGTAAAAACAGATTTCGCTGAAGCAAGGGAAGAGAATCAGATCTGCAGGATCTCTGATTCAGATGAACCTCTACAGAAAAGTGATAGTTTGACAGCACTAGATCTCAATGATAAAGATGCAACTTTAAAAACAATTTCATGCACTCACATTGATGAGCCAGATCCTGATGACCAGGAATTGCGGAGGATACAAGATCCTGTGGTCACTCTTTGCAGCAATTTGCAAAGAACAGTTGAACTGCTGAAAGCTCAAGCTAGTCCCTTGGATGCTGCTAGAGTACTGCAAACTCTGATCAAAATCATCAAGTAAACTATCAAATAACTTCATTTTGTTTCCTTTTACGTATCAAATGAAAAGAAAACGAAAACTGTTCTTGATGAATTCTTAACCCAGGCTTCTGATCCTACTGCTTGCAGGAATGTGATTGAACATCCGGATGAAGTAAAATTCAAAAAGCTAAAAAAGGTGCATAATTTTTGTATGTAAACTAATAATAATGATTGTGTTTTTTTCAGAGATATTTCTTATCCTCTTAAATTAATTATGTGATGTGCAGGCCAATCCTATAATTAAGAGAGATGTATTGAACTATAAAGGTACGCTGTTTACATGGTTTTCTAGATTTGAGTCAACCATCATTCACTGTTTTGCTTTTGTTCCTTGGTTGTGTGTATTTTATCCAAGTTTACATCTTGATCAAAGGTATTCAATGATGGGTCCTATTTTAGTATATTTTCCCAAAGCAGTAGACCTCATTTCGTGAACTCTGCCTTTTTGGTCTCTAACACCATTAATCCATTATTGCCTGCTAGTCAAGATAAAAGTATGAAACTTCATAATTTTATGGGTTTACCCCCGTAAGTTGTGGAATCTTTTGTCTACCAAGACTTATCCTGTCTCATTTTTGCTTTCCCCCGTGGCTGCAGCTGCAATGGATGTCCTAGCTTTGATTGGATTCAGCGAGGACGTTTTGTTTGATGAAACAGGGAGAACAGAGAATTACTTGGTCCTGAAAAGAAACGACCCGGGCCTGCTGTGGCTTGCCAAGTCGTCGCTTGAAACATACATTGCATAGTGGAAACAATTGTACTGTTGTGTGTATTGGACTATACCTTACACACGACAAGAACTAATGAAGTCTGCAATTTGGCGAAATGTGCATTCTATTTGTGCCGTATGTATGTAAATGTAAAAAGTATAAGCAAGCGTGTATCAAGATATTGTTAAAACATGTAATAATTGAGTCATTCAAAAGGTAAAGTTTTCATCTTTTAAAATCTCTTGTCATCTGAATTCCTGCATTTAGTTGATCTAGATTCTTGGAAAGGTTGGGAACTTAACAAACTTTGTTGGACAATTAATTTAGGAGTAAATACCCAAAATGTCCCTTAATTATAGCTAAATTCACAAATTGGTCCTTGACTTTTAATTTCAACAAATTAAGTCCTTAACTTTGCAATTTTGACACGATTTAGTCCTCCATCTATTTGACTGTTTGTTGACCGTGATCTTTGAGGATATATATGTAATTTCACTTGCAAAGCTCAAGCTCACGTGGAGCCCTCCAGGAATAACGTTGCACCGGTTCGGAAACACGTCGCCTTCTTCACTCTGGTACGAACTCAACTACATTGAATCCAAAGAGAGGATGAATAAAGGCGACCGGAGTTTTCTTCACTCTGGTACGAACTCAACTACATTGAATCCAAAGAGAGGATGAATAAAGGCGACCGGAGTTGGTAGATTGCTTTCGACAGTGGATTCAAATGTAACTGTGCGGTCTGAAAATGCAGCCGGAACCTAAAAAAAAACAGACGATGGACCATGAAATTACATATATATCGTCAAAAAATCACAGTCAACAAACGATCAAATAGACAGAGGACTAAATTGTGTTTAAATGGCAAAGTTAAGGACTTAATTGGTTGAAATTGAAAGTCGAGGACCAATTTGTGAATTTAGCTATAGTCGAGGGACCATTTTGGGTATTTCCTCTTAATTTAGTAACCACAAAGTTTAATGTTTGATTTTCTAGGAACTGCCTATTAGCTTTTGGTTTAAGCCATTTAAAAATGTTGTCATCTGAATTCCTAATTCCTAAAGACCGATACTGCATTGTAACAAAGTCAGTAGTACTCAAAAAAAAGATTTTTGGAAAGACCCAAACAAAATTGGTCAGGTAGCACAATAAGTTTAGTAACTACAAGGTTAAGTTTGATTCTTTGTGAACATTGTCTATTAGCGGTTTTAAGTTTGATTCTTTGTGAAAATTGTCTTATTAGCTTTTGGTTTAAGCCAATCAATTATTGGATAATTTAAATTGGTTTACCTTGTAATTTTTTGTTAACTGAGGACGCATTGACTATTTGAGTTGCAACGATTGTGAATTTTTCTGCAAATTATAACTCTTGAAAAGGTAACGTTTGAGTGTAAAAAGAAATAATTCTCTCTTATTTTTAAGCAAAAAAAGTTAATTACACCACAAAATGTTGGTTGGGCTCAATTCTTAGTTTAAATACAATGTATTTTGATAACACTTTTAGATGGTTAATGGTTTATTTCATTGGTCTTGTACTAATTGATCATTAAATTTATATTCTAATTACAAAAGCATAAATACAATTACATTAAACATAATGTTACTTTCCTACCCATTTAAAGAGCTGAGATATGGTTATACATGATATATATATTATCAATATTGATGATGGTAAAATTTACCTTATAATTTCTATATATTGTATGGAGGATAGTTACGTTCCAATTACAAAATAGAAGTAACATATAAAAAAAAAAAAAAAAAAGGCAAATGAGACCTAAGAGTTGTTTTTGGCCATCTTTATTATGAAACATGAATACAATAATTTATTTCATTTCAAATGAACAACTCTTTTTAATAAACTTAATTATTGTAATAAATAAGGAATTAAGAGTAAAGATGAATAATATAATGGCAAATTGAAGCAGATAAATGATTTAGTGTCCTTGAACAAAGACATCCGACGAGAAATCTGACATCTCCTCCCCTCCCGACGAATCATTGTCACCGTCGTCGACGTCCTTGGCGATGATGGGGGCATCTGCAACCTGAGACGCTGATGGCGGTGCTCCCGGTATCGGAATAGCTTCCTGGGCGTTGACCAAGACACTGGTGCAGATGAGAAGTGTGACGATAAAAGTTAAAAGAATTGAAGATGATGATGTTCTGGAGATGCCCATTTTCAATTCGTGGTTAGTTATTGAGCCTGAGAAAAGTATTATATATATATGTGTGTGTGTTTTCTGGGATAATATAAATATATATGTACCCTTCTAGTAGTGGGATATTTATATATAGAGAGGAATTTGCATGGGATTGTTTTAGGGAAGTGAATTTAAAGGGAATGTGAAAGCACCCTGCAGGAAGGATTGTGCGTTCATGGAGGATGCAGAAATGAAATTTTTTGATGAGCTAGTCTTGAGGCGATAGTTTAGGGTTGTGTATGGATATTATTAAGCATTCTTTAATTTGATTTAGGGTCACAAATTAATTAACATGCACCACATATATATGTCTGCTTCACATAAATTCATTATCAAATATGTCAATAATATATATATATCACTATTGAAAATTATGAAATTTTCGACCACCTGAAAGTGATCTTAAATCAAGTCGAAAGCAAAAAGTGGTCGGAAATAACAATAAAGATTTTTTCGAATACCAAAAGTGGTCGGAATAAGGCTTTCGACTTGATTATTTAAGATCATTTTCGGTGATCGGAATGAGAACAACCTCATATAAAAATTGATAACTGACTAATCTAATGGTTAATCAATAGTTGAGGAATTTAATAAAATAAATATTTGGTGAATTTTATGAATATTGTAAATTTAATTACAGTAATTATAAAATTAACCCTGATTTCACCTTTTGTCTCTTTATTTTCCAGCAACAATCAACCATTTATTTACTCAAATGGACGGATCATATTAAATTATCAATTTTACCTAGAGCATGTTCTTACTTGAACCCTCCAATATAAATAACAAGGGATCTGACCACTTTGGGTATAATCCCCTCATTATTGTTGCTATCAAGATTCAAACTTTGATCTCTTCTCAGAATAATATCTACTGAACCAGTAAGTTAAGTCTGTGTGGGCTATACTTATATTTATATTTATTGTTGTTGTTCCCTATATTTATATTTATTTATGAGATAGTTGGGTGAGAGGCAAATTGGGTACTAAGAAGTAAGAATACAACAAAGTCAGTGTTAGTAAATGGGAATAGATCCGATGAGATTCGGTAGTTGCAAACTTTGAGATTGTGTTGCCAACTTTGTTAGTTGCAAGTCAGATTCTCACACACCCTATTCCATGCATCCTATTAATATGCACCAAAATGTCAGTACGGTGTCACATTTGGATATTATTGATTAGGTTTTTAATCTTATCCCACTTCAAACTTGAATACATTTAAAATTATCTGAATACGAATGAATAATAGACAAAAATTAGTATGAGATCGTACCATTTTATAAATCTTTATATGTAAGATAGATCAAATCTAAATAAAAATATATGTAGTATTTAGTATTACATTTGCATATTGATCTAACCTTTCTCACGAATAAAGATTCATTAGACCGTCTCACACAAGTGTGACGATCCATATTATTTATACCGATCATAAATTTATTTGACACATTTCATATGGTCCCTGAGCGTACGCATCCCAAAATTCATTATACACACACAAAAGCAAAATCATATATGTAGGAGTTTTTAGTATTACATGCAGACACAAAAACAAAATTATCTAAGTTGCATCGAGAGTTAAAAATTAAAAATAAAAAACATTTTTGTAATTGCGTAAATATGGAAATGCTTGATAGTGCTTTGTTGAACCAATATAATAGTACACAAATGTGAGTGTATTAATATAGATCCTTATTGCACTGTGATCAGTTTCATAACATGTGACATTAGTCCACACGTTTTCACGTGGTTATTAATTCTCATCGGGTCATATGTGTGTGTGTTCTGGTGAGAACATCTCCCCCGTCAAATGTGTGGACACACACACACCATCTATCTTAAAAAATCAAATACTAAGATCTTATCGTTACTAAACTTTCAAGTTTACAATAATTATAGAAGAATCCCGTTTTAAAAAGTTTTCAATAATTATAAAATTAACCCTGTATTTTTTTTTACTAAAACTTTCAATTAACCATTAATGATCCATGATGGACGGCTGAGATCAGTAATCACTTTTTACAAGAAGACCTTATATGCACACCATCTATCCTGGAATAAATGGTGTACATTCATGTTGGTTCTCACGTTCTTACCTAAGAGGTTGTTCTTATTTTATTCTTATTTAAATGCATATATATATATATATATATATATATATATATATATATATATATATATAGAGAGAGAGAGAGAGAGAGAGAGAGAGAGAGAGAGAGACATACATGCATGCATGTCGTTGAGTTATTACTTATTAGAGGAAGAAATTGGTTGGAGAGATAGGATGATGGGAATTGAGAGTAATAAATAAAAGTGTGTAGCACCTCCATTTTTGGTCATCAAAGGTTACACAAGAATTAATGGCCGACCGGCCGGAAACCTTCTTTCGGTCAGTGGTCGGTCGTATGTATATATTTCACTTGTCATTTCTCATGCCACACGTTAATATTGTGAATGTAATTAGGAATATATATGTGGTTAGTATTGTTTGACTTAATCTGTAACCTATTGTATAGGATAGTCTACGTTACTTGTATTAGGTAACTATCTATTGTAATATTGGATATTGAATCAATAACAAATTCCCTCTCATCAATATTAGCCTTTTTTACTCTGCATATATAATTCCTCTTAAAAATTATATTGTATATATAAATATTGATAGCCATATTATATTTTACAAAAACATTGTGATTTTTGTCTTTCGAACAATGAAATCGTGAACTTTTGTCATGATTTATCTCGTATTTTATGTCTAATTAACATGTAATTTATATAAATTCCAAATTTTCAGGTTTTCTTTTGGCTAATTAAAATTTTGAAATTTTAAATTTAAGTTGGTTTCTACCTTTGTCATGGTTGATGGCAAATGAATTAGCATTGCTCGAAATCGCTAGTTGTTAGTGTTGATTAAATTGTCAAAAAAATTTGATAACTTTTGTAGGTGATCGATATGTATTACCATATACTTTTTTAAATGGTTAGTATTACTAAGGGTGAATCAACGATTTGGTCCCTCAGTTATTTACGACTTGTCAATGTTGCCCCTCAATCGCGTATTCATCGATTTAGTCCCCGAAAATAATTGTTTTTCGTCAATTTAGTCCCTATGGCCGTATTCCGTCAAGACTCAGGTGAGAGCTCCGATTTGCCCTGGGCATTTTGGTCTTTTCACGCCTTCCTCTTCATTAACTCTGACCAAGCTTCGCCGGAGAAGCTCAAGCTCGCCGGAGGGAGCTCCATCAGCTTTAGTCATTTCATGTCTTTAGTCTCTTCCATCAGCTTCATCTCTCTCTTTTGCCCTCTTCGTGTGTCAGCAACCGTTACTCCTCCCTCCCTCTTTGTCAACAACGGCTAGGCAGTAGTTGCGGTGCACCAACGGCAACACCGGCGGACTTGCGAACTTCTGTTAGCAAGAAACTCCGACGGAGCAGCAGCGGGACCAACAACAGTGTCATCCATCTCCAGTGAACAGAACAACGACTGGGCAGTAGCAGATCAAAGTGGCGACGAGGTCCGGTGGTGGCTCTCCCTCTCATCAATAATGGCGGTTGCGAGCGGGGTGGGAGCTTCGACGGTGGACTTTTTTAGTGGCACGGCGGTGGCAGAACAGAGACCTTCATCTCCTTCGTCCCCTATTTCTCCAGCGTGATAGAGGTCAAAGGTGGTGGTTCGGTGGCTGTGCTCGGTGGCGGTTTCTGCAATGGCAAACAAGAACAACAGCTACAGGTCGTGGTCCATCCTTCTCGTCTGACCGCAACGAGGAGCAGCAAGTCAGCAGCGACGAACCTTCCCTCCGGCGAGCTTGAGCTTCTCCGATCCGGCGAAGCTTGGTCAGAGTTAATGAAGAAGAAGGCGTGAAAAGACCAAAATGCTCAGGGCAAATCGGAGCTCTCGCCTGAGTCTTGACGGAATACGGCCATAGGGACTAAATTGACGAAAAACAATTATTTTCGGGGACTAAATCGATGAATATGCGATTGAGGGGCAACATTGACCAATCGCAAATAACTGAGGGACCAAATCGTTGATTCACCCTATTACTAATGAATTTCTATTTTTTATTTTTTGAATTTTAAAAGTGATCAAAAAATTTTCATTTTCAATAGTGAATCTTAAATTTTCAACTATTTTAGGTGATTTAAAGATAGCGACCGTTGCGATGAATTGTTTTAGTTTTTCATAATTCATAAAGAATAAAAGACAGGAATCATAAAACATTATATTGGTGTATGAGTGTGAAAGAGTGCATGAGAAATTGGGTGCAAATGCCAAATTAAATGATATGTTTGTGAGTAGGATATATATGAGTACGGTGGGATCAAGCTCAGAATATATGATGCTGTACTGGACTGGTATAAAAAATTAATTATGGACATATATATTTGGAATTTAATTGGAATGAACAACTTGATAGATCATTTAATATCCATGTGCCTAAGCTCAAGAGTTTGACTTCTATGGATGTTGAGTCACAACACACAAATCTAGATTTAATTTATTTTATTAATTTCATTTTGTGATTAAGAAAATTCGTGATCACTATTTATTTGAAAGTATGTATATAGTAAACTCCGTTCATATGCGACATAGGAGAGATATGTAAACCACATATTAAGAAGACTCAGTATAAGAAGCTCGAATAGAATTTATAACCATCAGATACGAGAATCATGAGAAGAGACTCAGAAAACGATAATAAATATGAAATTTTAAATAAATGTAATAACGATGAGCAGAAAAACTACCACATTTAAAACAATTGAGGAAATTAAATAATGTGCCTTCAATAATAATTGAAGCATGAGTTAATTATTAACATACAAATTAGAGAGAAAGTGTCATTTTCTCTAAAAGTAATGATTGTTTTTTTTTTTTTTTTTTGAGTGTAAAAGTAATGATTGTTTAATTATATAAGTATCATAATATTTTCATGATTATCTCAATTTATTTGTTACTATAACATCACTAACAAAATGAATATGAGTTCCAATATCATCATCTAAAAGTTTATACTACTATTGGAGAAATGACACTTTTTTCCTCTGAGTTATATACTTATAGTATTTTTTCCCCTAAATTATTTAAGTGGCTGTTTTTCCCCTAAAATGTTAAATAAACATATTTACCCTTAAAATAACTATTTCATTTATTTTTCTTCTCCAACAACTTATAATCACAATTTGGTTCAAACCAAACAGAAATATTCTAATTACAATTTAGAATTGAAACCCGATATTTAGAGTTTATTAAAATCGTGAACCGGGACGGCTGGTTCATGTTCCGAACTGAAAAAAATGAAATACATTTATTGTTGAATTTAGACTATTATAAAATAAAAAAATAAAATTTTAAAATAAAGACGGTTCAAAATCGCGAACCGGATCCTGAACCGCCGGTTCACGGTTCAGGATTAAGTTTTTTCGATTCATGATTTTAATAAACTGAAATCCAAATATTGGATTCTGGATCTAAATCATAACCGGAAACTTTTTATTCGATTGCTATAATGTTCGGTTCAATTCAAATCGAACCGTGGTCATCCCTACGTATACACAATAATTTGTTGGAGAAGAAAAATAAATAAAATATTTATTTTAAGGGTCAATGTCAATTTAATATATCAAGGTGAAAAATTACCACTTTTAAAATAATTGAGAGGGCTAATATGCTTACATGAATAATTCAGAAAAAAAAAAGTACTATAAATATATAACACTGAGAAAAAAAGTGTAATTTTCTCTACTACTATAATATATTTTTATTAGGTTTTAGTTGGCTATTAAATGCAAATGCAACCATATTTAAAAATGACACTGACAACAACGTAACATAAACATAGGTCATAGTTCCTACTTCCTAGTATCCTACACCCACCTCTGCGGTGCAATTAACTGGTTTAGAGAGAAAAGAAAAAAAAAAGAAAGATTTAAAAAAAAAGAGTAAAATATTCATACTTCTTAATTCATACTTAAACAAAAGATTACTTATTTGCCAAGTATGATTTTGTGGTCTAGTGACACCAAGTTGCTCTTTTATATGAGAGGTTACGGATTCGAGTCTCAATATGTTGAGAAAGTAGTTATGAATCGAGCCAGTACTTTGATTCCTAGTGAGAGCAGCCTATTGACCTTTTTTATTGGAGTCAATCAATTATAAATAACATAGAACTCTAGAAAATTAATTTAATAATTTACCCTTTAAAGTATAAAATATGATTTATTTAGTGTACACTTTCAAATAGTGATTAGTGATGGAGAGTTTTATCCTTAACAAAAAAAAAAAAAAGGCGCTTCTAGAAGAAAAATGCATGCATGATGCATGGTTGGAGTTGGATCCATGCATTTTGGGTTATTCAAAAAGTCGCTCTTAATTTATTGTTACCAACTATAACCATAACAGAAAGTTGTGTCATTTATTTTGCCCAAAAAATCCCATTGCAACCCCCCTCCCTCCACACAAAATGTGATATGATATTTAATGTTTTTAAGTTTAAAAAAAAAAATACACTATAAAAAATTTAATATATTTTCCTTCAACACTGTTTACTTAAGTTCAATTCCTTGGCTGTCTCTCACTATATATATTTATGACAGACACTTATATTGTTCCCATACTCGCAAGAAAATGTATGACTATAGGGTATGGCTCTTCACAGCACCATTATTATTTCTTCTGGTGCAACTATTTTCAGGCGTCCAAGCTAAAGTTCCGGCCATAATTGTGTTCGGAGACTCGTCGGTGGACGCCGGGAATAACAACCAGATCCCGACGGTGGCACGGAGCAACTTCGGGCCGTACGGTCGAGATTTCGAGGGAGGGCGGGCCACCGGGCGGTTCTCCAACGGCAGGATTCCGACGGACTTCATCTCCGAGTCGTTTGGTTTGAGGCCCACCGTTCCGGCGTATTTGGATCCAAGCTATAACATTTCTGATTTTGCCGTCGGAGTTAGTTTTGCTTCCGCTGGGTCTGGCTACGATAATGCTACCTCTGATGTTCTTGTAAGTCACCTTTTCTACTTTGCAATAAGTATTGCATAATAGCGGAGTGCGTTTAGGAGTGTTGCAAAAATTCCGTCTATGCACTGATTAATTGACACCTAAGCACTAGACAGTGACCGCCTAGTGTATCACCATAATTGATGGTTGCATAGTGTATCACCATAATTGGTGGTTTAGACGGTCGGCGATCGATTAGATAGCTTAATCGCTACCTAGGGCGTTGACCGTCTAGACCTCTTAGGAGCTGACTAGGTCACCTAATTGGCTGATTACCTATTGTTTCATTCTTTTTTTAAATGAGTTATTTTACTCAAAATCATATCATTTTGAGGCGGAATAACCCTAAATTGTTCCAACTCTATGTTTTTTAAGTTAATATTTAATATTTTAGTATTAAATAGCTTATAATTATTGAGTCTTAAAAAATTTTAAAAATTTTAAAAAATAAAAAATATACAGGCGCATGATTAATCGACGCCTAGGCGCCCCTAGTGATTTTTTCAACAATAGGTGGAGCAGAACTCTTGTAACTAAAATGTCAGGATTTAGAAGTTTGATTCTTAATATCACCTTCTTAATTGGTTGATATATAATACCTTTCCATTTAAGAGAGTTACAGTTATGCCGTTTGACCAAAAGGTTTTTTACTAATATAGATTATGATTACTTATTAAATTGACAGCGCGTGATTCCGTTGTGGAAAGAGTTGGAATACTACAAACAGTATCAAAAGAAGCTAAGAGAGTACTTAGGCGACGAAAAAGCGGAGGAAATTATAGAGGAAGCACTATACGTGACGAGTATGGGAACCAACGACTTCCTGGAGAACTACTACGCCATCCCCGGCGGGAGGCAGTCGCAGTTCACGATCGACGAGTACCAGGATTTCCTCGCCGGAATAGCCAGGAAATTCGTCACGGATCTGTACGGCCTGGGGGCCAGAAAGATCTCCCTCGGCGGCGTCCCTCCGATGGGGTGCATGCCCTTGGAGAGGACCACCAACTTCGCCGACGGCCAGCGCTGCATCAAGAGCTACAACGACATCGCCTTCAGCTTTAATGGCAAGCTGAAATCGCTGACGGTGGAGCTCAACAATCAACTCCCAGGGCTGCAACTCGTGAACTCCAATCCCTATGGCATTCTCATGCAAATCATCCGCAAGCCTTCCTTATATGGTATGTTCATTTATAACTCTCATACTTTCTTGTGACATAAAGGTGGAATTACCCACCCGAGACGCCCCCCACATCCCGACTTGACAGCTTGTGGAGGGATAAATCACGGTGACTTACACATACAAATCTGACCATTAATTTATTATTGCATCCCTTTTATTAAGTGTGGGGATCCTCTTTAGGAGTCACTTCGTAGCCCTAAGGGTCCAGTGGCCGAGCACTCTCTCCAAAACCTGCCAAGTGCTAACCGGGCTAACCCGTCTAATACCTGATCCATCACTTATATACACATACAAATAAAACAGTTTAAGAGAACATATATGAAAATAATCTCTTTGGCTCTTTGCATTAAAAAGTGTCATAAAATTCATATCACATTATCGGACTTGACTTGGCTCGATTGCTCATAGGTTTCGAGGCGGTAGGAGTGGCGTGTTGTGCGACAGGGATGTTCGAGATGGGATATGGGTGCGACCAATACAATCCACTCACATGCAAGGACGCTAAGAAGTATGTATTCTGGGATGCTTTTCATCCCACTGAGAAAACCAATCAAATAATCGTAGATCATTTGATGAAGACTACCTTACTCAAGTTTCTCTAGGCATCATGTCCCAGGGATGATTATATTGTATGATATGATGTAATGGATGTTGCACGTGCTTAAATATTTATATATATGTAATGTTTGTACTGCCTTCGTTACTAGTTATCATTGTGTATAAATATTCATTGTATGTTGTTGGCCCTACAAATGCAATTATCTATTTCCTACATGAGCTAGTACAGCTAATGCATTTGAACAAATTTTTTTTTTTTTTCTTTTTTAGTTCCGTCGACTCTATTATAAGGTAATATCTATTCAATATACTTTCTCTATTTGTTGTAACCTCACCATCAGAGTTTGATTTTGTGACCTTCCGTGAAGGAGAATCACAGAAGTGCCAACAGAGCACAAGGTGCTTGGCAAAAGAGAAAAATATTTTTTATCCTTCAATCATTTATGATGTTTTCTGTCTATAAAATACGCTAAACTCAAATATTTTACCATAATCTAATAAACGAAAAATAATATAAGGACCAAAAGTGTCATTTTCTCTTTAAAATAAGTTGATTTGATGAACCAAAATAGTTTAAGAGATTTTAGAGAATTTATAATGTAACCCGGTTCCTAACATGAAATCACATGTAGAATTTATTTAAGCTTTACATGATAGAATGAAAAGCAATGTAATAGTAATGTTGAATAGTAATGTTGAAGAAGAAAATGCCTTGAGTAGTTTGGAGCTCTCAAAGCTAAGAATGAAAATGTATTCAAATTGTTTTCCCTTTGTCAGGTTACAAAAAATAATATTTATACTAAGGTAACTTATATGTGTCCTCTTTCCCCTCATGCTTTCGGCGATCCTCTTCGATATAGCATCAAAGCAAAATCCTCTAAGCACAATTATCTCTAACGTCATCATGACCATTAGATATATTTAGACAGAGCCGAGCTACTAGTTTGGCTATTCACCCTTTCTTGATATTAGTTTAGTCAAGCTCCTAGATCAGTTGCCAATGGTCATTTCCCTCAACACCAGTAAAATATGCAGAATGGCCTCACAATAAGTATGCAACTATGTATGAATAGACCAATTTACATTCCTCTTAACTGGCATCTAGGTCCATATGAAAAAATATTTTGTGCTTCACAACCTAATATTTCCAGTTGTTAGAATAGCTAAGAATGTTTTGCAATGGTTGCCTATAGTCAAGTTAGAAATCTTATAAGTATTGGGAATTTACTTGAGTACTATACTAGGCCAGTAAGTGGCATGGCATCTTGGTAAAGCCACCGCCATCTTTGGATCTGCATACTGCCTAGGCTGATGTCTCTGGAGCCTTAGCAGCACTTCCTTGCAGCTTTAGCCTGGATATGGATAGCGGTAATCTAAGAGGCCACCTTCTAGGTTTTACTTGTCCCAACAGTTTCATCTGTTCCCTTTTGAACTTTTTGTTTGCATACCACTTTCCACCTCGCCAACCTAAGCCATAGCTACAAATAAAAGGTTTTTTCCAGTTCATTACAGAGAATATATACAAAAGCCAAATGTAAACGGGTCAATAGCTAAGACACAAGTGAGGAATTAAATTATGAAAAACAAGTATAGCATGTGGACCACAATGGTTTTCACTGGACATATATATAGTGTACTATGGGAATTTTTGTATCCAAATATATATATATACATCAGGATAGAGATGAGCAGATACCTCCTACTAAAACCATTGAAATCAACTAATGAAATTATGTTCCAAAACTACCTGGGCTTTAGCATTCAATTTCAACATAATTAAAAAAAATTGCATAAAAGTAAATTGTAAGTCTAGATGCAAGTCAAGTTTGATATCCAAATCCTAAAGAAAAATATAGAAATGTGATATGGTTCAGCAACAATGCCTTTTTCCTATTCTTATCCTTTTTTATTATCAATTTAACATCTTCCCCTTTCCTTCACCACCTATCCTTCCCTTTTAGGGCTTATCATTGGGAGAATGTTTATTATTAGAAAACTATTTCGATCTTATTAATGAGTTTTTTTTTTTTTTGGTATTGTTTGATGGTATATGTATATATACATGACAAGGACAACAGAACCACATTAAATATGAAACGTAAACCATTAAGTAAAAAAAAAAAAACATATAGTGGGATTCTAAATACACAAACCCAATAAGCAAAGTAGTTCCAGCAGTTGCAACACAAGCTGGCATGCTTATGCCACCTGAAACAAGCTTCTTAAACTCAGGATCTTCAACATCATACTTCTTATTCATCTGTAATAAATAAAATAACGTTACATTTTATAATGTAAAAAGCCCAATATTTCAGTACTTATCAAGAAAAATAACATAATTCAGAGTGTATAAACACAGTCAATTCCTCTTATTTAGAGGACTACATCAATTTACAGTTCACCAAAAATGTATTCTCTTGAAGCATCCTAAAAATAACGTAGGACATTGAGATTATGAAGGAGCACTACTAAGCATGATATGCTGCCTTTTCTTTTTTAATAGTTATAAAGATCTCTTCCTTTATATCATCTTTTGGGGAAGATGCATGCCTTCAAATTTTAAATATCAGAAATAGTGGGAAATGGCATGCAATTGTGAGGCAAAGTGATGCCCTTATGGAAAGAAAAGACTCTTTTTTATTTTGCCCTTCTTGTGCTTTATTCTGTTTCTTCCATCTTGGATAGGACTGCAGCAATAGGGAGGCTATTTAAGACTTAAGTAGGATGAAACCTATGTCAGTGAACATTGCCAAAAGAGATTCTGACTGGTTTACTATAGCTGTCTGTACTCTTCCAACTACGAAAACAAATGTTTCCTCCGTTCTTCCATACAAACAAGAGATGACAAAGCATAAAACGCCTTGCACTTTCCAGCAAAACAAATATAGAAAATGAAAGGAGCCAAAAAAAATTTCCATATGTTCACTAGCAAGAATAATGAAGTAACGACTAGAACTGGTATTCCCTCAATTCAATCTGTATTTTAAATTTGACATGTTCTTTTTTCATCTAAGCAATATTCAGCTTCAAGTTTAGAAATGGAAGCATACATGGCAATGGATTATTAATTCAGGCAATGCACAAGCATGTTTACATGGATTCTAGCATTAGCACAGCCATTTTCAGAATAATTTATTTAGGCCAATATTTAATTGGGTGCTTCACAAGAGCAAACAGATACTATCAGGCTGCTACAGATACTTACAGCTTTTTCTATTGATTCAAGCCGTTGGTCAACTCTTGATTCATGATGGTGCCGTAATAAATAACCTGTGCATAAGCTCAAAATATCTTCAGTATCTCAACCCAGAAGACAAAAGAAAATAAAAAATAACAGGATAAAATAATACAAAATAATATTTATAAAACACACAAAGTGAGCTAGGCAAATTGTTTTATCCCACATGCATGGCATACAATAGAAGTAGAGCACAAGTTTTATCAAGCAAATTGTAGATTTATTTGGTCTTGACCACAAAAGGAGATGAGATAAAGAAACAAAAAATATAAAATGAATCTACAATGAGTAAGATGCATTATCAATTCAGAAGGCAGGGTGTACAACAAAACAAAGAGACAAACTAAGACTATAGTAATTTGTAGTATCCTATCTTTTGATTGCCACCTTGACTTAACCAAACAATACCTATAAAGATTCTCCAAAAAAAAAAAAAAAAAAAAAAAGATGAACGTGTGGCTTGTTAATATCAATTTAATAGATAGATCAAATGTACCTTAGCAAAAGGCAAAAGGAAGTTCATTTATGCTCCATAAAAAGTTTGACCTAGTTATCACAAATTTACAGTGGCACCAATAAGGGCGCTTATCCTTTTGAAAACTAGATTATCTTCTCACCTATAACAAATCCTGATATGTTTATACTCCAATAGGACCAAGGCAAGAACTATTTCAAAATGATGCAGAATTTTCACCAAGGATGAGACAACTCATGATCTCGAAACAAATTTGGAGAATACCATAATAAATCGGTAGTCTGTGATATACATACCACCCCACGCCGTTGCAACGGATGCGATCGAAGTCGATAACGTAAACACCACTCTGTGCCTCTCAAATATGTCCTAAGCAACAATAACATCAACAGAAACATTTTAAGGAATTCCTTCACTGCAAACTACCTGACTTAAATTCGGGAAAAAACAAAGCCTAACTTGTTCCAGTGTGGGAAAAAGAATGCATATTTAAAATCAGTATTTATAGTAGCAGCACCTTGGTAGAATAGAAGGTATCCTGAACAGCAGACCATGAATTCTGAGCTTTTCTTCTCAGCTGAGGAGCTGCCAAATAGCTTAGAATCGAGGAGCCCGTGGTCCTGAACCGCTGCGGCAAACGCAAACTTCGGTATATCGGAATTCGATTATACATAATGTTTTGGTTTATTTGATTATGGATCAATATCGAATGAAGGATCTGATCGATATCGATGATGGCAGTATTGTTTGCGATTGAACCTCCGCGGGTGCGGGGGATTTTGTGCGGTGAAAGCGGTTTCAGTTATCTCAATTTAAGCCTTTCCAGGGTTCAGATGAAAATGGAATTTTACGTTGAACACTTGTCCCCCTAGGTGAAAGCGGTTTCAGTAATATGACCCAATTTATAATAAGGGGAATTTTATAGGTGGTGAGCTTTACAAATTTGTAATTTGCAATTCTACCCTTTAGCTACCTACTTCTTAACAAAACATGGTATTGTATATCACAACTCTCTTGTGTAATTTGTGAGATAGTACACATAAATAAAGCTTATTTAGATCAAGTATTTTGTGCTTAGATGACATGTAGTGACTTCTCCCATTTGAAAGGTCATGAGATCAAGCTTCAGTATTACAATCTAATAGAGTTAGTAACATTGTACAGTGTACACATTTAAATAATAATTATGTATTTTATTGTCATTAAAAATGATATTGTATATTATAACGTACAATATTATAATTATTATTTTTTATTTTCTTTGGATTTTTGAGGCAACAATGTAAATTAGCTTGTAGGTTAATGACAAGTCTTGACATTTGTTGAGTTTGGTTTTGAACCAAAGATAGTTTTAGAACCAAGATTTATCCATCAATGCCAATTACCATGACGGGTTTTGTAGAGTCGAGTCACACTATTTAGAATTAGTATTGATTGCTCGTTCACGGGTTCAATAGGTAGTAATTGCGGGAAGAAGATTTAGTATTGATTTCCTATGTGGATTGCACATTGAAAAACTAATGTGTGTGGCTATATATATAGTTATATACATGAGCTTATAATGCTAGGCATTTAATTAATTAATTAGTTGAATTTAGCGTTTTAGTTTTAATTTAATTGAAATGCATTATGGTAAATTTACACGAAATTAGTTTACGATGATAGAGTTATATTAGCCAATTTTTTGTATTGGTTAAAATTGCTTTGTTTAATATTATTATTATTACTTTAATATATTTTGTAAACGTATGAATTATAACTGCTAACAATGAATTAATTAGTATAAAATTAAACTTGAATTAGAAACACGTTGCATTGTTGAGCCATTCCGATAACCAAAGAAAACGAGAAGTTTGATATTATGAAATGTTAATACAATAGTTTTTAACTCATTTAGTTATAAATAATTTGGACGGATAATAAATAATTTACAATACATAATTATATATAAATGAAGATTACCGCGCATATGACTGTACATGCTTCATTGTAGGATTCAACACCTTTTAAACTATATAAGAAATTTTGCCTAATTACAATATGTTATAATAGAATATATATATGATCTTTCACATGCCTTCTTTTACTGCCACTGTCCATTGGTTATTCTTCTTCTTGGTGAATATGTTTGTCCATTATAAAGGTTAGTGCCACTTTCCAACAACGAATCCAAACGCGCCACATCAGCGGATTAAAAGTTAATGCTTCTGTCTATATTATATATATATAATACCTCATCAGATGGTTTGATCTTGCAACCCTGATTTTTCATCTCCAGCCTCAGAAGGCTGATCATTGCCATCCTCTACAGACATGGTGGACATTTCAGCTGCCACCACAGTTTCGCCTGCAGTACTGCTTGCACTACTGCTTGCCGGGGATAAATCCTCTGGTTCAACACCTTTGTTCTGCAAACACCAGTACATGATGCTTGCCGTCAGAGTGAGCATCATCTTCTGGTTCACCTGTAGTGCCCAGTTGGGAGCAAGATAATACATGGAATGTAATGAAGTCAGTTTAAAGTGATAAGGCAATCAAGGTTTTAAAAGGCAAAGGCCCTGTTTGTTAAAATAGTTAGTCTATAAGCCAATTTTGACTTATTTGACCACTATTAGTTGTTTGACTTGGTTTAAAAATTAATATAAGTGTTTGGTTAATTAGCTTTTTGTACTCCAAAATGCTAAAATTCAAAAAGTTACTCAAAGCAACTTTTTCAATTAGTTTTTTGAAAAAAGAAATTATACCAAACAGCTATCAGCTATCAGCTAATTTACCAAACACTTTTTCTACAATCAGCTAATGTTATCAACTAGTTATGCTCTCTAATTGACCCAATCAGCTAACAGCTAGCAGCCATTTACCAAACAGGGCCAAAAGCTTCATGATCAAGAGCACAAGGTGGGTGGGGGTTATAATATTCATGCTGTTAATATCCAAATATATTGTCATTCTTCATTGAGGAAGCTAGCTTCCATTTAACAGGATAGAAGATAATGAAGTGTAAAGAAAATAATGACAGAGGGCTTCAATTAGTTGAGTTTGCTTTGATGGAAATGTGAGAACAGATCAAAGGGCTTAAATTAGTTCTCCTTGTCAGCTTTTGTAGTTTTGATGTCTTACCTCCATTATGTCCTCGGGCAATAAAAAAACTGAGCACCCAAGTTTGCGAGCAACACTGATTATGTAAGTTGCATTTAGCTTCTTATTATCATCTGCAATGGCAATCAGGAAGGTCATCATTTATAGCATTACCAAATGTTCAGTGGCAATCAAATTTGTTTTTAGAAGCACCACAGAGAAGTGGAATTATAACTAAAATATTCCACCTACATTACAATTACAAACTCACAGTATGCGTCTCTTCACAGTTGAGATGAGTGTGAATTGTGAAATTAGAGGAAACAAATTCTAATATATACCCTAAGAGGATGAAAACCCTAAAGAGCCTTACCTGTTTCCCCTTTGGTCACTATGCTCCAATTTACAAGCCTTGGTTCGACAGCACTCAGAAGTTCAAGAAAGAAAGTTCCTTTTGAAATGCTTTTATCCTGAAACCATAATGAAAATACAACACCTTCAGGTAATGGAATCATAATTCTAACATAGAAACCACGGTAAAAAAATTGCATAGAACCTTGAAGCTCTCAATCTGAGATTTTCTGTCAGCACTTCTCACTTTCTTGTTTGCCCAATTTAGTATGTCAGTATCTGATATCTCCCTTCCATGGGAATGAAATCTCAAGTGTTTCAACAATTTGATCATAGAAAACCTCATCAACTGCCACAAAAAAGCTGGAAGAAAGAAATTTGAATACTTCCTCAAGAATACTGTCACTAGGAGCGAGATAAGGTAAACTTACCTAATATGAGCTTTTTGTTTCCTTGCATAATATCATTTCCATCCACATTCACAAGTGAGAAATTTAATTCTTTTCCAATTTCTACAATTTGGTTGCAATTCTCAACTTTTCGAAAAGGCATCTTAATTGGAGGTTTTGTAGCTTGCTTCCAATTTACTATTCCAGGGGAAACTTTGTCAAGGGCTTCCAAGAGAACCCACCTGTGCACAAGATGGTCATCATTGAGTAGCATTTAGAAAGTCAAAATATCTCCAGAAAATATCCAACCTTACCCAGTACGAACATCCTCAAATAAATTGTTGACATATGTATCAATTCCAAGGCTGTTAAGCCACAATCGGAAGCATCTTTCTTCTTTACAAGTTTGAGCATCATAAGCTATCATCTCTGCGAAAGATAACTTTTTGTTGTCAACGGATAATCCAATCCTGTAATACAAGCGCATGTCACCTATTGGAGGGGCATTAAGTAAAAAACAAACTGTGACAAGCACAAGAGTTATAAATACATGTCAGCAATCAAGTGATGTCAAAAGGGTAAAGCCCGTATCATTTCCATATGTATGATCATCAAAACAGGTGAAAGACATATTGCTCCATGACAGAAATATCACTTATTAACAGCCTCCTTTCATTCATTTTTCTATTCTCTTTTTTCCCCTACTTATGCATTTATTTAGAACATTGTCAACAACATAATGGAAATTAAAATTGTATCTAAAGCAAAATGGCAACAATAAAATAATAAACATTTGTAGCAGATCCTAGTTAAGTAAATCATTTGTTGCCAGGCACTGTCAGAAGGATGTAGTTTGTAGCAATTTAATGTTTTGCCTTGTTATATCAAGACTGAGATATTTCTAAGTGATATGAAAGTTCAATAAGATACAATCAACTCTTGGTTGAAGAAAGGATTAACATGCTGCATCTGACCTCTGTTGGAATATTAGGGCAACAAATGCAAGATTGAGATTTGGTGACCCCTCGACAATGTCCTTTGGAGTGATATATCTTTTACAGCCTATTTTCACTGCATGCTCAAGAATCAAATTTGCTCTTTCCATAAGATCTTTTGTGTCAAGTGTGCTAGTTGAACCATATTCTGGTGCAAGAGTATTGAGCAAGTAGGCATAGGCCTCTCCATCCTGTAGGTAAAAGAGTTCATGATATTACCAGGACAGTATTTAGTGCTCCAACAATATAAGTTGAATAGCGGAACTTTAATCATGGATGCTAAACTTAAATATTCATTCATTTTCCTCTTAAGGTTGGACTTGGAGCAGGGTGCTTGATCATCTTGTGCTGACTGTTATGCCAGGGGTCCATACCCTGGAAACAAATCTAAGCTATATACATCATTTTTATACTTTGCATGATAGCATGATGTGATACTTTGCACACAGGTCCAACTTTTCCTTTAATTTATAGAATGATAGGTTGAAAATCTTAATGACTCTCTTAATTGCATTTTTTCCCTCAAAAAGTTTTTATTCCAATGTGGTGTTAACAAAAGTATCGAAAAGAGTTTGTTTATTCCACTTTTGGTCCTTGACTCTGATTTGTTTAACTTTTAGTTCTTGACTTTAAAAGACGTTTCACTTTTTGTCCAAAATGCCTCACAAAGTGAGAGCATTTAAAGTAAAAGTAGAACATTTTTTAAAAATTGAGGCCCAAAAGTGGACATTCCACTATAATCAAGGGACAAAAAGTGGGATAAACATTATCCGAAATTATCACAAAAAAATATGGGTAAAATCTTCTCTACAAGTAAAATTAGGAGCCACCCATTAATAAACAGTAGCTGTCTTGATTTTGGAGAGTTTCAAGGCCATGAAGTCCTGGAGTTAGATTTTCAGGGAAAAAACAGAAATACACACTCTGCATCTAAATTTTGCAATCGATGTTTAGGGATAATGTGTGTTCTACAAGTTAAAATAGGAAGCATTTATGCTTTTCCAATTACTAACCTGAGGATAAGAGAGATATTAAGACCAGGAAGCTCTGAAGTAAGATTTAAACAGACATTATGTGTATCAAACTATCCATACTACATGTAAAATTTTTTCCAATAAACAAAATACAAGGTCAGGATCAGTGTGCAAGGCATTGTGAAAACCTCACCTTCACATCAGTAGAAAAATTTGTAACCTGCTTCTTGTATCCTGCTCTTTTAAGATGAAAATTCATCCATTTCAGCAGAATCTTTTCAGGAGATAAGCTAATGAGCTCCTCCATGTCCTGCAAATTTCATTACAAAAATTTAGATTTAGCACGACAGCAATGTGTTATCAAACTAGTTGTACTATAAACCACAGGAAAATCAATCAGGGTCCACTAACCTTACTATCATCCACCAGTTCAATAAGTTGAGGAGTTTTCTTCAGGTTGAGGTCAGCTAACAATTGTATCTGATTGCCAACAAAGAAAATCAGCATTATTGACAAAACACATCTTAAGTTAATTTTTTTTCCTGAAACAATTAGGAGGAGGAAAATACCTTGATAATTTGAGAAATCAACCCAAGGATGAGATGTGGCTGATAAGGACAAAAAAACAGTAAAAAAAAAAAAAAAATTAAAGGGGGAAATTTAGCAACTTCCATATTGATGATGTACTCCGTAAATTATAACACAACTCTAATGGATAAATTACATAGACTACTAAACATACTCTTCCTTCAACTAGATCTTCTGTACCAATGTTGACCACTGTGCAGCCAATAGCCTTTGCGGAATTAAGGCAAAGTGTATGATTCTCATTTCTTTCCCAAGGATTAAGAACTTTCTTGGTATTAATAGCTCGCTCATCTATTGTTCCAGAGACAGCAACATTAATGAGTTTACTGCATGACACCAAAATATGAAGTGATCAAAACATGCATGCTATGAGGTAGTAAGGATGGGATGGGATGTTAAAATGGCACATTGTCTAAGAAACCAAATGATTGCAAAATCATTTATGCTCACCACAGAAGAACACCATCCCTTGCTAGATCAAATAATGCATTTGAATATGGATCTATAGGAAGAAATTGCTTCAAGAATTTATCATCTCTTAGAAAGGTGTTGATATGTGAAACATAAGAAGCCTTTTCTGATTCGATAATCGTATCGCGAAGGTTTGAAGCGGTAGCCTTGAGAAAAGGAGAGGAACTTTTAATTTTTGTACTATCAGAATTCGCAGGGGCCTGTGATTGTAGATTGAGAAATGCCTACACAAAAAGAGTCATTCTTATGTTACCTCACAGCCTCAGGTTAACTAAATATGGAAGCACATGGAAAGATGCCTAAATTAAAATGACATTGTAGCATACAAACCACTCATAAAACATTAAAGTGATTCAAGGTGATGGCACTACATATGACCAGAGTAAATATAATTATTGTTTTTTGGTACATAATATAGCTACAGTGATGACCAAATAAAAAAGCTTTTTATATCAAGTATATCAAAGTATAGAGGGAGGGAGAAAGAAGGTAAAATCAAAAGTCGATGCTATACTCACCCGCAGGAAGGATTCAAAATCAATTTCTTCATTCAAGTCAGAAGATGACTCACTCAATATGGCCTTAATCTCATCTTCACTCAAAACCCCATTGAATGCCTTCAGTTGCGACATAACCCGTGGCAAATCTCCCAACTTGACATTTCCAGATTGATTTCTTGCAGAAAGAAACTGTGACAACAAATGTAGCCTACTACGTTGCAATCAATAATAACCAACACGTATACAGAATGCTTTACATGTCATCTATTGCAATCATTAGGACTATAACACAAAACCATGCTCAAAACACGACGACTAGAGAAATGTAATCCTGAGAAATGAACAGAACAGTAAACAAAACATCAATGCAGTTGACATACTCTCGTGTTGAGGCCACGCAACTCGAGTTGAGTAAATTGAGCACGAAGCTCCGGATCGGAAACCATAACACCATCAAAGCCAGACATGTTTCTCCCCCTTCGTCCTTCTCCCAACGAATATTAATCAATGTATCAAACTATATATCAATAAGCCCCTATTATGAGAAGGAGACATTACATCTCATGTAGACTTGGATCAAACACAATCTGCCCAGATTCAAAGATCCTATCATTGCAAAAACAAGCAAATACTCCGTAAATAACAACACCAAATTATAACAGCAATTTACACCTCTCTAGCTCCTAATCCTGCTATTCATAAAAACTCTGTTACGTTCTAACTTCAACACTACTTTATACAATTGAGCCACATGATATCATCTCAGGAACAAAAACACATTCAACATAATCACAGATAACGTTCAAATGGAAAATTATCATCAGAGAATCGTAAATTCATATCGTTCGTACATGATAATATGAACAGCACAGCAAACTTACCTCAAAGGAATCATCATTGTGGGCGGGGATTATGGCGGATCATCTCCTCTTCCGCTAAGAGAGATGGAAATGAGAGAGAGAACGAAAAAGGAAGAGAGAAAGGGAGCAAGGGAGAAAGGAGAAAAACGGTTTTGCCGATCAGACCCGCGAAATACCGGCATGATATATATGAAATATCGGTGGTTTTCAGCTTCACGATGGTTAGTTTTCCAACCTTACAAAATATGTATTCCCTATTTGGCTATTTCCCTCCCGTCTCGTCATGCCATCTTGGCATCTTCTTTTACTCCGTATATGAAAATAGGAAAAAAAAAAAAACAATTTATTTTTATATATGAATTAATTTCGTACTCCGTATTATTTAATATACTACATCATTTATACGGAGTGTCGGAGTATATATTTAAAAACTAATTTGGTACGTGTAGAATTTAAAATTTAAAATTGACTGGAAAAAAAAAGTGTTTTAATTGTGATGGTGTAAATTAGACTGAGTTAGGCTCACGTATAATGAGATTGGGAAATTGGTTGAAATGGAAGAAGTATGATATGGTAGAATAGAGTCCATATGTAGTGAATTTATCTTGTATATGCCATGATAATATCTTACAATTTGCCTACCTCGTATCATTTGATTGTGGTTTTCAAAAGGTTGAATTTTCAACTCCAATAATCTCCCACGATATTTACGTTTCAACCTGACAGAGTATATGAGAATATGTAAATTATGGTAACCCCGAGTCATTGTTCCTAAACTTCACTTCTGTAATCAATTGAGTTGTCTATGCGGATATGATATCATTTGATTAGTAGTGGTGATTGGCCGATTAGGTCACACAATAATACACATATAACAACATATGTCAATAGTGTTACCGATGTATATTAGCAACTCAATAACTGTCTAAACTCGTCGATTACGCTCAAATAAATCCTTTAAAAAACTCAACTGGATTGCATTATCTACAAACTTAACCAATAAAGTTGGGCCTCTAAACGGGAACAAAAAAAATGTTGTTTTAATTGTTAGTTGGAATGAATTGTTCATATTATTTTGATTTTAGTATTTTATTATTATTTTTCCTACTTGACCATCTATTATATCATTTACTTTTCTTAAGTATTCCTGCATTATGTTAGTGTAAACTTTAGTAACGAAATATTCCATTAACTATTTATTATTATTGACTTACCTATTGATTTTCATAAGGAAGGTCTTACGTTCGAACCTCATCCTAATTAGAATTGGCATATAACTATGAATATGTTAAAGTTTATTAAAGAAATACAATATAAAATTTAACATGAACTTTGGTTAATTAATCAAGAATTCATTTTTGTCGGGAGTGACAACAAGAGAAAACATTGATCATGCCAAACTAGTAAAATTAATAGAGTTATGTGTTGTAAAAACAATGCTTGGGTACTATCCAATGAAGACATTTCCCTCTAAACCTGCTATTGCACCCGTTAATCAAACATTTCTGTCACATGTTATATTTATGGATTCTTGAAATATTTATTTTTATAAAATTTTTGATAATATTGAATTCATATATGATAGGATACTGAATGATTCTTTGGTAAATTTTGAAACATTATTTAATAATACACATTGAACATTAAATTATTCGCACAATGCACGTCTCGTAACTAATAATTTTATAAAATGAAGCTCAAATAAAAAATATGACGGTTGTTGAAAAGGATCCTATATGATTTTGACCCAACATATCAATTCAGAAAAATACTAGTGTAACATTTAAACTATTGTGCTATCATGTTATATTTTTCTTTCAAAATTATCTATTAATTTGTAAAAGGTGTTATTATTATAGTAGACTTTTTAACATTTGATTATTGTGTAAATATTTTAATTATATTTTTATTTAATTAACTTATATTAGTTATATATGATATAATAATGAGGTAATTCATGGGTACTTTAAAAAAAATGATGGTTGTTAAAAAGAGGTCTATATAATTTTGACGACCCAACCTAACCAATTCTAAAAATACTAGTGTAGCATTAATAAACTATTGAGTTATCATGCCATTTTTTTTTTTTCAAAATTATCTTTCATTTCTTATGTCTCCATGTGTTATTATTATATAAGTTTTTAAATATTTGATTATTATGTAGATATTTTAATCTATTTGTTTTACTTAATTAACTTATATGATATAATGAAGTGATTCATAGAATCATGGGTAGTACTTAATAAAATAAATATACAAGGTAAATTTAAAAAAAAAAAAGTATTTCTTTTAAAAACTATATATTTAGGGAGCAACTATTATATGCTTTATTTTCAATTGCAACCTTGTTGAGTAGAGATAATCCCTCAACTTTGATACAATCATCACAACTCAATAATAATGTAGTAAAAATATTTAAATTGTTTTCATTTATAAGTAAATCTATATAATCTATATAATAGCATTATTACATAGATTCTAAAGTGGCGGGACAATAACTAAAATAAAAAATAAAAAATAAAAAATGGCGGGACAATAGGCCAGCCTTTGTTGGTTATACGTACGACTAGTAGGCCCCAACAGTTATTTATTTATACAGTACAGTACTGATACCGGCCGGTATTTTCTACTTATGGACAGAGCAAGCCGCTGGGACGACTTTTCCGATGATGGAAGGCTTGACGTTGGTGCATTTAGAGACTGCCGATCCATCCTTTCCCTTGTAAATCAAATTGATATCGTTCATCACTACACCCTGGCACGGTACCGCCGGGCTGCAATCTATCTTCATCGCCATCTTGCTCGACGACGTCCCCTTTATGTTCTTGAATCCGATGCCGCTCAGCTTCACTTTCGACGCAAGCTTCACAAAGCAAAAACAAGTTTCAGTCCATACTGCTAAATAGCTGATAGCTGATTGGGTCAAATTAATAAGATCAGTTGGGACCTGAAATTCAAGTTTCAGTCTATACTACTAAAAAACTGATAGCTGTCAAATCAATAAAATAAGTTGGGGCCTGAAATTCAAGTTTCAGTCTATATTGTTAAATACCTGATAGCTGATTGGGTCAAATCAATAAGACCAGTTGAGGCCTCTCTGATTGAAATTGTAACGTTTATAGTTATCAAGTTAACAGTCTAAGTGATACGTACCCCGGCTTTGCATTGATTCCATGGGCAATATTGTTGATCGATGAGGATAGGATTGGAGACGTTGTTCATGATGATGTCTTCGAAGTGCATGTTGGTGGCGCTGCCGACCGGGGAGCCGGGCCACGTCTTGATCCGGGCGCCGTTCAGTGTATTGGTGAGGGTGCAGTTCTTGACGGTGACTCCCAAGACGGGTTTCTCGTTGGGGTACTTGCCCAGGCTTCCGATGGCCAGCCCGTGGCCGGGACCGCAGGTCACCTTCTCCACGTGCACATCCTGGACGCCGTCGCCCAAGGACACGCAGTCATCGCCGGTTTTTATGGTGGCGCCGATGATGCTTACTTTGCTGGTTTGCCCGATGTGGACTCCGTCCGTGTTCGGGCTGTTCCCCGGCGCGTCGACGGTGTAGCGCTCTATTGTCACGTCCTTGGAAGACCCAATCCTCAAGTGGAATTGCTTGCTGTTCCGATTCGTGAGTCCGATGAGTCTCAGACCCGTCACCGCATTAAATTGCAGATTCTGCATGCATGTAGTATCAAATGAAATGAAGAAAGTAATTAATAATGATAAGTTTATAAATACAGATTTTTCATTAGTTTACTTACAGCGGGAAGAGGACAGATATGGCCATTTTTGCCGCAGTCGGGTAGGTTCCAGGTGGTGGCGCCATTGCCGTCGAAAATGCCGCCGTTGATAGTCACTCCGATGACCTGGGAGAAGGTGACCCATCCGCCGTGCCCTTTGAACGCAAAGGGATCCGGTAAAGCCAACAGATTCATCTTTTGAGCATCAATGGTGATGGGACCTTTGCAAGGTCCCTGAAACCAAATCGGCCCGGCCATGAATTTGCCGGCCGCCGTAATCGTGTTCGCCCCCGGTGCTTTGCATGCCGCGCCCCACGCACCCGTAAACGCCTACGTTTGACAAAACCAGTAAACCACCTTAAACATTTTAGTTGACCGACAAGTAAACCAAGAAAGACAATAAATCTTCTACTTAGAATTGAACTTGTAAACTAGTCTTGAATTGTCCCACAACCTTAAACATTTCAAATTATATACAAAATTTTTTAAAAATTCATCACACTATTGTCTATATATCGTCACAACTAAAAAGATAAATTAATTCAGAAGTGTACCTTACTATCATCTGCTTTTCCATCGCCCTTGGCGCCAAATTTCATAACGTCGAAAAAGGCGGCATGCAAGCCTGTTACAAAAGACGCCAGCAAAATGCAGAACCATGCAGCTTGAATCAGTATGGATTTCATGTCTTCTCTTTATTGGTTAGAAGTATTTCCCCTTTTGTTTTTGTTTTTTTTTTTTTTGGGTTTTTACTGTTTTTTGTTTCTTCTATGTTTTGGTGTTGTGAATGGATGCGTTGTTGGATTTTATAGTGTGAGAGGTGAAGTTGGAGACGACATTTACATTCAATCAGTTATTCTGCCTAAACTTTTTTAGCTAATTGTCTCTTCCGATTGAGACTTTTAATTTATTGCCTAATTTGAGTTAGTTAATCGTTTAGTTTGAAATTTATGCTGGTTTAATTTTGTTTTCACCCAACTCAACATTTATTATTTTCACTTTTAATTTTTACCTATATATTTTGATCATTCTGGCAAAAAGAAAATAAAATTTTTATGGTTGTGGAAGTGGAATACTTAGAATGGATAATTTGGAGTTGAGTTATGCTACATGTATTTTTAATTTTTACTCTTAATGGAGACAATCTCAGTCAAGTTGGTCAGGTTATTGACTTGGTAATTATAAGATTACAAATGCGAGTCTTAACATTAATTAGCAGCTTATTGGCATATTCTTGGTTTGAGTCGATGCAACTAGGCTAGTTTAATTATTTGTGATCATTTGTCGACTAGGCTCACAAGATAATGCTTCTTGATTTGAATCGGTCAATAATTCATACAAAATTTGAGAGTATATAATAAAGTGTTTTACCAATTACGTACTAACCTATGTTTTTTATAAACCATCGTCTCGACTAGGTCACTACAACTCCTTTCGTAAAGAGATACCCCTTCTCCCAAAGTTATAGGACTATTTTTTGAGTTTCTTAGAGAAAGTTATCTCTAAGTATTTTCTATGAAAAATACTACTTGTACTTTCAAATTATACCCCAAATCTTTTACCCCCACTCAATAATCTTGTATGTAGACAACTTTTTTTAAATCCACCAAATAAAAATATCTTATCGATATTTACCATTAAAAAATATAATTAATAAAGTAAAATTTAAGAATCCCCATAATAGAACTCATTTTTTATCTACCTATCTGCACCAAACAGATTGTTGTAGGTTTTTCCCACTTGAAAAAATTGAGTTGGGGATATTTTAAGTGATTAATTAATAAATAAAAGTCATGATAGCTTAGCTTGGTTAGTTAATTAGTTGCATTGGTTATGTGGCTCTTTCCTCTCCATGTAGCACTCCACACTCCACATGCTTGGTTAAAATGGCAATGACCTTCATGCGTGAATCTGTAATTATTTAATTTGTTTAGTAATCACAAATTAAGTCAGCCACGTACTTATTAATAAATATCAATAACGAAGGGGAAAAAATCATGTTCAGCTGTATTTCATTTTGTTTGCAAATGTGGATAATAGAGTTTTGCTCAAATGCGGTCACGTATTAACGTGCACCGCTTAAAAAAAGTATCAATAGTGTTAGGAAAATGTACAATAATGAAATGTACAAATACACCACAAAATTCACAACACACTCAAAAAAAAATATTTCCACACACCTAATTGTGCATTTCTGAACACTGTGCAGTGCTTTTATGCATACCTAATGGTGCGTTTTTTGTAATGAGTATCTAATGATATGTTTTTTGTGATGACATATGTAAGGGTATGGATGAGTAGGACCCACAAAAAAGAGAGAAAATAAGAAAATACTACTACTATCAAATTCTACTCTCAATTTTTACTTTCCTCTCACAAAATTTTGATTTTGACATTTTACTTCTTTTTTTTTTAATACTTCTAACTCTAATACAATGCAGTATATGTTCATAACTACTTTCTCAACCAATTAAAGCAAAATGAGTCAATAACGCCTCTATTGAGGCTCAAATTCACAACCTAGCTCCTACATAAGGGAGCAATTTGGTGTTATTGAACCACAAAGTCCTTGACATTTTGACATTTTACTTGGGACTCATAAGACGAAGATAACTTCTTCGCCATATAATGGAGTAAAAGTGATTGAGTAGAAATAGAAACTATAGTATAACTCAAGAAAATATGACAGAAGATTATATGGTGATGTGATGAAGAGATAAGAGGAGAATGGTTGTGGATACCCTAACAGCTAGAACTTGGTGTCTATTTAAACCGGTTGACGCCATGTCAAAACCAGCCTGATCTATCAAAATGATGATATTTCGTGAAGAACCAGATAATTCTGTACATGTTTTTCGGCTATTTCACGTTTATATAAACGCATAACACAGCGAGTTCGACAGTCAAAGGTATACACTTCAAAAGAATGTTCTGTTCTCAATTGCATTCTTGGCTTCTCTGATGAAGTCATCAATCTGCATGGTCCCTAATTCACCACCAAATCTTGATCTGATTGTCACTGCATCACTTTCCACTTCTTTTGGCCCGACGACAGCCATCAATGGGATCTTCTGCTTCTCTGCGTTTCTAATGAGCTTTGGCAAACGCTCACCGCTGCAAACCTCGGCACGAATGCCGCTCGCCTTTAGTCTCTTCTCCACCTTGTTGCAAAACTCAAGCTGCAAGTATGTGTGTAATAAAGATTTCAATTCATAATAAAATTACGACATCAATTATGGCACAAGTTCCATCCTCTTCTAGACTGTTGTAAAAATCGGCCGAGGGGTTTTTACCCTTAGGCGGACATTAGTTGGCCGTGTTGAGCATATAACCATTAATGTGCAATCCAACTATCAGCTTAGGCTTTTAATTGAGATGGAGCAAATGCTTCAATTTGGTATCAGAGCCAGACCAAAGGTCGTGAGGGGGTGTTACCATTAATGTGCAATCCAACTATTAGAGGCAGCCTAGGTGCCCAAGTCAACCAACTTCTTATTACTATTACTCGCCCGCCTAGCGCCTTCTACAACATTGCTCTTCTATAAGCTGAAAGTTCTAATTTTACGGAGATTTATTACTGTTATGGTGACGAATGGCATTGCAAACAATTATTGCATATACAATGGGCCAGCAAGCAGCAGCATTGGGTTGGAAGTTATGGTAAAATGTAAGGGTAAATGAAAATATATCTGATTGATTTCTATATAAAATATAAATTGATAGAAAAACCCAAACTTGCGAATAAGGAAGCAGGTGTATACCTGTGTGTCAGTCACGGGTATAAGTCTTGTTTGGATTGGAGAAAGCCATAAAGGAAAATCGCCGGCATAATGCTCTATTAGGACTCCAAAGAACCGCTCCAGAGATCCAAGAACAGCTCGGTGGATTAAGATTGGGCGCTTCTTCTCTTGGTCCGAGTCAACATATGTCATGTCAAAACGCTCCGGTAAATTAAAATCCACCTGTACACAACAGTATCAGGAGTTTCAGGGTCGATCTTATTTTGCAAGAAAGGATCGCACGGGGCACTTTTGAAGTCATATTTTATTTTCTTAAAGGATACTTTATCATTGTAAAACGAGTGACAAGGGAAAGCCGGAAAAGGTGAAAGTACCTGTATGGTTGAGCATTGCCACTTTCTTCCTAGAGCATCCTCGATTTTGAGATCGATCTTAGGACCATAAAAGGCACCACCTCCTTCATCTATCTGATAAGTCCAACATTTGTCGTTCAAAGCATCCTTAAGTGCAGAAGTTGCTTTTTCCCATATATCATCATTTCCCACGGATTTCTCTGGCCTTGTTGAAAGGTTGACCTCATAATTATCAAAACCAAATTGTTGCAAAATTCCCTCTGTAAGATCTAGTACACCCCGGATTTCATCTTTAATTTGATCCTCTAAGCAAAATATGTGTGCATCATCCTTCAAACAAAAAAGAATGTGACATTAGTATTGAGCAAAGAGAAGGGCAGGCATGAAACAAAATTCCCATCTTTGAATAGCCGAGCACAAGATTCCAACATTGATGGGTAAATTATCCGCAGTATAGATTCACAAGAAATAATCATACCTGTGTAAAGCCTCTTACACGGAAAAGGCCATGTAAGCTCCCAGACAACTCGTATCTGTACACCGTTCCCAGCTCTGCTACCCGGATTGGGAAATCCCGATATGAGTGTAGCTTCCTTTTGTAAACCAAAATATGGTAAGGGCAATTCATTGGTCGAAGCTGATAACGCTCATTCTCAATCTCCATTTGATCGAACATATTCTCTTTGTAGAAATCCAGATGGCCACTTATCTTCCAAAGATCTGCCTTTGCCACGTGTGGAGTATATAGCAGATCATATCCACGCTCTATATGGATCCTTTTCCACGCATCTTCTATTATGTGCCTCACAACAGCTCCCTTGGGATGCCAGAATACTAAACCTCCACCAGCTTCATCCTGCGAGTTCATGAGTTTGAGTTTCAGTTCATCTTAGCAAAACAAAATCGGTGCACTTAAGGTGTAACTGCTAATATTCACCAGTCATTGCTCGATATGTTTCTTGTTAGACTTGCCTGAATAGAGAAGAGATCGAGATCTTGGCCAAGTCGGCGGTGATCCCGGCGCTTAGCTTCTTCTTTGAAGTGAATAAATGCCTTTAATTGGTCTTCAGTCTCCCATGCTGTACCATAAATCCTTTGGAGCATCGGCTTACTTACATCTCCCCTCCAGTAAGCACCAGCAACGGATTCAAGTGCAACAGCTTTCCTGTCAATATTTCCAGTAGATTCAACATGAGGCCCAGCACAAAGATCCCACCATTCATCACCTAAAACAAGTGTAACATGTTATGAGAATCAAAGGCTCCCACACCATGTAGATTAGATGCATAAATATTTACACAACCGTTACATCATTTTGAAAGAGATTAATTCCAAGCTTTGAACCATAACCAAAGGGTAATTGAAGCATGTGCTCCATCTCAACTAAAAGTCTAAGCTGATAGTTGGATTGCACATTAATGGTTATATGCTCAACACGCCCCCTCACGTGTGCGGTGGGTTCGGTCTGGCTGTGATACCAAATTGAAGCATGTGCTCCATCTCAACTAAAAGCCTAAGCTGGTTATATGCAACAAAAGGGTGTACACCCGTCGTTACATGAAGCTCAACCCTTCACAACTTCAGTTATTATGAATTAAAATAAAGTATTCAGTTCATAGAACTGGATATCAGCATAATTTAACATCAATTTACAGGCAATATTGTACATAGACACATAGTCGAACACAATATGAGAAAGAGAATTTGGTATATTATTCAATTTCAAACAAGCAATGTCAAGTCATACCAATATGATAGATGGTTATGGGATCCTCCTTGATACTATCCAAAATCTCAATCTTGTAAGGTTCATTCACAGCCATAATTCTTCTCTGAGCTTCATCTCTGCTGACTTCTTCCCTAATTAGGGGCAAATTTCTCCTGATGATACGATCCTACAGATGATTCATATAAATTCTGTATGTAGAAACCATAGCCCATGAAATTTTTCTAACATGTACTCATCTACCACATTTTTCAATTAACAAAGTCAAAAATAGAAAGTAATTAGGAACTAAGTCCACTCACCATCTCCTGCTTAATCCTCTTGAGGTCCTTGTCAGTCAGAGGCTCCATATCAAAATCATAGTAAAACCCATTCTCAATCCACGGCCCAATAGTTACTTTTGCATTTGGATAGATCTTTTGAACAGCCATGGCCATCACATGAGCACACTGCACCAATACATTAAGTATTAAAGAAAACTATTAATATTCTAAGGATTTTCAATTACCAATCAAGACAATTTCAACAGAAGAATCCAAAAGGTTGGGTTTTGCATAATCTTTGGCAATGCAATAAATTCCTATAGGGCCAATACCTTTACTAGATTCATCTCAATGATCAAAGCACACAACTTTTTGAGAAACTGAGAAGTGAAATTGAACCATTTCCTTCACTAATTTACATCATTTTTTTTCACATGAGTGTATGAATTATTCCTCCACTGGAGACCATTTCAACTCTAATCTCGCAAGATTCAATTTTTATCCCATAACAACATAAACACCGCCTAATTGAAAAAAGGGGAGAAACGAAGTTACCGTGTGGCGGATTCTGAGGAGCCTCTCAGACGACTCATTAGTAGGGAGAACAACTCTCTCCTTCTGGGCGCTATTCTCATCAACATCATCAGCAAGAGGCTTCACTTGTGTGTCTGGAGAATCAGTGGCGACGGCGGAGGAAGCGGCGGAGATGCACCTGAAACTGCTTCGCCTGGTGGCAGTGGAGCTGGAGGGGTGGAATACGAATAGGGCAGTGGGAAATTGGCGGCGTTTGGTGAGGGAAGAGAAAGTGGAATTGGAATTGGAATTGGGAGAAAGCGCGAAGAGAGAGCGGGAAGTGGGTAGCGATAAGGTGGCCATCCTTTGCAGGATGGTGAGGTTCTTCATTGATCTTCTTCCTCGTCTCTACATTTCACTTCTGTGGTGGAGGTTTTCGTTTAAAAGCCCCGACTCAAATAATAATAATAATAATAATAACGATTTTTTTTTTTTTTTAAGAATAACGATATTATTATTATTATTTGAATTTGAATTATATTCTTTTTTGTTATGCTTATACATTATATTAAAAATATTGTGCTTTAATATTTTTTTTTTCTGATCAAATTATCTTTACATTGTTTATATTTACATACATTTACTTTTATTACATTTTTTTTAATGTTACTGACTTTATTATATTGTAGTATCTGTTCAAACATACTTTCTACATAAGAGAGATCACTACATGTCATTTGAGCATAAGGTGTTTGGCTAGCTCTATTACATTAATATACCTAATTATTAAATATTATATTAAACCAAATATTTTTTCTTATAAAGTGTTCTTTACCTATTTACCAATTAAAAAATATAACTAATCAACACAAATATATTTAAACAAAATTATCACAAATAAATCAACCATTTACAATATTTTACCTAACAACTATTTGAATATATATAATCATAATTTTAACATTAGACAATTAATCATGTGCGTTATGCATGTAAATGACTAATTATTATTATTATAATGCTCAAATATACTAATTTGGCCACTCAAAAAACTGCAATTGGCTATCCCCACCTCCATTAAAATTTATTTTTTAAAATTTATTTTAATAAGTTTAAATTCAATTATTTAAAAAAAAAAATCTCAGCATTCCCCCTTTCTATTGAATGGGATACGAATAAAAGTTCAATTGGAAGCTACCTATTAACATTTTTAAATTGAGTAAGTTAATCAAATTTTGTCTAAATTATTTTACATTCATGATCATGATCTTTAGCATGCTAAGACCACCGGGCCGGGATGGACTTCATCCCATGTATATACACTTTCGGAGTTGCAAAGTTTCTCGTAAAACAAATATTAAGAGGTAATAAAATAAAAGTAAAGCAATGTAGTGCAACTCTTTGGTTATTATCAGAGTTAATTTCACTAGAGCTTCATTATCTTTGGTGATAATTCTAAATTTAACCCTAGACTATTATTTTTTGACACTTTTAATTAGTTATTCTTATGATTTTTCATACTTTTAGTAAAGACATTTTTGTCTCTTCATATTTTTTCTTTTGTTATCTTTTCGATTTCAACCGGTTTAATTGGTTTAATACTTTACTAAAAATCGGTTGAAAATATAGTTACTAAAAATCATAGGTTACCTAAAGTTCTAAACCGATAAACTGGTTAAAATCAGAAAACTAACAAAATAAAAATATAAAAAGACAAAAATGTCTTTACAAAAAAATAGAAAAAATCATGAGAAGAAAAAAAATAATAGTCTGAAATGTTAAATGACAAAAACAATAATTTGGAACTAAATTTAAAATTTTAATTTCAAAAATAAGGGACCTCTTGTGAAATTAACTCGTTATCATATTCCAATTCATATCATAATATATATGTAAACCCAAAGTCCGAAACCAGGCCATAATGTATGTTCGTATACATTATGTATATAATGCATACAAAATGAAATACAGCATCGAATCTCACCTCGCAAGACTATCAATGCATTACCTTTTACCTCCTTGTGGTCTGTTGTGAGTTACAGTAGTTACGAGTTTCTCATTCTCAACCAAAAATGGCAAAAAAAGCCATCTATCCATGCATTCCAATATGAGTGCAATTAAGCATATCGGTGAGGATCGGATCGGAGCTAGACTAATTATATATCTAGCTAGGCAGCATGTCCACTATTATCGGCTTGATTGCTCTCATTATCATCATCAGAGCTTTTTCTGGCGAGGACAATCCGCCATGTGACGCCTTCCATGGTCACCACCACGGCGAGTAGGACGATGACGACGACGCTGTATAAAACCTTGGGACCGTCCAAAATATGAAGCCCCTCGAACACATTTAAGATGCTTAACAGAATGGTTGTGTACCCAATCGTATGGTGGTACACGTTCCAGTAAAATCTGAACTTGTGATTGGGTTTTGGCCGGAATATCACCGCCGACACCTGCACCCACACCGTACCCCCCACTGTTTCAATTTTAAAACATACAATAAATGTGTATATATTTTCCTTTGGATTTAACGTTCGATATATATATCTACCTGAAGGGTTGCGAGGCAGAAGAGGGTGATGCCGAGGTTCCTGTGCTGGCGATGTGTAATGCCGGGGGAATCATGGCCGAGTTTAAGGCCGGTGACCCATCCGGCGGCGCCGATGAGGTAGGCCGTCGTTTGGATTCCGACGTGTAGATAAAACCAGACTGGATCGATGGACTTGAACACCCTCACGTACCTGGCCGACATTGCACCAATCGGCATCATAACTCCCCAACTCAGGCCGTTCAGGATGCCGTGAACCTATGAACACCAGGAACTAATCGGTTAATAATTAGTTCGTGACCGGAAAGTAAAGAATACAAGATTTATGTGATTTGATAATATGTTAAGAACATTCATCATAAGATTTAAAGGGAAAAGATAATGACTCACGCGTTTTCGGCGTGACCAAGGATCGGATGAGTCGCCGGCGATTTCGGCGGCGGGACTGGATTCGCCGGAGACGGCGAAGTCCACGGATCCAGAAGACAGCAAATTGTCTCCGTACATAGCGTGCATACGAGGGGCGGAGCAGGCGACATAGCCGTCTTGCCAGACGTGGTTGAAGCGTGTCCGCCCGGCGGGGAGCTCCAAGGCGGCGAAGATGACAATCTCGTCGCCGGAAAAGTTGGCGGAAATCTTGGGCACCCGGAAGCTGAGCGGGCCAGGTCGAAGGCGAGTATTGAACCAGGACACAGGAGTGGTGTAAACGACGACGGCGCCGCTGGTGGAGTTGCGGAACGCCACCATAGCCTGCGACCCTATCATCCCGGATCCGTTCACATTCAGGCCCCACGCCACCCAGTCCGAGAAGGTGACGCCGCCGTGCCGGAAGGCAATATCCGCCGTGTGATTCTCCCGGTGGTAGTTCCAGTGCAGGACGGAGCTGAGCACGGGGAGAACGGTGCAGGAAGCGTAAACGGTATTGTTAGAGAACACAAAATCCAAACAACCTTCGCAGTAACATGAAGTGACTGTAGAAAGAAGCAAAACCGCAATCCCAAGAAGCTTCATTATATTCTAACCTTATATTCACAAATGAAGATTGTATAACTCTCTGCTCTGATCTGTAATTAGTATTATTATTTTTATTTTTTATTATAAAAATTATTGTGTGTAAAAACAAAATTGTGTTTTGAGATGAAGATTGAAGAAGACGAAAGATATGGAATCGAATGTCGGAAGGGGTGCTGACTGCTTCTTTAATATGTTTTGGTGGCTTTGCGGAGTTTTGGGTGATGTGTAATATGTTTTGTGGAAATTGTAACGAAAGTAGGCTGGAATTCTGGGAACAAAATTACTTATTATACTTATAAATATTCATTTGTTTATCACATTAATGATAACCTTTTTTTTGTTGTCTCATGCCAGCAGTCAATATCACTTTTGCCCACAAAAGCAAAATTTTGTCAATCCCGAACTTTCACGGTGAGTCAGTGACTGAGCAGCTCATTAGGTAGACGGACTATTGTCTAGTGTCTACAAGGAAATTAAACTCTCACACTATGACTACAAGGGCTCTATCACATCATATGTCATTGTTCGATCATAATTTACTACCTATGAACCAACTAAGTTACGCGTATGGTCTGTCGATTACACTTTCCACAAGTGATTGGTAAAAACGTACAAGTAGTTTTTTAATCTTAAAGTAGCTGAAGTTTAACCCTTTTTCAGTTACATAGGAATGTGATGGGTTCGATCGAGATAATGTTAATATATAAGAATTGTGACATTTAATTTAATTTTAAGTACGAAACTCATGCTCCATTCGCTCAATCACGTGCCCATTTCAAGGTTTTTTTTGTTTAATAATCAGGAAAACTAAATGTCCTGCCACTATAAAATAATTTGTACAAGATAAAATTAACTCATTTCAATGTAATAGTCTACAAATCATACAAAAGTTTCGAGTTAGTTGTCACATAATGGTTTGCATGAATGGGTGTGTGACTATATATGTAATTTGAGGTTGGAAAGGGTGTGAATGTGTGATAAAACTTCTCAACTACTCTCATAAAAAACCCATATTGCATGCATGACCTATTGCGACGACAGTCTCCTCTATACAAATTAAAACCCCGCAAAAGCGTCCCATTTTCTCCCAAAATTCCATACCTCCAAAAATGGCTTCAACGCTACACTACACCAATCTCCTATTCGTCACTGTTCTCTCCTCCGTCTTCCTCCTCTCCTCGTCGCTATCCTGCTCCAACTACACCTTCAATTCCAACCGAACCTTCTCATCGTGCGCCGATCTTCCCTACCTAGACGCCCACCTCCACTGGAACTACTTGCCGTCGGTGAGAATAGCCGCCATCGCCTACCGGGCACGGCAGGCGGCGAAAGGCTGGGTTGCGTGGGGCATCAACCCTAACGCGACGGGAATGGTCGGCTCGCAAGCGATCATCGCCTTCCGGGCCTCCAACGGCAGCATGATAGCTTATACGGCCCCGATAACCAGCTACGATCCGGCCATGGCGCCGGAGAGAGTATCGTTTCGCGTTTCCGGCTTGTCCGCCGAGTACGTGAACGAGGAAATGATCATTTTTGCGACGATTGGGCCGTTGAGAAACGGGAGCGTTGTGAATCAGGTGTGGCAAGCCGGAGATTCCGTCTACGAGAATAGTCCTCAGCCGCATTCTATTGCGCCGTCGAATCTTGAGTCAATGGGAGAAATTGATTTTCTCATGTATTTGTCGTAAATTTGAAAGGCAATATTTAAAGACATGTATGTCATGCTTCTTATTTAATGGAATAATGGATTTTGATTAGCCCACATAAATTATCACCGATCGTTATGCTATGTATCCGTATGCACTATGCATAGTGCATCCTGATGCAAAAATGATGTCGTTTTGACGTTTAACTTAAAAAAAAAAATTGCATAACTAAATATCTATAATTTCATAACTATAAATTCAGAATTGAGTAACTACACATCCATAACTTCATAATTATACATCCAGAATTGCATAACTACACATCCATAACTTCATAACTATAAATCCAAAATTGCATAACTAGACATCCATAACTTCATAACTATACATCCAGAATTGCATAGCTATACATCCAGAATGAATGAACTAAAAACTGAATAACATTATGTTGTTGTTGGGAATCGAAACTGATTTTTTTTTTAAGTGAGACGCACGTTTTAATGCAAAACGATGTTGTTTTTGCATCCGTATGCACCATAATTTGCCAATTTGCCAATTATCACAGTCCAATATGGATACTTCAGTCCAGTCTAAAGACATTGCCATCTAACTGTATGTCATAAAATTGTTATACGATGGACCATGGTCCACTTTGGAAAGTGAATCCTAATTCTGAAGGTTATAAATTGTGTGTTTTTATATCATTATTGGTCGATCTACTTTTTACTAGTCAACTAGCTAATAATGTGAAACAAGTCACATAAATTTAATTAAGTAAATAATTGTTATCCTATCATCTTTCATACCTTGTCACAATTGTGATACCGTTTCTCAAAAGAGCTTCCCCCCAATATGGCAATATGCCTTGTATTATATTCAAGAAATTCAAAGAATTAGAATAATAATGGTCAATCTCATATATATGAAAGGTGAAAATTGTGTAGGTTTTGTCCTTACATAATAATTAAGTAATGATGAAGTGATTTTTAGCACAAAAGGCAAAATTCTTTTGTCTTAGAATTATCATATCTCGGTCTAACAAGATAATGATGATAAGATAATGGAAAAAGTGTCAAATAGGTCCCCTAAGTCAAGCGGATAGTGCAATTGAATCTCCTAAGTAAAAAAAGCTCCATTTCAATCCCCTAAACCTGTAAAAAAGTTCAATTAGGTCCAAAGTTACCTGTTTAGCAGGTTAGTGTCTTCTAATGATGACATGTGTCTCTTTTTAATTATTATTATTATTATTATTATTATTATTATTATTAACTCTTCATACCACCACCGGCGGTAAAGTGGCTGTACTCATTCAAGGACAGCCATGGCTATCCGGCGACAACCACGGCTGTAAAAAATGATGGCCGTGGCTACCCGGCAGCCATAGCTGTCCTAAAAGACGGGCATGACTATCTGAGATAGCCATGGCCGTGTAAAAAAAATTCAAAAATTTTGAATTTTTTTTGACAACGACGCTGTCAAAAATGATGGCCATGGTTGTCTGAGACAGCCATGGCCATCTAAAAAAAATTCAAAAAATTTGATTTTTTTTTTTGACAGCCATGGCTGTCTCATTAGACATCCATTTTTGTCTTCATCCATCAATATTTATTCAAGATTCGCGGCACGGGGATAAATTTTACTGATTACAGTTCGAGACCACTCCAACCAACATCATTGTCGGACAGAACTGCCACCTTTCTCCTTTCTCCTTAATGCTCATTTCTTGACAGACTGATAGGTATTTTGATTTTTTTTATTTTTTTTTACATAGCGATGGGTGCCATGACAGTAAAAAAAAAATTCAAAAGTTTTAAATTTTTTTTTAGATGGCCATGGCTGTCTCAGACAGCCATGGCCGTATTTTAGGACAGCCATGGCTGCCGGATAGCCAGGGCTGTTGCCACAGCCATGGCTCTCCTTGAATGAGTACAGCCACCGGCTGCTATAGCCGGTGGCTGTATGAAGAATTTCTTTTTTTAAAAAAAATTAAAAATCTAATAATAATAATAATAATAATAAATTAAAAAGAGACACATGTCACCATTAGAAGACACTAACCTGCCAAACAGGTAACTTTAGACCTAATTGAACTTTTTTACAGGTTTAGGAGATTGAAATGAAGCTTTTTTCACTTAGGGGACTCAATTGCACTATCCGCTTGACTTAGGGGGCCAATTTGACACTTTTTTCCTAAGATAATAAAAGAATAAATCAGGGTGACTTGATAGTATATTAGATAGGAGAATCAATCTCGGGTGCCCACAAAGATCTCATGCACCACATTGTAAATAACTCTCACCCTACTATTGTCAAGCTCAATTCAGTATCCTTGTTCACAATCTCTCACCCAAGAATCAAAAGAATTACCTATGCGATGAAGTGATCTGTTCAATGGATGGCAAACAAAACCCGTTTCTGAATGGAAGAGGATTCTAGGAGGTTCTCAGGGTGTCTTTAATTTTCTGTATTCCACACTCGACACTAGAGCTAAATGAGAACTCAGATTTGACATTTCTGTCGCAAAAGACCAATGATATATGAAGATGAACAAATTCTCTCTTCTTCCTCCTTTCTGCTTCTCTTGTCACCAACCTCTAAAAATGAAGCAATTCACAGAATCCCTCGCAAAAATGAAGCTCCCTATGGACATTGAATGCGAGACAGATACCCAGATTCAAAAACCGGGAACACAGTTCAGACAGACATGGAAGAGCCTAAATGCAGCAAAAGCTCCCTAAAATGCACAGAAAATGATTATTCATCACCTGTACTTAATGCATTGTGCCTAAACTATACAGAAATGTATGGAGCTTTGCTTGTTTTTCTTACTATATGATATGTTATACAATACAAAGCAACACAGCACCACACTAATATCTCGAACTAACTAAAGAACAATGTGATCACTTAAACATCAAGCATATTAAAAAGAAAATCATAATTAACTTAAAAACATTGTGTGCCTAAAAAAAAAAAAAAAACACTAACCATGAAAATTCAACACGAAACAAGAGGGTATCTGGCGTAACAAGGTTTAAAAAGATGATCAGAAAACGTGGGAACTTATTTACGGGGAACCCTAAGTGGGTATTGGTAAATTGCATCACACCAGATCAAAACAAAAGCCCCGCAATTGGACCATACCATAAAGCAGAACATTTAGAAATCTGCAACTTTGCAGTCATTACAGTGAAAAAGACAAAGCACAAACTAAATTTTACTAGAAAAATTTCTAGTCTATTGTTTCTTATGTATCACTGCCTCACCGGAGATGCAAGATACATTTCTGACTATATGCCGCAATCTGATTTTACACCTCACTCTTGACAAAAATGGAACTCCTAAATAAAACTCAACTGGTTAACACAAAAATATCATGAAAAACTTACTATCTCTAGTCGTCCTTTAAAACAGGCAATCCAGTCAGCTCTTGGAATGATTCCCAACTATTTAATCACTGAACTTAAATATACTATGGAAGTATGCAAAATTCACGGTTCACTGCTACAAGAAGCTTTGTCAAGCATTAAATCCTGATTCCAAAAATTTCCTAGCCACCAATACCTGTGGATCCAAAAATTTTTTTAAAAAAATCAGCAGATTAATACTTCAGCTCGCAACATATTTGAAGAAAATGATAATGATGTTACAAAGAATAAACTGACTAAAAAGTTCAATTTGTTCAGAATGATCATCAGGGCTAGAGTCACTCTATTGGGCTATAATGCACATGGGCCAAACCACACTAAAAGATTGAATTCAACCAATTAGCTAGTCTAACCCATGACCTTATAAACCCATATGTTCTATCTTCTTTTATAGATGTGGGACTCTTAACAGCGTCCAAAAAAATAAAAGGGCACGCATCCTTTTATGTCCTTAACCACCAATATTGCACCTTTACACTCGGTAGAATTGAAGCATATGACAAGATAATATTGTTAACGAAGTATTGAATCATGTCCTTTAACTATCTACAAGAACATCACATAATAATCCTCGACAAATTTCCTCGGCTCAAACTAACATATGCATCTGCAAATTGCAACCCATCATGACTTCCTTAAAAGCCTTTAACAGAAAGATATTATAGAATACCTATAGTCGGGGAAAAAAAAATCTTGGATGCATTTTAAACACCAAAATATATTAATAACTGATTTAGGGCACCGACTCTTGCAGTCATAAATCATGAGGATTTCACAGCATACACTAATGAACTTGGGATTTTATTTTCTTGCCATTATATGGACCACACTCTTGAAACGTCAACTTATCACCCTTGGTACTCCAAATTCAATGAACTCCAAATCATAACCCTCCATTGGGGGGGGAGTCATAGGTATTTCAAATGAAGCGCACATTAATAAATAACAAACAGCTTTAATTTGAGAAGCAGTTAGGCTAGAAATCTCATGGCATCTCAACTCAAGTTACTCACACAACAATCTTGGTTAAAGTGATGAGTTCTTAACAACAATCTCAGTTGCCAGTGCAGTGAATATATATTTAAACCTTAAGTACTAGAAATTAAATTTGTCCTTTTCATTAATGGATGTCGCAATTGGTGAGAGATGATGTTCCAACAACCTCATAAAAGTTCATATATATCCTTGAATTTGAATAACATTTGGAAGAGATTTTATCAAGGCTGATCCACTTGGACTTTCATTATAGCAAAACACAATACTTATTTGTTAAAAGATGAAGGACAACAACATTCAATGGGGGTAGAAAAGACTAGTACTTGCACTTCTACATTTTCTATAAATAATTAACTAAAAGAACCTTCTTAGTGGCGAGTTTCTAAAAATAGATCTTTTTTTCTGAACATAGTCTAACCAAAAGTAAACAAAGATGGAAAGCACATAAATCAAGAGGAATGTGTAATCTCAGCAGTCAAGAAAAACTATTGTAAAGGGTTAACAAGAAGCTTACCTCGGCTATTCTGTCTATTTGTAACACCATAACTACAAACAGAAGCTGCAGAGCTTTGAGCAGGCATCTCAGAGGGTGGGTTGCCTGGACCATAACCAAATGAACCAGGTCCATCTCGCTCTGAATTTGCAGAACCCCAAGTCGGATCAGTATACTTGAAGTCATTATCATAAAAATCAGCAAAAGACCTGTCATAGCTACCATTGGACGCAGCATATGATGATGCAGGACCGCCATTCATCGCAACATTTCTACCATATGTTCCTCCAGTCAAACCATAAGGGTTATCAGCGCTTCCATAGCCAAGATTTCCACTTTGGCCAGAAACATTTCCTCCGCCTTGTGCAGAATAAGTAGATGAACCCCAAACTCCTCTGTTGTTCATCGCTCCCCCTCCGAGGTTACCATTCCCAGATCCCCCAAAATTGTTTGAGTTTATAGAGTTGGTTCCATAGTTCAATCCCCCATTACCCCACAAATCCCGAGTTGAACTAAAAAATGAAGAGTTTCCTCCATTTCCACCATCGAGTCCAACAAGACCACCAAACCTACTCGAGTTATTAACATAATATGGTCCACGCCCATAGTTCAAAGTACTATTGAAATTTGCACTTCCTCCATATCCCGGGCTCAATCCAGGTTCAAAGTTGAGGCCCATTCCATAACCAGAGGCAAATGGAGCAAAGTTACTTCTACCACCAACCATAGGGCTGAACCTATTATCCATCCTGACTCCATACCCTCCAACTGCATTTGGAGAGTATGTTTGTGTATAGCTATTAAGAAAGTTATTGATCCTACTTATTCCATAGTTGTATCCACCCAGTGGACTTCGGCTAGGACCAGGGGATAACTCCTTGGGAACTGCACGCTTGACCTCAACCATTTTGCCATTCAGCTCATGAAAAGTCTTCAGCAATACTTTGTCCACAGCATCCTCAGAATCATAAGTTATGAATCCAAAGCCTCTTGGCCGCTGAGTGTTGTGATCATACATTACCACTACATCTGTGATTGTTCCAAATTGTTCAAAATACTTCTTAAAGTCACTTTCTGTAACAGTGGATGCTAGGCCACCAATGAATATTTTTCTTGTGCGTCTTGGACCAGGAGACCCTTGAATGCTGTTACTGCTTCGACTCATTGTGCTCTGGTCATCCCTAGGAACAGCCTTCTTTGCCTCAACCTGTATAACGAAACCAGTAATGAATACAAAGTTCCTAAACTCCAAGCGATATTGACATTCAAAATTTAAGTAAGGGAAAAAGTTGTAAACTTGATAGGAAATCGCACATAGGTTAGATAGAAAGACTTCAATCACCCATAACAATTTCCTATCAAGAGCAAACTAAGAGAACATTTTCAATGGCTTACCATCCTGCCATCGATGTTGTGTTTCTCCTTAATAACTCTTTCAGCAACAGTAGGATCAGCAAACACTATAAAACCAAAACCACGGGCACGCCCAGTAGTCCTATCCTTCATAATTACAGCTTCCAAAACCTCCCCATAAGCACTAAAATACTCTTTGAGATGCTCTTCAGTTGTGTCCCACGAAATCCCACCAATGAATAACTTTCCAAGATCAGATTGCATTTTACTGCAAAATAAATGAATCCTATTACTCCAAGTCTCAAACCACAAAAATAAAGAATACACTCCACTTGGCAAAACAGAAATGCAGACAGATAGAGCAATCAATCAATAAAAATCACATCTTTACTATTAAGAAGTAAGCCTCACACATATCAGCTATAAAAATTAGGTACCAACAATAGATTAACAGATTCTAAACCATGATATCTAACATCACCGGATCTTGAGACGATCAATCTGGATTAGGATCGATAGACGTCCCAGAGAAACAATGAAATGTGTTCCTTTCAAATTCCTTGAAATCGATTCAATGGGTTCATCAACACAGAATCAAGAGTAAAAGGCATCAATACAATAAAATGTTGAAACTTTTAAACAAAAACAATAACAAAAGACAATAAAATCCAATACCCAGATAAAAAATTTGTCGATTGAACAAGAATCAGTGAGATCCGGAGAGGAGGCAGTAGTACGAGGTACTAGAATCCGAGGGCCTATTCTTCTTCCTCCTCTATATGCCCTCTGTTCTCTTTGTTGTTCTTTTCCAATTTGGAAAGTTTCAGATTTCAGTAGATGGAATGCCTACTTAGTCTGCAATTCCCTACAATTGTTGTCTATTTGTTGTTATGTATATTTATTTTTTGGATGCCTGAAATTGTATTTGTTTTTTTTTTTTTTTTTGGTAAGGAAGAGAAGAGTATGTGGTAAGCCTACAGAGAAAGAAGAACATAGGATTGGGATGACCAAAAAAACAACAAAAATAAAACCCAAAATTGCTTCTTCTAAATATCCTTAAATATTTATTGAAAATTATGGATCTCCAACCTCTTCTAACGTCATGCCCCATCATCTTTTGGCTGGCATGCAATAAGTTCGTTTTTTTATAGATATATTTATAATTTCCATTTTACTAGATATTTAATTTGTTGCCTTTTTAAAGTTAGTTTTGAGTTGATAATTTGACTTATTTTTATTATTGATTTTAATTCTTACTTAAGAGCATTCATAGTAGTTTAACTCCGGTGCAATTTTTGAGGGGTTTTGTAAGTGTGATTAGGAAAGAGATAAAAATGTTGATGAAAAAAAAGAAAAGGAAAAAATTAAACAAAATCTTAGATTTAAAAAAGAAAAGATGAAGTTACAAGTAGTGTAAAAGTTAAAGTGGCCGTCAGCTGGTGGCCACTCTGGCGCGCCTGGCGTGTGTAGCCCACGCGCCCGCCAACTGGCGGCCACTCTGACGTGCCTGGCGCATGTGGCACACGCGCCCCGTCAGCTGACAGCCACTCTGAAGCGCCTGGCGCGTGTGGCACACGCGCCTACAACGGCCGTTGTGGGCGCGAATTGCGCCTAACGCGCATTGTAGCGCTTCCTCTATTTTTTTTTTCTCTCACTCTCTCGCTTTTTTTTTTTTCGCCATTAACCCAACCTTTGTAATGGTATTCTTTTTATTAAAACATGTGCCTCCATCAATTGTTTTGCACAATACTGTTCCAATAACTAGGTATTCACTTCAGGTAGTGATGCTCTAAGGAGTATATAACATTAATAATTGAAGTGTAAGATATTATTTCATATTTTTTTTAAAATACTCATAATTCTTTATAATATAAGTATATGTTCTATATTTTTTTAAACATTTACAACTCAAACTTATGACCACCAATTTAAAATAATAACTGAAATATCATCATATTACATGATAGTTTACTTTTTTCATGTGTTATTAGTTCATTATTTAACCTCGTAAAATTTAATTTCAACTTACACCGATAATTTAATGCAAATTTATATATACTTAATCTTACTACAAAAATAAAATTAGTGATTAGCAAACTTTTTTTTTAATAAGTGATTAGCAAACTTTAAATTCAACAACTTGGTTGTTGGTAGAGAATTAAGAGGGAGACAACATCAAACAATCTAACCGCCTAATTAGACATTGTCCTTCACTATATGAGTCTTATACTTATATGATCTTCCCACAAATTTAGTGATTTAGTGATTAACAAACTTTAATGACACTCCGACTTTGCCTGATCAGTTTGACACATTTGGTTAGAAGATTCTTGGCGTTTCCCATAATTCAGTTTATTAATTTCATCGTACAATTGGCCTAGCTAGGATGTAAGAAAACCCAGCTATCCACTCTCCTGTATGTATGATCACGAAACAATTAAACCGCCCTCATGCCTGTCCTGTTCGCCCAACAATTTTCCATGCAAATTTAGCTTACAAATGGTGCTACGTACTGCTATTTGGCTGTGCGCAATTTGAAATATTTTTTTAAAAAAATGCCAGTAATGCGCAATTTGAGTTCATTGTGTACCAAATTTGCTTATTTTTTGTTGGGAATGCGGGAAGGGGTACACAGGTAGAAAGACTCCTAGCTCTCGTTGCACACAAGATTGAACGCCATATTCACTTTATCAACGTCAACAAGATCATTGACCTCCGTTGAAGGTTCCTAAACATATGCATATTTACAGATTGTGAATGAATTTTTCCCGTTACTCAAATTTTATAAATTGTTATATAAGAAATTTTAGAAGATCACATAATCAAATGTTGAAGTGATGTTTGGATTTTATTTTTTAGAGCTAAACAATCATAATGAATACCAAGAAAATAAAAGTATTACTCTCACATAGGTATCATTGAGATTTTGATTTAATAAATTGTTTTTTTAACTATATTATCATAATAATAACTTATAATGCTATTCAAATTCGAAGATTTCCCACTATCATACCATATGTAATACAGTTAAGATATTTATTATATGAAAATAAATGCTATTTTTTTTGGCTTTTCATTCACAAAATTGAGTTGCCTTTTCCTTTTCCCCTCCAAAATTCAAAGCCAAAAAAAATGGAGTTTCCCTCCAAATTTCGAAAACTCGGAATTTTGAATAGCGAACACCTTTTCATTCTCTCCTATAAAGCCGTAATTCTCGAGATCCAATATCCTCCATAGCCATCTACAGAGCAACATATTTTCTCTCTCATACGACTCTGCGATCATGTCGTCTGCTTCTGCCTCCTTCAACTGCCCCATTCCCGGATCCAATCCGATTCCGAAGGCGGGAGAAATCCACGTGATTCTCGGCCCCATGTTCGCCGGCAAGACCACCGCTCTCCTCCGCCGCGTCAATTCCGAGTCAAACTTGGGCAAGTACGTAATTTTTTTTTACCATCAATTTCCACATCAAACAGTTACTAAAAGTTAATATTCTGTTCCTGTAATTGTGTGTTGTATTGAAACTTGAAATTGGAAGCAGAAGCGTTGTGGTGATAAAGTCGAGCATAGATACAAGATATGCAATCGATGCAGTGGTCACGCACGACGGCACCAAATTCCCATGTATGGCGTTGCCTGATTTAACGTCTTTCAAGGATAGATTCGGATCCGATGCCTATGAAAAGGTGATTTTTGTGTTCCCTTTCACCTTTTTTGTTTTCTTCAAGAATTAACTGCAATTCTGTATTGGATCATGTGAATTTATACCCTGCTGCTCTCTTGTGCAATCTACGGATTCTGGGCTTTATAGCATATTTCCTGCCCCATAATCAGTTCCTTTCTGTGATAGGTGGATGTGATCGGCGTTGATGAAGCCCAGTTCTTTGATGACCTCTATGATTTCTGCTGTGAAGCTGCTGATCTTGATGGGAAAACCATAATTGTTGCTGGCCTGGATGGTGATTATCTTAGGTACCATGAATCTCAAATTGAAAATATGCATTGACACTCATAGTTACCTACTTACCATAAACTAGTGCATACCAGTTTTGTTGTCTGATAAAGGGCATTATTGCTTTTGGTCACAGGAGGAGATTTGGTTCAGTTCTTGACATAATCCCACTTGCCAATACTGTGCAAAAGTTGACAGCAAGATGTGAACTGTGTGGCAAACGGGCATTTTTCACCTACAGGAAGACTGGTGAAACCCAGACAGAGCTCATAGGTGGTTCGGATATGTACATGCCTCTCTGCCGCCAGCACTATGTAAACGGAAATGCTGTAGTTGCTGCTGCAAAGACTGTCCTAGCATCTCACAAGATGCAGTGTGGTACTCTGTTAGAATCCAAGAAAGCTGCAATTGTTGAGTAGCACCTATCTAACATTGTATATAACAAATCTTTGTGGTGGGGGGCTTTTGCTTGTCTAAAATGGTACGGAGTAGTATTCTACAAAGTCTGCTGGGTGAAACAACTCTTCAGATCATGTATGTGTAATCTAGTTTCCCATATTATATATATATACTCCTATAATGCAAATCAACTCTTCTCTGTATGCTTTTATAAGTTTAAAATTTGGGTTTTTGATGAAGTTCTAGAATGTGTAAATCTTACTAATATACATATAATCAAGGATGTAAGTCTGGAAGTCTAAAGTCTAAACAAACCAGCATTTTTTGTTTAGTCTTTCAGGGGTATTAGGTCTTGAACCTGTGTATTACTGCTTTTCTGCAAGCGCTGCAGCACTGCTATCTCACCAGTTAGTTGTTCAACTAGACCTGTAAGTAAAACAGATACAATTTATGAAGGATGAATAATCAAGCTTTTGGCTTTTAACACCCAAAGGCAGAGGCTGATCATAAATAATAGAATGCAAAGTGAAGTGAAGAATTTGCAGAAAATGTTGTTAAAGCAATTACCATTTACATAATTTCGACAATCATGATGGCTTATTGTCAAGTCAGTTTCCCAGCTTTCATTGAATTTGCTTGTGGCATAAACAGCATCCATCTCTGAGTACCCAACAAACCAGCATTTTTTGTTTGGTAGCTTCTTCAGTTTCCTCATACGAACAACACCTGACATGCATATGTTAATGGCAGAAGATACATAACTTTAAAAGAAAGTGCATCCATGCATCATTTTGACAAGAACACTTGCTATTTACTTATTTTCACTTGCACCAAATTTGACAGAGATAGAGAAAACTTATAGCATACCATTCTAATGTCAATATTTTCAGAAGGTTCAAGGGACTATGCAAAAATAAGGAAACCATATTCAATTTTTTTTCCTTCCCAAGGTCGTTCTTCCTTGATCTTTATTCACTCTAATGTTGTTTATGGAGGAGCACCATTATTAGTCCTTATTCCTTAGCTTAATGTTGCTCAGAATCATTTTTTCTCCTCAAGATTGTTCTTAATCCTTATTCATAACTCCATAGCTGCAATCAAAGAAAAGGGCCAAAAGATCAAAAGTGTCACCTGGTACTGGTCTACCAGACAGTGCAGCAACAGCCACTGGTATACTCTCTGGATCTTGAGGAAGAAAATCACAAACAATGGCCTAAAGAATACGATCAATACTGTAATTGGAGCAGCAGATTTTCCAAGCCATTGTTAACCTAAAATGTCCAACTAAACTAAATTGCATCTTTGTACTGTGAAAGAATTTACGCCAAACATTTCTCAATTTGCATACAAAAATATCAAATCGAGAATTCATAATCATCTAGAAAATAGAAACGGATAAGTGAGAAGAGGAACCTGAGAGTGAAGAGGCGAGGAGGATTTGACAATGACCATGAAATGCTGAAAATCCCACAAATTGAGAGAGTACGCAGCGGACATCAATAATTGCCCCGGCCCTCTGGTTGCTCTCAAAGGAACGGCCGATACATATACTTCATCTCGATGGCGACGGTTGCTCGCCGTCGTGGCGAAAACACTGCATCGCCGCTTCGCCGGAGTAGAAGGCGGTGGAGCCAGAAAATGGGTCGCATACATCCCGTGGTTGCTGTTAGTTACAGTGTAACGAATGCTTCATTTTATGTTTTGGGTTAATTTGAAATGGGCGTTCAGATTTCTAAAAATACTAATTGGAACCCCTTAGTTTCTAACATTATGAGAAACATCTTTAGTTCTTCATCCTATTTGGTAAAATAGTTACTAGTCAATTTTTGTTATAAACATATTAAGTGGACATCTGAACGCAGAGACTATTACGGATTATCTGGTTCCGTTCATTATAATGGTGGATGTAGAGCAAAATACTGATAACGTGTTGAAAGAATATACAGAATAGACAAGAGAGAAAAGAGGATCATCTCTTACTCATCATTTGTCTCATAATACAAGGTATATATATCTATATTTTATCTATATCTAATACAAGGTGTAAATATATATAATGAGCAATCAAAGCATCTGTTACGTCCGTTACAAATAATGTCCACTTAATATGTTTATAATAATTTTGACTTATTTATAATTAATATAAGTGTTTGATTAATTAATTTTTTATACTTTAAAATACTAAAATTCAAACAATTACTCAAAACAGCTTTTTCAATTAACTTTTTAAGAAAAGAAATCATACCAAACACCTATCAGCTAACAGTTAATTTATCAAACACATTTCTACAATTAACTAAATGTTATCAACTAATTATATTATCTAAAATTAACCCAATCAACTAACACCTAACAACCATTACCCAATGTATAGATAAATAAAAGGAAAAATGTTTAAATAAATCACACAAAGTATATCAAATCAAAGCAAACTTTTAATATTGGATATAATTCTAAATTTACAAGGGTCAAATTCGGCCAGCAAAATCATAAGAGATGAGCTCTATTATCGAAAAAAGAAAAGCTTACATCATCAATTAAGGTACATAAATTTGTCCATCGTTTACCAAACACTTACAAAGAATGCGATTACAAACTTATAATGGGAATTTTATCTTTTAACATAAATGCACCCCTCCTAACTGTGAATACAAACTCCTATAAAACTTGGTAGCAATGAGGTGCAGAGATAGATAGGATTTCAAGAGTCTAAGAGAAGAGGCATCACACACAAAGATCATTCTCATCATAGTTTAGGATATCATGAAAGAATGGGTCTTTCAGCAGGTCTGATGCTGAAGGCCTCTTTCTTGGCTGTCCAATGCACTTCTCGATGAAGCCCTTCAGTTGTGGATCTGTCACCTTAGTAAGAGCTCGGGGCTTCACCCCACTCGTTACCTTCTTGTATATTTTTGCGATGCTGTCACACTCGCTGTATGGTACTTCCAGAGTGACCATTTCCAGCAGGCACATCCCAAACGAATATATATCCACTAATTCGTTGTAGTTCTCTTCGTAAAGCTCAGGTGCCATGAATTCTGGCGTCCCTAGCAATGAGTGTGCCGCATGGCTCTTCCCCACGACTGCGGCCATGCCCAGATCCCCAATCTTTACCTGGTTCATCAAGAAAACAAAATACTTAACTAAGTAGCAAGCTTTTGTGTTGGGGTAGGCAAAACAGGTGGGCAATGAATGTAACAATGGATTTAAGAAAAAAAGGGCAGTTTGAAATCCAATCTGGCCAAAGTGAAGTTAGAAGACAGTAAAGGAAGTCCAACACTCCAAAGAGTTTTTTCCACTTTTGGTATTCCGATTTGTGTAGCATTTCCACCTATGAGTCCTTCACTATCATTTTTACCACTATTAATCTCTCGAGTTTGAATTTCTCACCACTTTTAATCCTTCCAATGAGTTTTCCAGCCAAAGACATGCACACATGCTGGTTTCAGGTGATATTTGGCTAGGAAACTCGTAGAAAGATTAAAAAGGGTAAGAAATTCAAAGTCAAAAGAGAGAGGCAGGAAAATTTTGATAGTTATAGGTGGAAATGACACAAAAGTCAAGAGATCAAAAGTGGAAAAAAAACTCAAAGTCCAACATATACCATTATGGATAAAATTAAACTATGGGCTAGATTATCTCATGCAACCCTTTTTTGACCTGTCCTTAAACCCATTTAGCCTTCTCTTAGTGCAGGTTGAAATCTAACATGTACAAGATGAACCCTACTGAGTCATTCAAGAGGGTTGAACAATGATTGGTTAACAAAGCTTGGACTCAAATTTACACCTTCAGCAATACTACTTGAAGATGTGCAAAATGAGATCGCTCCTTTAAAGTTGCATAACAAGTGTTATTTTTGTAACAGTTCATTGAGAGAGAGAATTTGCACCTTTCCAATGTTCCCGTTAATGAAAATGTTACTGCACTTGAGGTCTCGGTGGATGATACAGGGATCATGAGTATGGAGATAATCTAAACCCTGCAGTATCTGTCTTGACCACTTCTTCAAGGCCTTGATTGAAACACGGCGATGCTTGTTCCTGTAATCCCTTAGATTACCTGAGGCACACGCTTCAGTTATAAAATTCAAGGAGTTCCTTTCGTCGTCTTTCCAGAAATGATAGAGAACTATGATGTTCTCATGCTTTAAGGTGTTCAGCAACTCAATCTCAGAGTGGATTTTCTGTATTATGCATGGCCTGTCACTAAATTTTCCCAACTTAATTTGGTTCCACGCAACATCTCTGCCTTCTTCCAAATCAAACGCCTTGTACACGTTCTTCACAGAACCATGGCCAAGCAACTCCACATACCGACCAAACCTACCTGTTGGATCAACCTCAGCAAATGACTCACTCCCTTCTTCAGTTAAATCTGGATTTGCCGATGGCATTCTAAGCTGTAGAAAGAGAACTGAATTTGAGTGAGAAAAGCAGACAATTCAGAGAACAAACTTTCTAAAAATCTCAAATCCTGCCACTGAAATTGATCAAATGAGAAATAAATCCACAATATTATAGCAAGCAATAAGAATATCTTATTTTGCAACACAAATTATAGGCAAGGAGGTATTTACTATTTAGTGTATTACACTTTATCTACTTTTGGAGAGTACCAAAAAGTAATATGCAAAAGATTGAAGGAAGAGGAACTGAAAAGGAGGTATTTATAGATTAGTTGTAGACAATTAAAAACTAAAGAAGACTTTTCAAAGAGTAAAATTCAAGCTCCCAATCAATAATAAAGTTGGAATCATCCACAAAGGTAAACAATAAAGCCAATTGATATCTGGCAAGTAACTCCAGCACTGTAAGCCATGTGATTTTCATTAAAAGAAGTAATGACCCAACAGCTCCTGCATGATACCACGGAGTAAATGGCTGTGACCTGAAGGCTCCAAAGACCACAAGGATACACAAAGCATTAATTAGTAAATAGTAATTACCAGAGTCAGCTTGGGCAGATCAACTACTCCATAATATTTAAGCAAGTTTCCCACAGATGAAAGCAAGAACAATTTGAAGTCATAGAACACCTGTGATCAAATATCTACATGCATATAATCTAGACATCAAAACCAGCCACTTCCTTACCTAAAACTCTAAAAGCGATAAAGGTCCATTGCTTCTTAAACTCTACAAAATAGTAAAGGAAAAAGATAAATAGGCAACTCCCCTAAGAAAATACAAACTGAAATAAAATGGTCAAAGATGAAATGCCATGTATCAGAAATCAACAGCTGCCATCACGAGAATTGAGCTTTGAATGTCCATCAAAAGAGTACATAAGTACATAAAAGAAAATCATTTAATTTTCTTGAACATTTTCTTATAATTTTTAAGTTTGATTTTTTTGGGTGCATTTTAAATTTTAATGTAGTTTCTAAATATATAATTTTTATTCACTAATACTAAACCAAATACTACAAAAAAAAATGAACAATAAATAGTTTGAGTCAAACCCTTGTCAACACATAAATTGAGACAGAAAGCAATCAAACTGCAGACTGCCCCTAACACAATCTTCAGAGCAATGACCGTCAACCACTGTTACTAGAAATCTAGAACTATTTCCTTGCATATCCAGTTGGCAGATTAAATACACAAAATAACCTTTAAGCTAAAGCCATAATCAATTCAATTCAAGATTTTCATACAAAGAACAATTTGTTAGGGTAAAAGGTTAATCTTCATAAGTGTAGACATGAAGAGGTGCAACACCACCTCAAAAAGCATCATTATTTAACATCAAATGTAATGAAATCAATAAGCTCCAGTGCCTCATCATGGGGATTGAGTTTAATTAGATGCTAAAATAGATACTATATCAATCAATACAACTTTTATGAAATAAAACTAACATGTTTCAAACTTCATAACCATTGAAGTTGCAAGTAAGGCAAACTATAATACAGTCTGAAGGAAATTGCTGGATTAGTACATAAGGCATACAGTTACCAAGGAGGATTAGACCCCTCTCTAACAGAAGGTGACCTGGAAGCCAGACTACTGTCTCTTCCTAACCTTGACATACTCCTACCAGCTTTAGGAGTGCTCAAACCAGGACTTGAGCCACGATAACTAGCCCTTAGAGATTCATCTAAAGAGCGAGAAGACTTGGCAATAGCATTCCTCACAAACTTCTGTGCAGCTGGGGATAGAGTACGTGCACTTGGACTAGCACTTCCCCCTCGAACTGGTGAGGGCAGTGGTGGTTTCTGAAACATCTTTGACCTCTCTCTAAGTTTACGGGAAGCTTCCCGAGATAAAGAATGGGCCTTGATATCTCTGGAAGGTGGCATTGGTATGTTATAGTGAGGCCCCTCTCCATTACCCCCAATATCAACTGGAGTGTCTTCTGGTTCCAACCTCAATGGAGTCCCTTCAATTTCACCCCATGTAATAAAAGGGGACTCATCCACACCTGGTGCAGGGGAAGGAGTCATAACAAAACTGTATCCATTCTCAGCTTTCTTCCCAGACTCTGCATAAAACTGATTTGGTGTCTTCCTCAGGTCCTCCAGATCATATTTCTTCGCCTTGTCCCCACTTCTATCAAGGAAAGGAATAGGTGTAGCTCCAGGAACAGGTGAATAAAGCACAGCCACCGTCTCATCCTCTTTCAGTTGAGCATCTGTCATTTTACCATGAAAACGGGTATTTGACATATTAATCTCCTTTGTCAAGCCCTTGAGCCTCTCAGCCCTCTCTTCTTCTGTCAATGGTGCCTCCCCTCTATCAGAGGGATGGTACATGAGCAAATTCTTGGCAGTATACTTCCAACCTCCCAATGTGGCCACCGGTTGATCTGATGTTCCATATCCATCAGTAGATACCCTCTCTCTTTTTGCACCCTCAATCAGCTTCACATCATCCTCATCTTCTCCCTCCAACAAATACCCGTATCTCTCCTTCCTCTTCCTATTCACTTTCTCTATAATCTTCGAAAAACTCTCATTATCCTCGCTGGTATATCTCCTCATAAAATCATCTAATGACAATGACTCAAACACTTCACCCTCACCACCATTGCCAATATTAACAGCATTATCATTACTATTATTAGCATTATCGGCTACACTTGGAGTATGGGTCTTGTAAGCATCATCAAAGGGGGTGGCAGAGTTTCTGAAAAATGTCGAGCCGGGGGTTCGAAATTTACCTACACTGTCGGAACCGAGGATCTTGCCGCGGCGGCGCTCAATAATTTTCAGCTGCGCATCGCGAATTTGAAGCGGGTCGCCCGTGCGGACGGCCTCGAGCCAGTCGAGTCGATCCCGTAGCTTAGGAATGTCAGGGAAGAAATCCCGCTCGATGATCTTCTCTATGGCGGCGACATAGGTATCTTCATCGAGGACTCTGGTCATGCGATTTCTCGGGGCTGAATCTGTAATCGAAGAAGAACTGCTGTCGTTTTTCTTGTGGATAGCGGAAGAATTAGGGTTAGGGATTTGGTCGGTAAGGGCTGGGGACGGTGACGGAGTCGACAGGTGGCGCGGGGAGTGGCCCGGCGATAACAACATATCGATAAAAGGAAAAGATCGGAGAAGAACGTCGTCTAGGTTCTCGGCCGTAAATTTATGAGAAATTGATCGGAGATTTGAAATCGGATGGAGCAGACTAGCAGAGGATCGCTTTATAGGAATATATATACGGCGGTGCTGAATTGGGAATGTCGGCTCTACGCGTTATTGGTGATTTTAGGTCTAAAATTCTAAGTCCCAATAAACGAAGGGCTTGTGTGCAAAATATAATATGTGCTGATTTATATTGGAAAAATCGTCAAATATGTCCCTAAACATAACACTAAGAGGGCGTTTGGTTCACGGAATCTTAGATTACCCCAGGTAATAGGATTACCTCCAGAAAGTCAATGTGAAATTTTGAAAATGTAAGATTATCTTATGTGTTTTGTTTGGATTGTGGAATATAATATTATCTTGTTTGGTTAAGGGGTATATTTTAAGTTATATGGATTAATTTATAATAATATCCTCAATAATATTTTAATCTGAGATGACCTGAATCAAAAGTCCCCAAAAGTCAACTAGGTACCTAAACTTTTAAAAAGTAAATTAAATCCTCAAACATAAGGGTGAGCGTAAATCGAATTATCCAAACTAACACCCAAAACTCGAACCAGATTTTAAACTTCGGGTGAACTCGAATAGTTATCGGTTTGGATATTTTAAATTTTGATATATCCGAATATAAATTCGATTCAAATATCAAGTATTAAAAATGTATTCACGATCGACCCGAAACCCGAACAAACTAAAATTTTATTATAAATATAATAATAATAATTATATATTTAGTTTTAAATATATTTCATAATTAATACGGAGTAATACATAAAATTTTAAAAGTATATTGGTTAATTTATTAGTATTAGTAGTTGTCTCATTTTTAGTTTGATACTATATAAAAAAAATATAAATAATAAAATAATAAAATCATTAAAAAAAATTCAAAATTGATAAAAGTAAGTTTTTTGGGGTATATCCAAACTAACCTGAAATAATTTTCACCCGAACCAAACATAACCGAATTAAAATTAGTTCGGATATCGGATGTCAAAAATATCACTCAAAATAAAATGTGGGTATCACCCAAACCGAACCGATGCCCACCCCTACTCAAACAAGTTATTTTTGGTCAAATAAGTCAAATTTACGTGTAAAATTACACGATTGACTATATTTTTTGCTGTTCACCGACAAAATCTTACCGGATAACATCGTCATCGACCAAAAGGTCGCCTTCTCTGGTAGATGATAACCGGCAACGGCTTGTCGAAATTTCGTCGGGCTTTCGCTGGACCGAAGTTTGAACTAAAATGACCTATAATAACAAGTCATTTACCGGTTCTTGGTCTTCGTCGCCTCAAATTGATATGTTAAATGGTTTAATTGTACTTTTTAAAAATTTATGTACCTAATTAACTTTTGGTATCAAGTTTATGGCCTTATTTGACCATTTTTCCATTTATATTTAATCCTCATTTTAGATGTGTAAAAGAAATTAAAAATTGTTGGCGAGTCCATTTTCAATCTGCTAAGTAACCATAATTTATATCAAAATTGGACTAATTTTTTAATTAAATTTTTAATAAACTATATTAAATAAGATATAATATTGTGAATATTTTTTTTTTAAATAGTGAATTAGTTGTTTTTAGTACAACTTACTCAATTACAATGCAGTATCTGTTCATAACTACTTTATTAACACACTGAAGCAGACCACAAGGTCCTTGACAGTTGGAATTAGTTAAATTTCATATTATTAACTTTTTTTGAAAGATGTGTAAAAGTGCGGAGAGGGCATCATACGATCTGAAACTAATCATCACATGACGGATCTACAATAGGGGGCAGTGGGGCAGCTATCCGCCTCCTCCCATCCCCAACTCATATATAACCCTGTATGTATATATAGTACCAGATTTAGTATAAGTATAATAAAATAGATAAAAGTTAATAAGAGATGGTTAGATAAGTTGGAAAAACATACGTTTAGTCTTCGGCAGTTTCTTTATGACTTTTAAATATTAATTAATGGTGAGATTTACACACACATGTAACATTCTTTTACATTAATAATGAGATATGTAATTTATAATGTGTTTTTTATTCGAATTATTTTATCAAATTAATTATGTTTCATATTTTGTTATGAATATTTTTTTATAAAATTTTGATGCGTTTTATTTTTCGCCTATATCCAATAATATTTATGACTATATTTTTAAGTGTTTCATTTTTTTATCAAACTATCTTTTTTTTATTTGAGAAAATGGTCAAATAAGCCCTTGAACTTTATACAACAAGTCAATTAGGCCCATGAACTTTTAAAAGTAGCAATTAAACACATTAACTTCTGATTTTTGTACATTTAAACCCACAAACTGGATGTTTATCTGTAAATGTAGGTAACCTCTTATGTGGCATCATCTGAGCTTGCCACATATGCAAACTTAAAAAAAAATATTTATTAAAATTAAAAATCAAAATAAATATTTTATAATATATAATAATAATAATAATAATAATAATAATAAACTTTTTTTGTTTCTAGCCGCTCACCGTTCGCTTCCACCGGCCGGCGTTGCCATAGAAGAAGAAGAAGGCAGCCATGGCCATGGCTGCCTTCAACCTCCTCTCTCTCTCTCTCTCTCTCTCTCTTGTATTTAATATCTTTCCCTTCAGGCTGAAGGGAATGATTTTTTTTTTTTTTAATAAAGTTAAAGTTTGAAGGCAGTCATGGCCGACGGCCATAGCTGCTTTATTCTTGGTTCCTTATTCGTCTCTAAATCTAGAGATGAAGAAGGTTCCTATTTCACTTCTTCTTCTCCCGATCTGGAGACGAAGAAGGGAAATATTTGAAAAAAAAAAAAAAGAGGTTGATGGCAGCCATGCGTGCCTTCTACTTCTTCGACTCCAAATCTAAGAAGGGAAAGATATTTTTTTTTTTAAAGAGAGAGTGAGAAGAGGTTGACGGCAGCCATGGCCATGGCTGCCTTCTTCTTATCTTGCAGCGTCGGCCGGCCGGCGGAAGCGAACGGCAAGCGGCGGAAAATTATTTTTATTATTATTATTATTATTATAGATTATTTATTTTGATGTTTAATTTTTTTTTTTTTTTATAAAAGATTACCTGCAATTACAGGTAAACATTCAGTTTTTGGGTCTAAATGTACCAAAGTCAAAAATTTATGTGTTTAATTGCTACTTTTAAATGTTCAGGGGCCTAATTGACTTCTCATATAAAGTTCAGGGACTTATTTGACCATTTTCCCTTTTTATTTTAATGTGTTTCGCCCGGTCGCCCCACGCCCCCACTGGAAAAAGTTTCTCAATCGGCCCTGATCACATATATATGAAACGATGCATGGCCATGATATGCCGCCTTTTAGGGCTGTGGCGATGCAATGATATGATTGGTCATATTAGTGGTAATTGAGCATAAAATGTCTGATACATTTGTCTGATCAGCCGCAGTCGGGGCGGCGGGCGACCTATGTTGTGGTGGAGGCCGGTGGCAGTCTTGTCGGCCACCGACGCAATGAATTGAATTCCAGGCCAGACAAACAAAAATGGTTGTCAGTGTCTCTCCATTTCCATGTAAAAAATCCTTGTGAAGATCGATCAGTCAAAGGCTGCAACCACATAAATAAAATCTCATTTCACCTCAAAATCCGTGCCTATCTTGTTTCTCCTCATCAGATCCCCCATTACTGGAATGGGAGTCACCGGAAGTGAGTCTACCATTATTATTACCAAATATTTGTAGAGGGATAATTGGATATAAGTTACTGGGATCTAGGACACAAAACAATACTCCTTAGTTAACTTGATTGATACCGGAGAAAGAAATTTTAACTTGATTAAGATGAATTGAAGCAGAATACAGTGCCAAGAAACCCATGGTTTTAATGATTATGAACATTAGCCATTACAGAGGGCAGAAAAAGAGACACAGAAAACAGGGTTGATGGTTTTCAGTTTTCACTTCCAGGCACAGGAAGCAACCAAATCTCTGTTCATCCAACCAAGATAAAGGGCTCCATTTCTCTCTTCAAGCCTGTATTTCTCAGAATAGCTTTCCAACAGTTTCTTGATTGTGGCATTCACCACTGAACTCAAGGGGTACGGGCTAAAACCGGCCATTCTGAACCGAGACATCCACTTCCCAAGAAGCTCGTGTCGCTCCACCCTTTCAATCCCCTCGCACGCCACAATGTTCACCACGTCTCTAGCCAGACAGTGCTGCTCCACGTTGATCCGCTCCTTGTGGTCCCGAGGGAGAGTGACGTCAATCGATTCGAACATTGCAGTGTAGTAGTCCAAGGTCTCGAGGAATCGCGGGAAGAATGCAGAGGTGTTGGTATTAGACTCTTGCTCTACGAGAGTAACCACCTTGGGATTCAGGCTTTTCACCAGCCTCAATAGCTCGTCCCGATGGTTTTGGGTGCTCACGCTCTCGTCGGGTATGTGGTGCAGCATATACGCAAAGTTCACAGCCAGTGCTTCCCCGGGTTGAATTTGAATCCCCGGGTTCTCGAGCTGAACATCATTCCCGGGTATGGCTGCAGCATGGAATTCGAAGGGCACCTTGAAGGACTCCGCGAGTTTAGATAGCCTTTTGCCTACAAGACTCAATCCTCCACCGTGTGCATGAGATAAACTCGAGTCATCTATACCCGTAATTCGAATGTGGGGTGGACCGCCAGGCCGAGCAGCAAAAGCTTGGATTAGAGTAATCCACTGGCTGCCTTGAGCGATTTGGAAGTCTATGATATGAACTCGATTTTCATCTTTCATTGCTTCAGCAATGGCACCGTTAGCTGACATGTAACCGAATTTGAAGTAAGGGCAAACCTCGTAGAGGATATGCATATAAGAAAGCAGCTCGAAACTCGTGGGCTCCTTGCACCGCAAGGATTTGTAGATGGAACTCCCCGAGGCAGCCAATCGAGCAACGAGCCCTTCCAACATGTATGCTCCCAGGCGTTGGATTGGTTCGCCCGATACAGATACCATTTCCCGGAGCTCAGACATCAACCACTGTGCTGTCAGTAGGTCATTATCTGATACCGCCTTTGCACAAGCAATAAGCACCTGTTTCAAATCCCCTCGGGGTATCGCCTCCATCATTTGTCTCCAGCTGTCTATTTCCGGGGACGCAATACTGCTCGGGAATGTGTTATCGTGACTCTCCAGAACATCTGAATCGGGTCCAAGCATTGCAGTTTCTAATTCCTTTAGTTTGTGGATGAAACTACTCATATCATCTGTAATGCAAGACCCGCTAATAGGGGAACCATAGTTGTTGTCTGATGGGTATGAACGAGAACCCTGCTGGGACATGGGGCTTCCATATAGAGCACGGCTCTCGCTCACCGAGGATGATTCCAGAGTGCAATAAAGGTTACGAGAAGCATGAACGGGGTTAGCCACATTCGTGTTGTTGTAGCTCAGCTCGTGGTCTAAAATTTGAAACTGAGGCAGACAATAAGGGTCAGCCTTTTGCACAGGTGGATAGCATAACACGTTAGACATGCCCGTTCTCCTGAGACGTTGTGCTGCTTGCATCGAGAACCAGTCTTTTTCAATGCCACTCAACTCAGCAGATTGAATCGAAGCACTAGGGATAACTCATAAAACGAGTGCCTCCTTTTCACTCCTCGACAGTAAGAGAAGCCTCTCTGCTGAGAAACGGAAAGTATACTATATAGACGAAGGATCTCTAGTAGTAAATGGCAATGACCTACAGAAGAACACACATAAACTAGTTAACTTCCTTCCATCGAAAGGAGCAGAAGAACAAATAAATGGGCGCAACTGCGTAAGCAAATTCAACCTTCATAATCCCAAAGACAACAAGCGAGACAACACAACTTTCTCCTAGAATCCAAAACGCAAAAAACTCATGAAAATCAAATGTTGTGATGATTCAAATCTATGTATTCAGAATTCCCAACCACATTAAAGAGAATTAAAGCGTGTGCTCCATCTCGGGCTCTCCTCACGCCTTATCGGGTGACGTAGAGATTGGAACCCATGACTTTTGGTCTGGCTCTGATACCAAATTAAAGCATGTGCTCCATCTCTCAACTAAAAGCGTAAGCTGATATTTGGATTGCACATTAATGACTATATGTTCAACATGGATCCCACCATCATCCTAAAGGACAGAATTGAGGGCAACGGGACGCGTTTACATAAGTACTGCCAGCTAAAAAGAAACCATGCCTTAACAGGTTAGTCAGCACTTAACACAAATTAGACAAAGTTACAGTTACAGATAATGCCCTTGACCAAGAACACCTTAACATATATATAATGTCACAATATCTTTTCTTTGTCTTCATATTCAAACTTTCTTCTATGTCAAATAACAGTAACCCAGGAATCAAGGACATTTCTACAGTGTAAAGCACAAGGCCTCAATTCCTTTCATTAGCAAGACACAATTACTCAATAACCAATAATCAATATCATAGCATGAATGCAACCAACACCAAAAAACAACAAAAAAGTTGCAGAGAAAAAGGTATTCTTGGATGGGTATCTGTGAAAAGCTCAAAAACACTTAACCTCAACCCAAGTACCCAACCAAATCAAAGGCTCAAAGAATAGAAGACTACTACAAGGAAAAAGAAGCAGTCTTTGTCTGATAAATGGACCAGAAAGCAAAAACAAGTGGGAATGATAAAGCTCCAACCTTTGGCAGATCTATGAAGAACCAATTTTCAGAAGAAGAATATCAGATAAACAAAATTAAAGTGAGAAAACCCAAAATCAGAGCAAATACTGTATAGGATAGGAGAGAATGAAGGGGAAATTGAAGGAGAAACAGAGCATATGATAACAGCAACTGTGATTGGAAAGATTAAGGTACAGTTTAGTTAAACAGTTTCATATTGCTAACCTTAAAATGGAGAATCTCCATCTCTTTGCAAGCTGCTTCTTTGACTCTTCATGACACTGCAAACCAAAACTCTGTAATGAGGGAAGAGAGAGTGGAGAGCAGAGCAGATGACCCTATCGGTCCTACAGACAGATGGGAAATTCTGTGAATTAATTATAAAAAGGGATTGGTTATAGAAAATGCCCTTCAAGTTGGCCGGAAATACAGAAATGCCATTTTGGCTAATTACTTAGTAAATACCCAAAATGGTCCCTCGACTATAGCTAAATTCACAAATTGATCATCCACTTTCAATTTCAACCAATTAAGTCCGTACCAATTTCAACCAACCAATTTGCCCTTAAGGACTTAATTGGTTGAAATTGAAAGTCGAGTACCAATTTGTGAATTTAGCTATAGCCGAGGGACCATTTTGAATATTTACTCTTACTTTAATCTAGTTACATCATGCATGAGATTACCTACTTGGATCCAATTAATTACATCTCTATGAAGAAAACTAAAAATGAATGAGCATGCACCTATGAAGCTTAATAAATAAATGTATAAGTTAAAAATAGTAATTTGTTTACACAAAGGAATCAATCTTTAATAGACTTATAATACTGTGCAATTGACCTAATTCCCCAAACAATAAGCTTATTAGAGTAGGACTCTTCTTATATACTCAAATGATTTTTTTTACTCGGTATTACTACGGGGTGTTTGGTAAATAGCTGTTAGCTGATTTGGTTAGTGGGTTTGACTAGTTGATATCATTAGCTGATTGTAGAAAATTGTTTGGTAAATTAGCTGATAGCTGATTACATGCAAAATGATTTTATAAAAAAATTGATTGAAAAAACTACTTTGAACAGCTTTTTGAATTTTACCATTTTAGAGAAATAATTTGTTACAAAAAGCTAATCAAGTAAAACAGCTAATAGTAATTAAATAAACAAAAATTGATTGATAAACTAACTATATTATCATACAGAGCCTATATGTTTCAAAACTTTTACAAAAGATTGATTGGAGTTATTCGACCACTTAAGACCGACTAATTTTCAACTACATATACATTGTACTCATTTACTCAATATATTATCATTTCATATTCTCTAATCTAATTTACTTGATCAAAATCGTAAATTTATACTACTAATTATTATTAATTTTTTTTGCAAAAACAATTAGTTATTACGTGGCAATATAATTAAGAATGAATACAGAAAAGTAATCATTAAAGTTTGTTCTGAAATCGGCATGAAATTAATAAAATATTAGTAATATAAAATAAAAAATGCCAAATGGTCATTCTTAATTTAGACAAATTCTCCTTAATATTAAAGTCATGAAATCAAATCAAGGAGGATGAGAATGAAATATATATTATATGATTGTTAAATATTTAACTCTACCCCACCATGCATATAAAAAGTAAAATAAAATAAATTCTGAATGTTCCATAATGGACGTATATGACATATTGACATGTTATTTTAAGATTAACGTGACAATAAGTGAGGGAAAAAAAAAAGAATAAAAGAGATAGAGAGATAATTAAAACATCTTTTAATAAAGAAAAACTACAGATTTGAATTTAATTCTCAAGAATATAGTATCGTGGCATTATATTCTAGATTTAGTTTTGCAATTTTTTTTTTCATGCAAATGCAACATTTTGTGGATCCAATTTAAATATTAACTAGGCTAGTTCGATCCAGGTCAAATAGTAATTCGACAGCATTGTGTACACCATGTGTGGCCAACTCATTTGACACTCAGTTGTTATACAGTCGATCGTGTCCATAGTCAAATATGGTGCATGCCTAGAGGTATCAAATGGATGAGCTAGTCCAAAGTCTAGGCTCAGCCCAACTCGATCCATTTGCTATAATTGGCAGACTAGGACTAACCCGTTTTATACTACAGACTTTAGTTTTAGACCCGATTCGATTCGATATGTTAGACTCAAACGATCTGCTCTAGAGCAGTCGATCTAATAGCCCCAAAGAGAGTGCTCGGCACTGAACCCTCGGGTTAGGTGGTAAAAGGGACGGATTTACATAATCAAAGAGATTAATGGCCATGATTTAGGGAGATTTATGGCCTTAATAAATTACTTTCATTTTCTGAATTAAGAAAGAAATATGTTATTTTAAGAAACTTGTTGGCAACAAATTCAAGTGGTCACATAAAAAGGGAAATTTGTTTCCTTATTTAGCTGTCTCTTGTATATTATCGCATAAAAAAAGTTTTCCACTTTTGTTCTTGGACTTTATTATTATTATTATTATTTTGTTATTCTTTGCATAATCCGATTGACGGATCAGTGGTGTTAGTTAGCCGATTACCATTCAAAAGTCATAAAATTAATAATTTTAATATAATTATAATTTTAACTCTGAGTACTAATATTAGATATTAATGTTAATTTGTACATTGCGCATAAAGAGATACGGAGTATGTATTAATATAAAAATGTAGATACATTATGGTGGGCTCACCTAAATGCCTATTTGTTTAACTGTAATTGTACACTTTATTAACTTTGGATTGTACGTAGGACAGCTGTATTATACATTTGTACGCCACGTAGTATACTTCTTCTTTGGATGCGTGGTCCCATGCACTTTTGCCCTTTGTTTAATTAATGGCAACAGTACAGTAATTAAGTTTGTAATAATACTGATAAGCACTGCCTATCCTGTTTGTACACTTCACTTATTGCCCTTTAATTACTCTCTCTTCCGTCTGTTAATGCTAAAAGATGTGTAGGACTTTCTTGCCATTAATTTCAACACCAAATTATATTTAAATTAGGAAAAATGGCACTTTTTACCCATGAGTTATATACTTATAACACTTTTTCCTCCTCAATTATTTAAGTAAGCACATTAGCCCCCTTAATTATTCTAAAAGTGGTGCATTTTCTCCCTAATATATTAAATTGACATTTATACCCTTAAAGTAAACATTTTATTTATTTTATTACTCCATCAAATTATTGCGTATACGTAGGGATGATCACGGTTCGGTTCGAATTGAACCGGATACTAAAGCAATCGAATTAATAGTTTATGGTTATAATTCAGATCTAGAACCCAATATTTAAATGTCAATTTATTAAAATTATGTATAAAAAAAATTGAATCTTGAACCGTGAACCGGCGGTTCCGGATCTGATTCGCGATTTTGAACCGTCTTTATTTTAAAATTTTATTTTTTATTTTAAAATAGTCTAAATTCAACAATAAATGTATTTTATTTTTTCAGTTCGGAACATGAACCGTCCGTTCCGGTTCACGATTTTAATAAATTCTAAATATAAAATTTCGATTCTAAATTGTAATTGGAATATTTCGGTTTGGTTGCTATAGTGTTTGTTTAGTTTGAACCAAATTATGGTCATAATTTGTTGGAAAAAATAAAGTAAATATTTAGTTTAAGGGTAAATATGTCCATTTAACATTTCAGGGAGAAAAACAGTCACTTCAATAATTTAAGGAGAAAAAAATGCTATAAGTATATAACTCTGGAGGAAAAAGTGTCATTTTCCCTTTAAATTAATATTCTGTTTGGGCAAAATTTTACATGGTCGAAAAGACATTGTATTTACAACTATTTATATAAAAAAATGGTAATTATTTTATAGATAAAATTATAATTGTTTACAGAAATGTCATAATTATTTTTTTGGGTAATAGTAAGTACCTCATGATCTCTTACTATGTTCTGACAGCTCAGTTGGTCACAGTGGCAAAGTTTGGAAAGAATGATAAGGGATTGAGTCCCACCAGTGATCTATTGAGAGCAATCTCTCAAATTGAGGGGGATTCCATTCTTTGTGCGCAGTAAGCAAAGTCTAGTCCTCCCAGATGCTTCAACCTTTTGAGAAGAATGATGCACGAACACATTGAGAGGGTAGTATTCCACATTTTCACTGTTTCAAAAAATAAAATAAAAATCATTTTCGAATTTTGTTTTGAAATGGTTTCATGTGTTTATTATTATTATTTTTTAAATAATCAAAATATTCAGAAAAATTTGGAGTCTTTTCCTAATTAATTGACAGTTTATAAATGTGTTTGTTGTTTGCTCAAAGTTTTTTATTTGAGTTAATTCCATTTTTTGTTATAGATTTATAGGTATTAGTTCACTTTTGTTCCTTTTTTTTTTTCAAAACATCAATCTTTGGTAAAAATTAAAAAAAAAACAAAAAATTAAAAAAAAAGAGAAAAGAATTGACACATATAAATTTAGGACTATGACAAAAAAGGAAAAAGAATGAACTGAATAGACTGAAATTCACTTATATTTAAGTTGACGGGGGACAACAAATTTGTCAGGTCACAATAATACTAAGACTAAGCTTTGAAAAAAAAAAAAAAAAGACTAAAAATGATGGAGGTGACACCTATAAATCTAGAACCAAAAATTAAATTAATTTTTTTTTATTTTTATATTTAAATCACAAGTCAACAATTGAATATCTGAAAAATGAAATTAAAACCCAATAGGCTAGCTAGTTCTTCAATTCTTTACATTTTTGCTGTCAACGCTTCACAATTATTCTTTTTAATATGTTTTTGTCTTCTCCAATCTTCGATGAACAACTCTTAGGGTGATGAATCTGATGAAGCAATGAGATTTATTTAAGGGTTTTCTCTTCCTTTTTTTTTTTTTTTTTTTTTTTTTTCTTCTTCCCTTTTTTGGTCGTTTGCTTGAATGTTAACAGCATGAGATTTTGAAATAGAAATTTCAATCACTATTTCAAATTTCTGATTGTAATTGAGCTTTGTAGTATGGCACTAATGTGCAGCTATAATCCAAAAGTTGGTAAATTAATTGAATTGTGTTAAGATGTTAATAAAAATATAAACAATATAATTAGAATGTTTAGTTTTAAAATTATTTTAAAGTTTGAATATCGTGTTTTTATTTTTAATGATTCTTTGGTAATTGTTATTTAATATTATGAATCATGATAAAAGTCCATATGAAAATCACTATATCATCATTCTGTGGTAATTTTTAATAAATTAAAATTTGAAATAAACTATTTAAATAACCACACACAAATTAAAATTTGATGAAATAAAATATCACATTTTCTTTTTTCTTTTCTTTCAAATACTACCAACTGAACCATTGAGCTAAGTCTACGGGGACACATTTTCCTTTTTCCGTTTCTATAGTACGTAGCACTTAGCGATCTGAACCGGCCGGACGGATTGGTTATATTGAGATAGGCAAAGTGAGATCTGATCAAAAGTTATTGGAGGGGCAAAGATGAGAATTTACGGAGGATGGTGACCCCACACGGTTCAGGAGTCAGGAGCCAGACCACCGTTCGTTTTTCAAACTTTTACACGTCACCAACAACAAATCTATTCCTTTCGCCTTTCTTTGCTCCTCCCATTCCGCTTTTGTTTTCGTTATTATTACGCGGGAAAATAATAACCGCATTTTTATAAATTAAAAAAGAAGTTGCCACATATTTTATTTTTATTAAATAAATAAATAAAATGTGTGATTTATATTTTTCTTGAAATAAATTCAATTCCAAAAACACATCTTGAGTATTGATATTTATCAATTTGTATTTACGACTTTCAATTAAATCATAAATGGTACATACTATTGACATTATTAATTTTCATTCTCGACTTTCAATTTAACCATCAATTTAGTAAACATTAACTTTAACGGTAATAATGTAAAAACTTTATTTTTCACATTCTCACTAATGATAACCCAAATGTATTATGTTTATGAATTCAATTTGTCCATTTCAACAAGAAGTCAATTTTTACATTATTATTCTTAAATTTAATTTTTTAAAAAAAAAAATAGATACATAAATGTAGTACCAAATCTGGAACGAAATCAATAGTTAATATATTATTTATAAATAAATTGCAAGTCGATGATGGAAATTGTTAAATATCAATAGTCAATGAACCATTTATGATCAAATTGAACGTCGATGAAAAATTGATAAGCGTCAATAGTCAAGAGACCATTCATGAAATTAACTCTAAATAAGAGCATATTATGTTAACATTATATAAAAAGTGAAGAAGTTTTTAAAGAGATGATTGAGTGGGTATGGTGAAACATGATTATCGTATCAAAAGATCATAACTTTGATTATTGCTAACATATTATTGGTTGAGCTCACTGCACATGATTTTCTTGGTGCAGAAGACCCTCTCGGTTGAATTCATCACACATAGTTTTCCTAGTGTGATCAACAAAATATTACAAAGAAATGAGAGTTACCCCGTGCACATTCTTGAATAGTGGTTGTGAGTTTCCTTTGCCATTCAAAAAAAAAAAAAGAGTGAAAAGCTCATATAGTGTTACATGTTATTATTTGATTAATTTTATAATACATTAATTAGAATTGAACTAATAATTTCTTTTTAATTTTAACGAGATTATTTATTGAATAAAAAATAAAAATTGGAATAAATTAATAAAATTGAATTCTATTTGAGTTATTTAATCGAATTGATTGAAATTTAAAGAGTTAATATTACCTGATTAATTAATATATGAAATTGAAAATCCAAAAAACATACATGTAATCATATTTTATAATTTTATTCATTTTTTTTTTTGGTGAGGAAAAAAAAAAAAAAAGAGGTTAAGAGGCCGACATAATTTAATTATACACTTCAAATTTAATGGTTAGTTCATACATATATGCCTTCTAGATGATTGTCCAAGGTGCTAATCATGGTGACTATTGGTGATTAAAAATAATGGTCATGATTAATAATACATAATTTCACCAATAATCACTCACTGATTGTGATTCCTTAGCTTGTCTCTTTGAGAACGTGTGTTTTGGAATGAAGATACAACGAATTAGATAAACCGATAATTTTGTTCCCCATTTGTCTTTACCTTGTCCCCCCTCACAATATTTTTTTGAATACACTGACTCCATTATAATGTAGTATCTGGAGCGAGTCAATATCGCATCCACTGAGACTCAAATTCACAATCCACAATCTCCCCTATGAGGGAGCAACTTGGTGTCATTAGACCATATCTAATTATAATACTACATTAAAAATAACATTCTCAAAAAGCTAATTAAAATAATTGTTTTGAACAACTTTTTGAATTTTAGCGTTTTAAAGCAATAAACTGTTACAAAAAGCTAATTAATCAAACACTTATATTGACTATTTACCAAGTCAAACAGCTAATAGTGATCAAATAAGTTAAAATTAATTGATAAGCTAACTATGTTACCAAACACGGTCATAGTTTTTTTTTTTTAATGTAGTTCACCTCTTTTGTGTGATTTGTAATAAGTTATTGCACATGAACGAATTTTATTCAACACACGCATTTTTTGAAATATGTGACGAGTTATTACTAAACTGATCTTTAAAAAAAATTCCAGTGCCACCAATTATAAGATGTGGTCCAGTGACCTGTGTATGAGTGTAAGATAGAACAGTCGAAAGTCAAAGCAACAGATAAGGATCTCCCACATTCCAATAATGTAGGGCAAAAACATTGAAAGAAAAATTATATGTCCATGCAAATTGGGTCAAAGATAAGTATTTTAAATCATCCCAATTGAGTGGCTTACCATTTGCAAAGGGCCTACGTATCAATTGAATTGCATGCGCATACCATTGAATTAATTAAATTATATTCGGTCCGTCCCAAAAACAATGCATATATGATACAAATAAGTGAATAATATGTATGATTTTTGCCAACAATCTGTGGGTCTAACTTATTACATGGAATTTTTTAATGTAATTCACCTCTTATATATGATTTACGAGTTATTATATAAGAACAAGATTTATCACCTGCATATATTTAGATAATGACCGTAAGTTTCTCTTGTCACTTAAATAAGTAAATAACTAATTTTAACTATTATTTATATTGGCTAAACATTTTGTACTCAGATAGCATGTAGTGATATGTGGTAGGTCATGAGATCGAACCTTAGTGGAGTGTGTTTCATTTCATTAGATTGAGAAAATATATTTAAACAGATGCTACAATGTAATAGAGCCAGTAACATTAAAAAAACTATTATTTATTGGATTATTAAAGTAATGAAGAAACAAAACAATAGAATAGGACGATAGAAAAGAGTTTAAATTGGTAAGTAGTGTTGTGTCGAGCTGTCTGCGCACGCGTGCATGCACAATTTTGCAAACCTCTTTTGTTTTAGTGTCCCTAGAAAGCCATTGCATGGGTCCAATTTCCCTAACTCCTTTCATTGTACTACCTTCCCCCACTAATATAATGATCTCTTGTTTAATTACAAATTCAACCAAATTTCAATGAGAGCTTTCCATTCATGAATTTCCCCCCTTAATATTTGAGGTAAATGTGCTGATTTGGAATGGAGAGGTGATAGAAGAAAGAATTAAAGAAATTTTTAGTTAAAATAAATTTGTATGATTTTTGAGAAGTTTTTTTTCTTTTAAAGAAAAAAAAAAAACATCGTGCATTGTATTTGGTGCATGAAGCGCCGTCAGTTGCGAGTGTCGAGTGGTACCAACTGGTCACCACCAACCTTTTTCTTCAGTAGAGCACAAATGAACTTATTATTTGGGCTATTAGGTCAATTGCAAGGTATTATAACTACATTGGGATTATTAGTGGGTGGCAGTATTGACTCTTTGTGCTTCAGTAGGTTGAAAAAGTAATTATGAACAGATACTATTGTAACAAAGTTATGAAAAAAAAAGGAGTTAATTCCAGTAATGGTCCTCTGACTATTGCAATTTTCCAAAATTGGTCCCTGACTTTTAATTTGGACGAAAAAGACACTTAACTTTCGAAGTTGTTTCAGCAATAGTCCTTCCGTTATCCATCTGTCCCTTCACCGTTAGTTTAGGGGCCAAAATAGTCTTTTCATCTGCTTGCTCTCTTCTCCCTCATTTTCGATTTGACGCAGAAAAGCAATAGGAAGAACTAAACACAATTGAAGTCCTCTCCGGATCTGGGAAGAAGAAATCGAGAGTATTGGAGTGCTGATGGCGATTCTGATGAACCTGTACTTGGAACAGGAACTCGACAAGCAGTTCAAGCTCTTCCGCTTATGGAATTTCTCGCAGAAGAAGGAATTCCTTAGGGAGAACGCCAACGCGATCCACGCTGTCGCCCAAAACGCCTCTGTCGGGGCTGATGCGAAGCTGATTGACGCGCTCCCCAAGCTGGAGATAGTCTCCAGTTTCAGCGTTAGCTTGGATAAGATCGACTTGGCCAAGTGCGGGGAGAAGGGAATTCAGGTTACCAATACCCCCGACGTGTTGACGGAGGACGTCGCCGACTTGGCAATCGGGTTGATACTAGTTGTGCTCCGAAGGATTTGCGAGTGTGATCGATTTGTGAGGACATGGTTGTGGAAGACGGGTGACTTCAAGTTGACTACCAAGGTTCAATCGCTTCTTTTTTATGTCATTTTCTATAGACAAGGTACAAAAATCGAATTTTTAGCTACAGAGAACAAAACTGTGCTGGTTAAAATAGTTTAATTTTGGTCATCTCTGCTTTATTTCCCCCCTATATGCCTTCTAAGTGCTTGGTGAAATACTCTGAAATAATCTACATTCAGGACTAGAATTTTACGAAAGAATGTTAGAAGTTTGTTTAAAAGTATCGAGCTTGTATTCATTTAAGGATGGATAGTTTCATATTCATTCTAACCTTATTTGTTGCCACCATACTTTGTAGTTTAGTGGCAAAACTGTTGGAATTATAGGGCTTCGAAGAATTAGTTTAGCAGTTGCCAAGAGAGCAAAGGCTTTTGATTGTTCAATCTGCTATCATGCCAGATCAGAGAAACAATGGAGTTCTTCCTATTGCTTCTCTGCGTCACATATACGGACGAAAATGAGGGAGAAGAGAGCAAGCAGATGAAAAGACTATTTAGGCCCCTAAACTAACGGTTAAGAGACGGATGGATAACGGAAGGACTATTGCTGAAACAAATTCGAAAGTCAAGTGTCTTTTTCGTCCAAATTAAAAGTCGAGGATTAATTTTGGAAAATCGCAATAGTCAGAGGACCGTTGATGGAATTAACTTGAAAAAAAAGTTAGAATTTACCCTACTAAAATTTGGGCGGGCAACCTCATAGTGTTAGGAGGCAATTGAGAAATGAGAGTGTCGCAAAGCACGAGATTACCATATAAGGAGACATTGGTTTGCTTCCTATGTTGTTTCGCTGTTAGCCTGTCCACCGACGCCAAAGATGTTTCAGCCGCTTCATGTTTCCTTTGATTTGACCCATGCAATTTTTATTTGCACATGATCCAAGAATTCATTCTTTCTGATCGCACGTGGGGACCCATTTAGTGAGTTTGCTTCTTATAAATTAATTCCCATATTTATTGAGTTTGACTAACATTATTCTTTATTCTCCATAAATAATTTCATTTATTTATATTATATCCTAATAAAATGAACTAATTTTCTCTTAACATTTATATCTTTTACGAAATAAAATTGACAGTTACTAATCGAGTGTTACTCCATCTTATATAATGATTCATAAATTATACTTCATTCTTTCTTATTTTATATGTCTTATTATTCATTATTTAAACTAATTTTTTCTTCTTTATTTATTTCTATTAGCATTTTCTTTTAATTTTATTTTTTTTTACTTGTTTAATAGTACTTTTAATCTATTTTCTAAATATATAAATTTTACATACTATTTCTAACCTTAATATTATAAAAAAATTAAATTGTAAAAAATTTCAGTCAAGTCTCATTAATCGAATCCGACACATAAAATGAATGGAGGGTGTACTAAAAAAATTATAGGCTGCGAGCTCAATTGAGATGGTGTTACGTTGGCAATAACTGAATTTGTGACATTCTAATATGAGAATTATGTTCCATTCATTCGGCGAATTATTTTATTTATATTATTTTATTAATGGGAGGGAGAAAGGATGATAATTTAATTTATTTTATGAGCATTATCATTACTATTCAATTTGTGTAGAATTACAAGTTGATTGTGTAACTAGAAGAATTGATCGAATTATAAATTTTATTTTACACTCATTTGTCAATTTAATACAATAACTTGTCACGGATATTTTGAATATATAATATACAATATTTTTTATGCAAAAATTATATTTTATACATATTTGAATTGACAATAGTAACAAATTAAAATCAATTTAACTGAATTAGACTTTATTGATGCAATAATCTAAATAATTACATATAATAAGAAATTAACATATCGGACTTCCAAAATTTTGGAAGACCAACTAATATAATCAATTTTCCCTATATAAATTTATTTATTCTATAAATGTACACAAACTTCTTAAACTTTAAATACATTTTTTTAAAAGATATAATGAATCGTACTCACTTACCCATATTGATTCCAATCAAACTTCTATGAAAAATCAGAATTCATAGGAAATTCTCCTTTGGCAAAGTAGAAACCATCAGTCTTCACTTGCCAATTGCAATATCTTTCATCATCACAATCATGATTCTTCTCTCCTAATCTTTTCTGGAGCTTTTATAGCTCCTCTTTCTCTACCAAAAAAAACAATCATGATTCTTCGCATTGAATACTTCAAAGTTTTGGACACGATTTCTCCACGTAAAATCACACAAAAATCGAGTAGTTTCCTTAAAGTTAACACGAAATGAAACTCCATATTTTGATATTCGACTAAGTGCACAATCTTAAGATCATCATCTGTAGACTGACAATGTGTATACAACAGAGATGGAGGTTGGATAGGGTTGCTTAGCTTGTTGGATAAAATCATAGATTCGGACAACCTTTCTTGGACCATCAAAAATCCCTGTTTGCACTTGTATTACAACAAAGCATAAGGTTGTGAGTAAATAAAAAGCTATTTTTGTGTAGGGAAAACTCATGTTGATTGGAATGGGGTGAAGTGAGAAGGGGATGGTTTGGTGTAAATGAAGGACAATATATAATTTTCTCATGAGGTAATTAAGATAGAATCAATTGGAATTAAATTAGATTAATTTTATCTTGAAAGATACCGATATTAATATAATATAAAAAAATATATGATCTAAATAATAAGAATAATTTTATATCTTAATCGTGAAATTATGGAAATTATTTTACATATAAGGAAATACATCAATCATTAGCTAAACAATTGTATTGTTCTAATTAGACCTGGCAATTCGTGTATATGGGTTCGTTAATGGGTCGACACGATTATGACACGAACACGATAAGGCTAAACACGAACATGACACGATAAGGTTAACGGGTTCAAATTTATAACACGTACACGAACACGATTTGTTAACGGGTTAAACGGGTTGACACGATAGGTACATTTTGTTAATAGGTTTCGGGTCCTGTCGACACGATATGACACGAAACACGTTTAAAACACTAAACCTATTAATATATTAAAATAAAATTAAAATTTAAAGTTAAGTTATATATAAAAGAAATAAAACCTACAATTCAATCCATCAAACAAACTAAAAAAATATTCAATTTATAACATTTATAAAATGATAAAATAACATCCAAAAATCATAATTAAAGAAGTTCATGCTAGTTTTAGAATAAAATTGAACACAATAAAAATTCAAACTTCATATTGTTGAACATCAATAATTGGTGTAGGATTTTAGCCTAATGTAATAAATTCATCCTTAGTCATGTACTCATGTTCATAATATCTTTTGTAATCTCATTCATGACAATGGTTCTTAGCGGGTTCTAAACGGGTTCGTGTAAACGGGTTAACACGATAATATTAACGGGTTAAACGGGTTCTTAATAGGTTTAACAGGTTGACCCGTTAAGACACGAAACATAACGGGTCCTTAACAGGTCAACCCGTTAACGACTCGGGACATGTTAAGGCTAAACACTAACCCGTTATTTTCGTGTCCGATTTCGTGTCGTGTTAACGGGTCGTGTCCATAATTGCCAGGTGTAGTTCTAATGATGCAAATATCTCTTATCGTTTTGTTTATTAGTTAAACAAAAATAAATAAAGCAACTTGTTACACAACTACTAATCTATTCCAACTACAGAGTTCATATTCTTAAGGTACATAATTTAATAACACAAGACACAAAAACTCTCAACACAAGACATATACACATGTTATATATTTACTTATTCACAAATCTAATTTAGGTAAATAATATATGTTCTATAGACGCGAAATTTCACAACTTAATTAAGACATAAATTTAGAACATAAAACACACAATATGTTGTGTGTTACACAACTACTAATAATATGTTCCAGATACAAAATTCATATTCTTAAATCTTAATATACAAAATTTCATAACAAAAGATATAAAAATTCACACCACAAAACACATATACATGCTTTATAGTAATAACAACCGCAACATAAATTCGACAATCAAGCAATCGCTGTCAAAATTAAATAAATTGACATTTGAAAACGACGTCATACATAACTAGAATTCACAGTGCATTGTGGACCATGGTTCACGTATAAAGATTGTCCATCACACTTGGTAAGGTGACTTGGTTGGAAAGAGGCCTTTCAAAAGCGCTCTTCAATCTTGGACTGATATTTTGTGTGTGTACAAATTGAAGTTGTGTGGGCTATGATTTCTTTACTGTTGTTGATGGCTTGATGTGGTTCCTGGCTGAATGATACGACCCAATACAACTTAAGGTTTGTTTTTTAATTAAAAACTAGTATTTTCAATCCATGCGTGGTATAAAATAGATTTGTTATAATATTTTAAGAATATTTAGATCAATATATAATTATATATATATTATAACAACAAATATTATATAGTATAATTGATTAAATGAGTTGGATAAATTATTTTTTTTTTCTAATATTATTTATGATTGATTTCGATTTATACAATTTATACGATTAAAATTTATAAACTTAGTTGACAAATAGGCCTAAAATTTTTCATCCGGTCGACTTAAATAATACAAATGTCCAATAGTTTGTCTCAATATTTTCATGAATTCATTATTAATACTATTGAACACCATGAACTGTTCAATGGTTATTGTATTGAACATCATGAGCTGTTTTTATAAATGCATAACATTAACTCCACAAATTAAGCTAAACAAATATCTCAAATGATACACGTCAAACATAATTATTATATTGTGTGTGTGTATATATATATATATATATATATATATATAAGTAAAACATATTCATACTTTTTAAAAGGGACAAGGGTCAAATAAGTCATCGTACTACACACCAAAACGCAACTAGACTATTGAACTTAAAAAACATGCAACTGGGTACCTAAACTAACCAATTTCATGCAATTAGTCCAATTTACAAGTTTTTCAAGTTTCTATCATGTCATCTCAAATTTAAAAGATTTTTTAAAAATAATTATTTAAAATTAATTATTTAAAATTTAAATTTAAATAAATAAAAAAAAAAAAACGTCTCCGTGATGGAAACAAAGAAGTTTCTCCGTCTCCGGCCATGGAGACGAAGAATAAGAAGACATTTTTTTTAAATTTTAAATAATTATTTTTTAAAAAATATTTTAAATTTAGGATAACCGGTTAGAAAACTGAAAAATCTGCAAATTGGATAATTGCTTGTTTTTGGTTGATTTAGGGATCTAATTGCATGTTTTTTGAGTTCAATGACTTAATTGCATTTTAGTGTGTAGTTCCATAGTCTATTTGACCCTTATTCCTTTTAAAAAGATTCTACTAACAAAAAACTAAATTTTAAATACATTAAAAAAATAACTCTTTTTTTTTTTTCTTTTGAAAACAAAAATAACTTTTTAATATACTAAAAATGAACATTTATATATTATTCTAAAAGGAAGAACTCCATCTCTAAGGGCCCCCACACCCATTGGGAATTTGCTCCTATATTGTCGCGGGGGAAACCTGATCCCTGATCATTCTTCTAAAGTTTCACCTCTGTGACCAATTGAACTGTCCATACAGGTATAAACATTTATATATTCTTCCCACAATTGGAGGTCTAAGGTATAACTTGGGTAACGAAGAAATTCAAAATTACTATCCAAAAATGTACATTAAAATAAATCTTATTTTTTAATACCTCAAAACTACTATTCGAGAATGTACATTAATAAATCTTGTTTTGTAATATAAAATATAACAGGAAAGTAAATTAATTTAGTCTCCTTATAGTTACCAAGAGGAAAGTCGAAGTAGGCGGGGTTGCCAGCTGCCACAACACGGCCATTCATCTCCGATGTGCCGCGTCCCCTTCACCCAACAGTCAACTTTGCCATTACTTTACTAAATTTTTCGTCAATTACCATTTCAGAAATCTTAATACGTCTACAGTTCCATGAATGTGATATACAGACACATACACAAGAAAGCAATGCATGCATACACGTAGTTGAGGACGCCGTCTACTGGAACGACGTCGGTGACGGTGACGGAGACATTTCCGTTGGTTGTTTTATTAGGGTGACTCCAACAGTTCCAGTGCTCCTTCATATTAGTGCGGGAAAAATAAAATAATAATTTTCAGAGGAAATGGACATGCGGCGTACTGATTTGCAGAACAAACCCTAAACCCCGGTGAGTGGGAGAAAAAGCAAAACTATTGCAGAATATGAATCTTTATGACTTTATCTTCATGGAATTTCCCAGTACAGATTGATTTTTTTTTTTTTCTGTCTTTTTTTGATGAAGTGAAAAGTAATTGTACAATTTGAGTCAATTATTTCATAATAAACTCCATACTCAATATAAATACTTAATACACTGTAATCTATATTTTGCATTTATGGATTTAATCAAAGAGTTTTTTGTTCATTTTTGTTTTTTAATGTTTGAAGGTTATATGGTACATCAAATATTTGAATTCCACTGAGCTAGTAGTACTGCTAATGCTTCAATTTCAATGTGTTCTGTTGCCTGTTGGCCTTTTTCAAGCTTTTCCACTAAATTATGAGATAATGGCAGCATAAACTCCTCATCATCCTGGAGGTGGGGGGTGGGTGGGGTAGTGGACTAGTGGTTAAGGGGGAAAAGACAGGTACCTCTTTTATCCCCACATTCTGTTCAACGATTCTGATTAGTTTGTGGTGAAACCACTTGGGTGGGTTAATGGAGATTAGATATTCTTGAGAAAAGCTTTGATCTTTATGCTCCTCCTTTCTTTTGCTTTGCTGCTATCTACAGAGTCGCTCTTAGTGTTGGAAATAAATGGGCTTCTTTTCCTGTTATGTTCTGTTCTATGATTCCAACCAATCACATCTGGTGTTCAATCAACTTGTGTTTATCACAACTATCCTGACTTCCTGTGTGCTTTACATGGGTAAAGCTTTGATGGGATCAGTTGGTGAGAATAGACAACACCAGGAGCAGCGATTTTTTGTGCTTGCTGTGGCCCATGCTCTTGTTGAAGTCACTAATCGGTGCTTTGTTTGCTCAAGAATCAATGTGATTGTGTACTTGGCATTTGTTTATTCGCCTTTGTGGTCCAGCCATCCCTTGTGGGTTTATTTACAGGAGAGCCTGCAAAATTGGAATCAAGATTTCACCTTTTTTTTTTTATTGAAGTTTTGAAATTGGTCTACTGAAGAATTGAGTGAATTTGAGACAAACTTTTGGAGAATAACTTACTGATTTCTTGATGAACTTCTCTGCTTTGAACGAGTTAGGTTTCAGTTTTTTAAGGCCTTTTCTGAAAATATGTAGGTGGGCTTTAAAGAAGATGTCTTGGAACTGCAAAAACCTTGGCATGAAGGGAAGCCTCTCTTCCAATTTCAGGCTGAGGAAGTTACTAAGTGGTGGGTGGAGATGGAGGAGAAAATATTTGATTTTGTGTCTCATATTTGTTGCCATTGGATTAATTGTGTTGCTGATTAGTTTGAATAATGGGCTTATGAGGAGGAAGGTAGAAGCTCCGGACTTGGATGAAGATAGTACTAACCTTTTGCTTGAACATTTTAATGTGAGCAAGGAACACATTCAGGTGAGCTGTTTCATTCCATATTCTAGACCCAATATATTTCCACATATCAATACGCTTTTCCCTTTTAATTTATTTGACAAGGAACCTTTTGTTTAAAATTTTGAGGGAAACATGGTAAGATAATACTTTTCTGAAACCTCTTTCATAAACTTTAGTAGATATTCAGAGTAGGAATATGTTCCTTCGTATTATCTTCCCGGATTTACTCTTCATGTAATGAAATTATGGACTAATAGATCCATGACTTTTAATTTTAGGCATTCAGTTCATGTAATGAGATGCTGTAATATGCGATCGTACTGGAAATTTGAAATTAGATAGTTAGTGATACATTGTGACATGGAGATGCAGGGCCACCAATAAAATAATTGCTAAATTCCAAGATTAAGTATTGGAGTTATGAAGCTTCTATTGATTTTGTGATTATGCTTTTATCAATTTTTGGAACGTCAAATCTCAGCATAATGTACTTATTCAGTTATTCTTGTTAATTCAACTGCAATATTTCATTATTAAAGTGTAGCAGAAGTCCCAGACATGAAATAACACTGTCATTTGTGTTGTTAAGGTGCTAAGTGCAAAGAATGTTGTGTACCAGAAGCAATATGAACTGGCAATCGAGAAATTAGAAGCAAATGGCCAGTGTCCTGTTCCAGATGAAAACACTCTTACGAACCTTGACATTGTAGTGCAACAGATACCTTTACCAATTTCACATTGTGCATCGTTGGCAACTTCATCAGATCACCAGTTCTGTGAAAAGGTAGAGTTCTTTTTGGATGGATAAGGCCCGTTCTGGTATCATCCTCCATGAAAGAATCATCTGTGTCATTTTGGTTGGTTATTTCTGTGAAAACTAACCTCTTTACAGATCTTAAATTAAAAAGATTATCAACAAATTCTTAAATCAGGAACCGGTTCAAGTGAGGGCACTTGGAGATCAGTGCAAGGATGCAGCCTTCTATTTCACAAAAGTATGCTGGTGGATCCTTCTTGGGATTGCTATCAGCTGGAAAGTATGGTGGTTATGTGGAGAATCTGGGGGAAATGACCGGCAGAAACAAGTTCAGCAGCAAGAATTGCCTCAACAACCTCAGCTACTTCAACACTTGCAGCAGCAACAAGCTCAGGCATCCTCAAGAATTGCTCGGAAGTGGTGGGAAAAACTTCTTGTTATTTTTGTCTCAATTGGAGTAATGGGATCCATCTGGTTATTCTCACACCTGAATGAAGAATTCACAGTGAGGAGAAAAGAAACAATAGCAAGCATGTGTGATGAAAGAGCCCGAATGCTACAGGATCAATTTAATGTCAGCTTGAACCACGTTCATGCATTGGCTTTTCTAGTCTCAACGTTTCACCATGGAAAGCAACCTTCAGCTATAGATCAGGTTATGTTGGGTTTTTTCATTTCTGGGTTTATTTCAATCAATTGGTATATGTTGAGCATATAACCATTAATGTGCAATCCAACTATCAGCTTAGGCTTTTAGTTGAGATGGAGCACATGCTTTAATTTGGTATCAGAGTCAGCCCTCACGTGAGGGGGTGCCATTAATATGCAATCCAACTATCAGCTTAGGCTTTTAATTGAGATGGAGCACATGCTTCAATTGTATAGTCTGTTTCTGTCAAAAGTTCAAATGCAATCTGATCCTCCCACCCCATCTAATCCCCTCCGCCCCCTCGCTTCCCCCCAAAACCTTAAAACGAGGGAGGGAGGGAGTTTCTGTGGCAACTCTGATAGTATTTCATTACAAGTTGCAGAAAACTTTTGAAGAATATGCTGACAGAACAGCTTTTGAGAGGCCACTTACCAGTGGGGTTGCCTATGCTATAAAACTTTGCCACTCAGAAAGGGAAAATTTTGAGAAGCGGCAAGGATGGACCATAAAGAAAATGGAATCCGAGGATCAAAGTTTGGCCCAAGAGTATATATCTGGGAACTTGGATCCTGCTCCAATTCAAGATGAATATGCACCTGTTATATTTTCTCAGCAAACAATCTCCCATATCGTGTCCATTGATATGATGTCTGGAAAGGTGTGCTCTATCTTCTCCCCTCCTTGCAAAATGATGATAAAAAAAATAATACTGGATGTAGGTTTGAGGTAGCTTTTTGACCGATTAGTGTTTATCGGATATTAGATCCTTGCAAAATTGCTCACAGTTTTATACCCTTTTGTAGCTATTCTTTGTGTAAAGGCCACCTTCCCTCTCTCTTTCCATGAATTATTGAAAAACTTAGATCTTGAGGCTTATTACTGGTCTTAGCTTACAGTTACTGCTGTTTCTGCTTTACAGGAAGACCGTGAAAACATATTGAGGGCAAGAGCTTCTGGAAAAGGAGTCTTGACATCACCTTTTAAGTTATTGAAGTCCAATAATGTCGGGGTTATACTTACTTTTGCAGTGTATAACACTGATCTTCCTCCTGATGCTACACCAGAGCATCGTATTAATGCTACTCTTGGGTAGATCATCTGCTTGGATTTCTTAGATGAAGTAATTTAGCTTGCATTATGTTTTCACCTTCTTTGACTAAATTTCTCCTCTTTTTTTTTTTTTTTTTTTTTTTTTTTTTTTTGCTGTTGTCATCTTTGATAAAAGGTATTTTGGTGGTGCTTATGATTTCCCCTCATTAGTTGAAAAGCTTCTCCACCAGCTAGCAAGCAAGCACACCATTGTTGTAAATGTTTACGATACAACGAATGCATCTGCTCCGATTAGAATGTATGGAATGGAAGAAGCTGATTTGGATGAGACTGATAGAGAATTAGTTCATGTTAGCAATCTTGATTTTGGAGATCCAGCTAGGAGGCACGAGATGCATTGCAGGTAAGATTGGTCTAGCGTTTGGATGTATAAAACAGCTGTATCCATGAATCCGTTAAATTTAATTCCTGCCTTGCTCACAGGTTTAAGCAGAAACGTCCTCCACCCTGGACAGCAATAGCAGCATCCATTGGAGTCCTCGTAATCACTTTGCTCCTTGGTCATATTTTCCATGCAGCCATAAATCGGATTGCAAAATTTGAGCGTGATTATCAGAAGATGATGGATCTCAAACATCGTGCTGAGGCTGCAGATATTGCAAAATCTCAGGTTCGGATTGGTAGTGTGATATTCCGCTTCCACTCTGACATCTCTTCTAATTTAATTGAGAAGCTTTCAACTTCCTTTACCTTCTCCTTTACCCATATATTGTTTATTCCTAATGTTAGATTTTTCGTATTTGTATCATCCTTTTTAACCTCCTAAACGGTTATCTGCAGTTTCTTGCAACAGTTTCTCATGAAATCAGGACCCCAATGAATGGTGTTTTAGGTATTATAAGATTTTATGGGTGCAGCTCTTACTGCATTGATAGTAAACTGATATAACATGCTCCGCTTCTATCAGGCATGCTTCAGATGCTCATGGATACAAATCTCGATGCTACACAACTGGAATACGCACAGACTGCCCATGCTAGTGGGAAAGATCTGATATCACTAATCAACGAGGTGTTGGATCAGGCTAAGATTGAATCAGGCAGGCTAGAATTGGAGGCTGTAGCTTTTGACCTACGAGCTGTACTTGATAAAGTTTTATCACTCTGCTCCGGAAGATCTCATGAAAAACGGATTGAGGTACTAAACGAACTTGCTTCTGATACATTATTCCAGGTAGTTGAAATGCCCATTCTTACCATGGTTTTTATAATTTTTTTGGTGGAGAGAAGTTGGCCGTTTATGTCTCTGATCAGGTCCCAGAAGTCGTTATTGGAGATCCAGGAAGGTTCAGGCAAATAATTACCAATCTTGTTGGAAACTCAATCAAGGTTGGTCACTTTCATCAAACTATTAATGGGAATAAAAGATGAAACTTGTGGTACTATGTAGATCTATTGCCAAAAGTATACCTTTAAAGGGCTACTCTATTTTATATTTGTGGGCACTAGTGCTTATTTACTCTTGTACGTATTGCAGTTCACAAAGGAAAAGGGGCATGTGTTTGTTTCAGTGCATTTAGCAGATGAAGTGAAGAGCCCAAATGATGTGAAGGATGAAGTCCTGAGACAAAGCTTAACCCTTGTTCAAGACCGGCCAAACACGTGTTTCAATACATTGAGTGGGTTCCCCATAGTTGACAGATGGCGAAGTTGGCAGAACTTTAAGAAGCTCGGTGAGGAAAAAACTGAAAATATCAAGTTGTTAGTGACTGTTGAAGATGCTGGTGTTGGGATTCCTCTTGAAGCACAGGGTCGTATCTTCATGCCATTTATGCAAGCGGATAGTTCAACGTCTCGTACATATGGTGGGACGGGAATAGGACTAAGCATTAGTAAACGTTTGGTTGAGCTTATGGGCGGGGAAATTGGATTCTTCAGTGAACCTGGCACTGGCAGTACTTTTTCTTTCACAGCAGCCTTTGCCAGAGCGGAAGAAGGTTTGCTAGAAAGCAAGAGGCAACGGTATGATCCAGCTGTTTCAGAACTTCGGGGGTTAAGAGCATTGGTCATAGATGATAAAAGCATTAGAGCAGAGGTCACTCGATACCATCTTCAAAGATTGGGATTAAACGTGAAGATAATTTCCAAAATGGATTGTTCTTGCTCACATCTGTCTACTCGTTTAGAAGCAAGGTAACATATTCTTTTGTTATAGTCATATGTTTCAGGATTATACATCTTAATGAAGGGAAAATTGCATGCACAAATCTTATGAATGATTCTTTATTATTCTATTTCTGCAGTCCATTGGAGCATTTAGCTCTGATTTTCATCGATAAAGATAATTGGGATGATGAGACTTCTATTACACTCTCCAAGATTCTGAAAGAGCTGAGAGCCAACAGCTCCAACGTAGTTTCTGGAGTCATTCCAAAATTTGTTCTGTTGGCAACAAACATGAGTGCCACCAATCGCAACGAGCTTAGATCGGCTGGGCTTGTAGATAGCGTATTAATAAAGCCTCTTCGCTTGAGTGCATTAGTTTCATGCATTCAGGAAGCCACGGGCTTTATGAATAAGCGGCATATAACACGTAGGAAACCATCATCTCTTGGAAGTCTGCTGAAAGACAAAAGGATTCTGGTGGTGGACGATAATGTTGTGAATAGAAGAGTAGCAGAAGGGGCCATAAGGAAGTATGGTGCAATTGTGAGCTGTGTAGATAGTGGGAAGGCGGCATTGGCACTACTTAAACCACCTCACAAGTTTGATGCTTGCTTCATGGACCTCCAAATGCCAGAAATGGATGGGTATTCTACTATATATAAACACTCTCTTTGTTGAGCATATAGCCATTGATGTGCAATCCAACTATTAGCTTATGCTTTTAGTTGAGATGGAGCACATGCTTCAATTTGGTATCAGAGCTGGAGCGACTACGGTCCACGTGTTGCTTGGAACCCACCGCACACGTGAGGGGGGGCGTAGCCATTGATGTGCAATCCAACTATTAGCTTAGGCTTTTAGTTGAGATGGAGCATGCTTCAATTCTCTTGAACTATAGATTTTTGTTATAGTTTCTTTCTTGAACATAGATTTTTGTTCTTGATGTTATTCCTTTTGTAGGTTTGAGGCTACTCGACAGATCCGCTGTCTAGAAAGAAAATATAATGAGAATATGAATTCAGGAGAGGTGTTGATTGAAATGAACGGAAAAGTGTGTCATTGGCACACACCAATATTAGCAACGACAGCAGATGTTATTCAAGCAACAAACGAGAAGTGCTTGCAATGCGGGATGGATGATTACATTTCAAAGCCGTTTGATGAATGGCAACTTTATTCAGCAGTGGCACGGTTCTTTGAGTCTGGTTGATTTGGTCATTTCGATTGACATTTGGCTGTTCTCACTTCTCAGTAGGTCGTTCTATCAATGCACATTTATTTATTGAGCAGATTAATCAATCAATGTGAATTGTTGTCTTTTATTCTGTCCTGTAATGTAATGAATTGATTATTTTTGGCAGGTTTGGAAAGACCCAGACAACATTTTCATTGTAGTTTCCAGCACCTTCATTAATTATCATCCCTTGTTCCTTGTTAATGTCTGCTTATTTTCTGTCTATGGACTACAGTAAAGAAAGTCAATCCAAGAAGCAGAAGTGCAGGTCCGGTGAGAATCACCCGAGAGATGATATGGCTTCTCTACCCCGAGAAGTTTCCCTTGACATAATTTCCAGGCTTCCCATTACATCTCTGATGCGATTCAGGTCAGTCTGCAAATCCTGGCACAACTTGTCTCATGATCATCAGCTTGTTCATTTGCACCTGTCTCGAACATCAAACGACAATCCATGCCTCATATTTCACTGCAACTATCCCATCAGAAACTGGCTTTACTTTGTTTTGTTGTCCGGTCATGATGATGATGATGAACAAGTAGTCAGAAGAATCGATCCCCCTTTTGCAGCATCTATGTCAGACTTTAATGTGGTAGGATCATGTGCTGGCCTGTTATGTCTATCTGATTCTTTGTTCCACTCTTCTCTGTTCATATATAATCCTTTTACTGGGAACCACAAAGAACTGCCAAAATCCATTACATTTCAGCACCGGGAACAAAGGGTGGTTTCTGGATTCGGATTTCACTCGATTTCTAAGCAGTACAAGGTGGTCAAGATTGTCTACTATGCCACCGACCCGAGGTACTACCGGCCTTCTGGTAGGGTCGGGACTCACTGCTTCAACCAATCAGATGTTCAAGTGCTCAGCCTTGACAGCACCAATTGGAGAAGCATTGGAGAAGCCCCTTACTGGCTGGAGTTCGGGTCAACCGGAGTGCTGGTGAATGGAAGGCTGCACTGGTTAAGAAGAAACGCTGGGTATTATCTCGACGGGAGCATTGCATCCTTTGATCTAGCCGAGGAGCGGTTTCAGGACATCCCAAAACCTTATTTTGGTGAGATCATCAGCCTTATGGTTCTACAAGGTTGTCTTTCTGGTGTGACATTCAATAATAGGTGTTTCAAGATTTGGGTCATGAAAGAATATGAGAGGAAAGAGTCCTGGGTGAAACAGTTCACAATTGAGTCTTCACTAATGCCCAGATTTAGCTATCCAAAGCTACCATATAAGCTGTGGAAAGATGTTTTATGCATCCCAGTAGTGAGAGTTCTGTGCCTTATGAAAAATGGTGAGTTGCTGATACAGTGCAAAGGTGTTGGCCTGATTGCATATAATCCTCAGAGTGGTGTGTTTAGGCATCTAGACTTTCCTGGGCTGCCTAATATCTTTCTCACAATTGTTCATCTTGCTAGCCTTAATTGGATTGATATTGCTATTTAATTAGATCACAGACAAAATCTATCATACTATGCGGCAATTTGTTCTTAGGAAATGGAGAATTTTGTGTAAAATTACTTAGTTGCCCTTGACAATTTTTGTAATATAGATTTTTTTTGTCAAATACAATAGATTATGTTGGTGGTTTGGTTAAAGTCATCACCTTTGTAAATAATTAAAGTGGAAGATTATGAGTTCGAGCCTCTCAGTAGGTTGAGAAAGTATATGAACAGATACTACAATGTAATAGAGATACTTTAAGGACCGAGTTTATAATATGAACATAATTAAATGACTAAAATAATCTATATATATATATATATATATATATATATATATATATATATATATATATATATATATAAAAGTAAAATCCTCCTACATCATTTTCCTGTCCAAACTTTAATTTGGTATATAATATTGCATATTTATGGTATTGCCTATGTGAATACTATGCAATACCATAATTATGAAATATCACAATTAAGACAAGAGTATATATATAGAATCAGTATCTGTTTATTATTTTTTCAATTATATATTTAATTAATTTTAATTTTAATTATAAAAATATTTACAGAATATTAATTTCATATATGGTCAATTTTTTGTGGCTATAAAATGATAGGATTTGCCTCTCCCTGTACTACTAGAGATTCAAGAATCAAATTCTCTCTCTAAAGTTTTTTCAAGAATGGTGGTTGCCGTCATCGTTCCCGGTCCCAGCACAAGAGAGTGTCTCATCCTGGTCGGCATTAACATTTCCTTTCGTATGTATTCTCTCTCGGTTTTCTTTTCAAATTCTAAGTTTCCCACGCGTAAGTGTATGTTTATCAACACGTCTTCCGTGTGCAGGTATTTCAAAAACGAATCGAAATTGTGTCATAACGTTGGACAAAGCTTTATGTATCCAACTTGGGGGATGAAGTTTCGAACAACAATATTTTTGTAAATTCTCTCCAGTGTATTTTTTTAATTCTTATTTCAAATTTATTCATACACATAGATAATCTGGGTGTGTGCATGCAGGAATTGTTTTCATATATTGGTTATTTGAATTCGTCCACACTCCACATAGAGAATTTGTTTGTTTGTTTGTTTTTTTTTTTTTTTTTTTGGATTTTCCAATATTTAAATAAGAAAAGTGGTTTGTAATAAAAAATGTTGATATATTCTTCTTTTTTTTTTTTTTTTTTTTTTTTTTTTTTGTGGAGAAGATATGGATCTAGAAAGATTGATCGGGAAGCAATAGAGTTCGTTGTTCATCAAGTGGATAAAGTTTGGGGAGGGACGGATTCTGTGTATATGTAAAGAGATATAGAGGGAAGCATGATAAGAATACAGTAAAACCAAAATGAAATTCAAAGCATTTTTAGTTGTCAATATATTAGTTGAGCTTTGTTTCGATTCAATCTCTTCGTCTTTAAAGTGTGCATTTTCTGTAATAAGAGAGTAGTTTGTCTCTCCCTTCAAGAGGTTTTTCTTGCCATTAACACTTTTTTTTGGGGACAAAAAAATTATGAAGTACTGTAGCTTAGTTTGAATAGAGTATTATTTTGATTTTATTCTTTAGCTGACTTCCCTTGATTCAAATCACTTTTCTAATGTGAAATGATGTTATTGACTTACCATGTTTGCTTCGATATTCTAAGTCATTTAAAATATAATAAAATTTATAATTGTAATACTTCCATAATAATAATATTGAATAGATATTAACCATATGTTTAGAGTTAATAATATATTATATTAAAAGATTAATATCTAATATAGTGATGGTTAATACGGATAAACCATATATAAGCATAATCTAATATAGAAAAATATTCATTATTAACCATATATAACTTAGGAATAAATAAACTTATTGAAACTTAATTATTTATAACTTCAACTTTAATCTAAATATATGACTTTAAATATATAGTTTTAATATCCAAAATTAATAAGATTTTTCTTAATGTGAATCTATATATTTTTAATAATTTCAATTTAATAATATTATACCTTAATTATAAAAATTCTACCTAACAACTTTAGTATTACATGACATACAATAATTACCATAAATAATATTTAATAATTTACAATTTGTATTAGGCAATAAAAATTAATAGTTAATTATTATGTCAATTATAAAAAAATTTGTACTGTGAACAAATTATTTTTTATTATTTTGATTTAATAATATGTTTATTATATCTTATTTATAAAAATTAAAAGTAATACTTTTATTAGTACTATAAATGTGACTAATAATTAACTTAATTATTAAGGCAGTTAATATATATTTAATTTTAAATATCTTCAAATATATGAATTATAGTAGCATGGAATCAATTAGTGGGACAATTATATTATTACAAGTTGCATTAATAATTGACTTTTTAAATTATATTCCATTTTTAATAATGAGCATTTTCCTAAAGTATATACATACACAAATTATGCTTATCAAATATAGAATTAGAAGTGTGTGTGTGTATAATTAATGAAATTATTTTATAGAAATTTCCATATAATTATATATAAGAAAAATCCTCATATTTAATTTTTCCTGTCTAAATTTTTGTAGTCAAATAATTAAATATTTTATTGGTCAAATAATTAATAAGGCTTATCTGGTAAGAAAATGTAAAATGGAAGTTAACTAAAATATATTAATTGGTAATATTATGTATGGTATTATTTTTTATAATATAATTAGTAATATTATTGTTTAAGTATAATAAAAATCCTAATTTTAATTCGTAATATAATAAAAATTATAATCATGACCAGCCCTCTTAATTTATAATCTATACTATAATTAGAAATAAAATCCTATTTACCAGATTTTCAACATAAACAATAGTAAATAGTAAAGGTAAATTAACAAAAAAAAAACCGAAATTAAAAAGGAACATGAATATTTCACAATAATATTCTACATTATCAAATAAAAATGGAACAAAAATTAGGTAAATGGGAAAATTAAATGAATATTAATAATTGACTCAAATTAAAAATTAAAAATAGAACGAAAATTAGGTTAATTGAAAAAAAATAAATATTAATAATTGGCTGAAAAAAATGATCCATAATTGACTAAAATGGAAAAGGAAATGGTCAGATTATTACTTTTTAATTTTTCACTATAATATTACACTATAGAATAAATCAAATCACAATTATATCATAAATATTTTACAAATTTAAACAATGGAACATAAATTAAAAATAGAACGAAAATATTTCAATAATAATATTCTACATCATCAAGTAAAGGTAAATTTAAAATGAAAACAAAATATTTCAATAAGAATATTGTACATCATCAATAGTAAAGACATATTTTAAACAATAATAAAGGTAAATTAAAAATAGAACAAAAATATTTCAATAATAATATTCTACATCATCAGTTAAAAATGGAATGAAAATTATGTAAAAATATCATTGCATCTGATTTCTAATTGACTCATTGACTGAAAAAGAAAAAATAATTGACTGGAAATGAATATGATATTACTAATTGACTGAAAATATAAAAAGATTGACTACAAATAAAAAATGATTCATAATTGACTAAAGTGAAAAAAATGATTAGATCATTGCATTTTAATTAAAAATTGGACGGAAATATTTCAATAATAATATTCTACATCATCAATAGTAAATGCATATTAAAAACAATAGTAAAGGTAAATTAAAAATGGAATAGAAATATTTCAATAATAATATTCTACATCATCAATTAAAAATAGAATGAAAATTAGGTAAAAATATCACTACATCTAATATTCTAATTGACATAAAATAAAAAAATGACAATTGGCTGAAAATGAATATGATATTACTAATTGACTGAAAATATAATAGGATCACTAATTGACTGATATTCTACGATTATATATTTTCACCCGAGTCACCCATCGTAATGGACTGAAGATGTTAACTATAGACGAGGATTGACAAGATTGTGTTGCTACTACCAATGTCGTATACAATGAGGTTTTAATAATGTGTAAATACAATCGGTGATATTATGCTCTTTTAAATGACAAAATTGCTATATATCTAGACAAAAAATATATTTTCCATACAAATGAATTAGGATAGCAATTCATTCCTATAACTAAGTTGCTAAAGAATGAGCACGTTTGCCTAATTTATAAAAATACTAAACAATGATAAATAAAATCTTCAAAGTTACAGCACTGCATGCGTACATCTACACATTAGCTATTAATTTGAGCAATTATTTGCTCAAATTCAAGCAATGATAACATCAAAACATATAAACGATCCAAATCATATTTTCAATTGCACTGTACAATATAATATTTGATATTCTAATTTAAATAATTATATATCAATTTAAATATTCTTAGGGGGGTGTATTCAATCATGATTTTTGTAGAGTTTTAAAGACTTTAAAATTATAGATTTTAATAAACTTTGATTGACTTTCATAGAGTCGTTCAAAACTTTTTAAAACTTTATAAGACTCTATAGAAGTTAATATAAAAAATATTTATAGACTTTTATCAACTTTTTATTTTAAAAAGTCTACAAAAGTCATTAAAATTCTAAATTGAATACATCCTTAAAAAACTTCCAATGATTTTGATTCTTATCATTTATAATTTTCTTACAAAACATTTATAATATATCATAAAAGTCTTCTATTATATAGTTCTTCACCAACATCAACATTCTCAACATTATTATTTTTATCCATAGTATACTGAGATTTCTATGCTAATTACTTATTCTTCAAAAAAAAAAATGCTAATTACTTATATATATATATATATATATATATATATATATATATTATTAATAAACATCAACAAAAAAAATCATTTCATTAGAAATTCATAACAATATTAAACAATAAAATTTATAATAAAAGAATTGATCAAATAAAATATTTAAAAATATAATTACTTGCATAAAATAAAAAAATAAAAATCTAATATTAATAATATGTATATAAATTATACTTGATATATTGCTAGGCATCACACAAAGTACTATTATTTGCAATAGCAATTTGAGACTGCAAACAACAACAAGGTGCTACTGTTTGCAACCCCAAATTGTTGTTGCGAACAGTAGTTCGCTATTCGTAGTAACCTGTTGTTAAAAAAATGAAAAATATATATCATGAATATAAACATAAAAAGAATAAAAATCAAAATATATAAGTATTTATATGAATATTATGAAACATATACTAAAATTTGATGATGAAAAATTTGCTTTGTTCATGTATTTAGGGAGAATTAGAGAAAGTTAGGGATAAAAAATTCATAGAAAAAATAAAAATCAATATAAACAAGCAATAATGAAGTAAAAATAATATTATTTCGAATTTTTAGATGAAGATGGTAAAGTTTAGGAGAGAGAAAAATTAGTAGAGTTTAGATATGAGGAAAATATAGGATAATGAAGAAAAAAAATAATTTTATTGTATTTAGATAGGTTTATAAACGCATTCAAAAAAAAAAAGAAAGATAGGTTTATAAACTTTAAGTAGGGAGAAAAAAATAGAGTTTAAATAGAAAAAAAACGTTGAGAAAGTATATGAACAGATACTACAATGTAATAGAGCCAGTAGCTTTCAAAAAAAAAATAGAAAAAGAACGTTCAAAGTTGTTAGAAAGAAAATTTTGAAATCTTGGGATTGATGGTTGGATTTTAACTATTTATATTTGAGAAAGAAAAGTCTACAAAAGTCTTAAAATTAAAAAGTCTACAAAAGTTCATAACTTTTTGAATACCACATGAATTTTAAAGACTCTTTAAAAGTCTTAATCGAATACTATACGATTTTTAAAAACTCTTTAAAAATCTTGATTGAATACCGCCTAACTTTTAAAGACTCTCTAAAAGTTTGAATTGAATATCTCTAAACTTTTAAAGTTCATAAAAGTCTTTAAAACTCTATGAAAGTCATGATTGAATACACCCCCTTTAATATATATTATAACAAATCCATTCCGTGCATCGCACGGGCGCAAATACTAGTATTTTTTTTAAAAAATGATCTTTTTTTCCTAATTTTTTTAATTAACATATGCCCTAAGATTACGGCAGATTCCTTATATCTTATTAAATTTGTAAAACACAATGGGTTCATCACAAAAAGCAGGCTTCATTACTGCCATCTCTTTGGATTTATATGCCAATGCCATACATGTGAATCCCACCAAAAAAAAAAAAAAAACTTTCAGACAAGTGTGAAGCTTTTTAAGAACCAAGAGACCTAAGAGATAGCCTTATCATCCCTCCAAAACCTTAGCCTGAACAAAGAAATATGGCAATGAATAATACTATGCTAAGGTTTCTGCTTCCTCTGCTTCTTGTCACCCTCATTCCCATGAAATCAGGTAAGTAAGACCATTAAGGAATGTTGTTTTAACCAATCTACTCGATCAATGCCAGAATGCCTGCAGCCTCATGAATCTGTTTGTGTGTAAAATATTTGTCAGATGGGCAGATGTTTGAGGAGTGGTGCATTGCTGATGATCAGGCACCAGACAGCGATCTGCAAATCGCGCTGGACTGGGCTTGTGGCAAAGGGGGAGCAGATTGCAGCAAGATTCAAAAGGGCCAGGCTTGCTTCTTCCCAGACACTGTGAGGGATCATGCTTCTTATGCCTTCAACAATTACTATCAGAAGTACAAACACAAAGGGGGAAGCTGCTACTTCAATGCTGCTGCCATGGTTACTGCCCTTGATCCAAGTAAGCATGCATTTATACTCATCTTTAGAGATCACTCAACTCATCATCTACCATTCTTGTTACTTCTGCTCATCAAGGTCAGTCCATGTTGGAGAGATAATTATTAGCGTGAAACAAACAATAGTTATAGCAAGTAAAATGAACATATGACACACAATGATCAGTAATTGAACATGCAGCATCAAGGAGTCAAGAGAGGGATTCTATTGTTTTGGTCCCCGACTATTAATTTTTTCACATAGACAATTTTGTTATTCGAGATAAGTCACTTGCCTGAAATTTAGTCACTAGTGACCAGAAACTTGGTCAGAGGGGCCAAATGTAGCAAGGATTTAAAAGTCATGGGACAGAGACTGAATGTGAAAGTTGTCTTATAGGCGAGGGACCAAAAGTGGAAAAATTTATCTTAAAAAATAGGATGAGAAGAAAACATGTGACACCCTTTTTCTCAGTGTTATCTTTAAGCAAGGCATCTTATATCAATCTGTCTCTATATTAAAATGTGCTGCTTAGTGGCTAGATGCTCTCTTTGCAGTCTTTTACTTTTTGTGCTTTATAATATGGCATTTGATAATCTATCTGCAGGTCACACCTCATGCCACTATGAGTATATGCCTTAGTTCAGAAGAGGCTCTTCAAACCACAGATGCTATTTTCTGACTCCAACTGGCTGATTAGAAGCTTTCATTTTGTTCTTGTCTGCTCTTTTTTTTTTTTTTTTTTTTGGTCTTCAGTGATTCCCATATCCATGATTGATAAACTACAAAGTAAAGTAGCTAGCTTGATGTTGCTTTTACTTGTCTTCTTCTACTCCTGAGTCTTGTCAGGCATTGCAATTCTGCAATAAGATTCAATCAATCCCAAAATTCAAACCGAGCAAGACATTCGTTTATGTTAGATCCAGCAAATATTATCTACATTCATTAAGTGACTATCAGAATAGCAAAATCAGTCTGGAACATATGATCAATTTATATTCAAGAATCATGAGGGTTGCAACAATGCCGATTTGGTTTACATAGCTTAAGGAGGAGAACAAGATAGTTTTAGTGTAGCAATGACTGCAAAAGAAATTCCACAAGTATGTGATGTAACGATATTCATTTGGCCAGATCAGAGTTTCTAGTATCGATCGACCATAAGTAGCAACTGCAATACTGCATCAAAAAGTCCAACCTTTAAACCAACAAACTTCCCCAAGCAGCAATAAGTGCAAAACCACCAAATGGTGCTATCTTAGAATACTTTCTGTCTTCGAGATATGCAACTGCATAACACCTGCAAGAGTAGACCTCTAATCAACGAGAGTATACACATGGCGCCATGGCAGATTAGTCTAAGTTCAAGTAGCAAAGTATTTTATGCCTATTATAAACGAAAATACTGAAACTTGTAAAAGGCTGCCATGGACTATTTTACAGCCCCAAGGAAAACATCAATGGAGCAGGCTTGAAAACCAACATTTTTTAATTCTTTTTTCCGGAAACTGCCTTTCATTTCCTTCTGAGAAGTGAAACAATAGTCCTTAGCTAATCTGTTAAGGCACTGAGTTTATGCACGACTTACACCAAAGGGCTCTAAGTCATGCTTCAACCCGACATAAAACCTTCCTTACAAAAGCAACACTTGCTTTTATTACTTCCCCTGATATTATTCTACAAACTTAAAAGCTACCTTGTCCATTCCCGACTTTTAATAGGTGCTACACCCCATTCAAACGACAACATTGCCAACAATCATCCTAGAGAAAGGAGTCAAGGAAATAATTACTTACGTTCCAGAAAATGCAACTATTCCAGCAGTTAAAAGCCCTCCAAACTACAACCAAACACACAAGCATAAAAAAGATAGTTATATTTCCACGGGCAAGAGAAACATATACATCAACCCAGTAAAAAATAGACTAAAAAAAAAGGAAAAATTGCATTTTTTTGGTTCTCCAGTTATACCACTGGTACAAACATAGTCGGGGTTATATGTGCCACCATCTTTAACCCCTAAATTATGTGCAAAGTCTGAAACACTTTATTAAGTCACATATTCGTGCAGAAATAGTCCTTGGCACATAACTTAGGGTTGAAGAAAGTCACAAATATAACTCAGGACTTAACACGGGTATAACTGAAAAACAAAAAATGATTTTCCCTTAAAAATTATGGAAAGAAAGAGTCCAATGAACTGACAATGTGAGGTCGTTTGGTAATAGGAGAAGCAAGAAGAGCTGCTGTGTGAACCAAGTGATATAGTGATGCAGTTCGCCAGACCTTCCCTCGTATCCAATCACCAAAAAAAAAATTATAAATTTAGGATTTTCCTCACATTCATTCAATCACAATCAAGATTCGTTAGACATGTATTGAAAAACTGACTGTGACAATGAAATCAGGACTGAGACTACCTCTGTGTAAGCGGGATTCTTTGGCTTGAATGCGTGCGCGCCGTAAGTGCCCAATCCAAGAGCAGCCACACCTGTTATTCGTTGATTCATGTCTCAGGATTTTGTTTTTGAGCCAAAAAAATCATGAACACGTTTGTACAGAAAGTGAATTAAGAGGGTAAAAGTTGAAGACTTTTGCAAGAAATGATATGATTTCTGCAAGTGTTTTAGTGTTACAAGTGTAGGGCGTACCAGAAATTCCAGCAATTTTATGCCACATATAAGGATCCATTGCCACTCTCTTCATTGAATTCTTTCTTTTCTCTTCTCTTGCTGGGTTTTTTGCCTTCTCGCCTTCTCATATTTTGTAGTAGCAGTGGCCAGTTGGGGGAGCAGGAAACCTCTCGACCAACAAACGACGTCGTTTCTCCGTAAACTCCCTGATGACTTCATATATTTTAGAACACCAACAAAGTCCTTGCTGACAGTTGAATTCTTGAATTTGGACCAACTTTCTAAAGAAAAATCATTTTACCAAATCAATTGCACAACAATTTGGTTTACTTTTTCTTTAGATTTTTTTATCCAACAAGGAAAGAAAATGAGATAGGAAAAAAAAAATTACTTAAGGTGGTCGCCAATTGACAACCACTCTAACGCGTCAACAGACGTTGCTAGTGCACATATAAGTTAGTTCTACTGTGCTTTTTACCATCTAATTTTATTTTTCTGCAAGAATCTCGCCTTCTTTCTTGTATTGTCTCTCTCAGTCGCCTTACAAAAATTTTGCAAAAAATCTTTATTGGACAAGGGTGTGATTGAAAAGGCAAAACAAGGATAATAGACTTAAGGTGTGATTGAAAAGGCAAAACAAGGATAATAGACGATTGAGAAAGTAATGAAAACGGTTGGAATAGGCACAATTTGCTTCTCTCATTTTTATTTTTTTTTTTAATATTGTTTCTTGAGTTAAATAATCTTTAAAAAAGGAACAATTTCGCCGCTTCATATTTAATCTTTCAAATATTTCTATTACCAATAATCTTTTTGTGGCAAGGGTTATATAAACTAATCCCGGATTAGTATAATCCCTTCTCACCTGAATTTTTGTTTATCAAAAAGAAAACATAATAATTAAGAAAAAGTAATGGTCATTTCTCCTTGAAGAAGGTGAAGACTGAAGATGCAGTCACAAAATCATATTTCAAACATCAAGATCACCAACTCTGAACATGTATGACAGTAAATGTTAAACCTGCTGCAATTCAATAGTACAAGGAATTCTTCATATCATCTTAAACCCCAGTAAACTGTAAAAGTGCAGTCCCAACAAGATTGCATAAAGCAAAAAAGCACAAAGGTAATGGTTCATTCTACATTAATCCGTACATAATAACTACTGTAGCATTTATGTAAAAGAAAGGGTAAATATGAATAACTATTACAAAGTTGCACATACAGATATGGAGCCACCTCAAACAATGGGGCTCCATATGCTATAGATCGCATCACTTACGATCCTCCCAGCTATCTAATGTTTCGAGGATTCATCCTTGGCTGTGTGTTCAAATCTGTACAACTTGATCTCAATCGTGTTAGACTAATGATAAAATGAGACCTCAGAACTTAATCACCTGTTTCCATTCTCCTTTGCTTTGAGCTATACCTTGGTTACAGTATGGAGATGCTCACCAGGGCCTGGAGTAGAACTGAAATGTTCTGTTTGGCAAGGTTTTTCTCTGTTATGCACATCTGTTGCAAATCGAGGAACCTCATTGGGTGGTTTTAATTGGTTTTCTTCTTGGTTTGAGATATCTTGAACCTGTAGTCCAATTGTAGCCACCTCATAGGACTTATCTGAAATAGCAGAGTTCTTTTGTTGCCCAAGATCTGTTGTGGCACATTGTTCCATTTTATTCTCAGAGGGTTCTTCTGCTGAATTGTTTCTGGGAGAATTTTCTGGTTGTGCAGATCCTTCATGCTCTATGTTATCTACTCCCTGGAGAAGTTCATCTGGAGTAGCAGCAGGGTCAAGATCCCAGCATCCCTCTGGTGTGTTGGTGCCATCCCCTTTGAGTAAACAAGATGGAACCATATGTGAAAATCGCAACATCTCTCTTCTTTGAATCCACCGAATGGCTTCCTTGTTACTGTTCCTTTTATAAACAGTCTTATATCCATCCACTTTGACCAAAGGAACAACACAGACACCAAGTTCTTCAGAGTAGTCATCAAGGACCTCCACCATCTCATACTGGTGTCGAACTTCATCTGGGGTTGATCTATTCCAATCTGGTGACCAGTTCTGGTATACAGCCCAAATATCCCCACTTTTGGGAAAGATTCTAACACAACCTCCCCTACCAGCCTTCTCCCTACTAAGAAGATGAGAGAAAATGTTAACCTGCTCAACAATTTCAGAGTTGAATGCCCTAAAATGTCCACAGGATTTGGTAAAACCAGAACACAACCAATTCACTGACCCAAATTCAGTGTCTGATTTTGAGCTTAAGTAGCTTATATGAATCTTGAATGGTTTTAGAGAGATAACTTGCCGAATCAGACAATACAAGCGTGGCATTCCATCTTCTTCATCATATAGAGCCCATATTTGCTTCGGTTTAAAGCATTCCTCAGCTCTATCTTTGTCAAAATCATGGAAGTCAGAATCTGGGACTGTTATTGCCATGGAGCCTGTTTTCCTTAGCTCTGATTGATGTCCTGCACTGGCCCGACCTTCTCTTTTAGGTCTTTTACTGGACTCCCCATTTTCAGCAAGGGCCTTTTTCTTCTCCTCTACCAGCTTTATCTCTTCCAGCTTCTTACAAATTACTGCTCTTGCCTTGTTAATTAATAACTGTCTTGTATCCAAAGCAGGGGCAGGAGGACGTTTGAAACAAGTCTCAGACGCAGTACAAAGCTTAGAATTATGCTTTGGATTCACATTACCATTGGCAACTCCCACTTCCACAGCAGTCTGAGAAGGCACTTCACAATTATTAGCTCCTTCAAATTCAACTTTCCTCTTCTTAGCAGGCCTACCACGTTTGGCCCCCTGATGTGGATTATGAATAGCATTCCCATCAACTGGAACATAATCAGCTGTCACCTTTTTCATGTGTTGTTTCCAATGACCTCTTTGTCTAGTGCCCTTTACTTTCTCCTTTTGGGAAACAGTGACAGAAGACAATCCACTGGGATCCAAGACACTAGAGGAATTTCCAGGAATCCACTGAAAGGATAAATTGGAAGCATAGTCTGAGCCATGTCCAGAATGACGTCCGGAGACCACATTATTTGCACAATAGACAGATGCTCCTGGAACATATGTGACGCCACTTCCATGGCTCCGATGCCCATTCTCAGGCCTATAGGACCAGGAGCAGTATGGATAGGAACCATCCACTGGGGCCAACCCTGTCTCAACAGCAATAAAAACGCCACGGCAATTCTTACAAGAAAGCCTTTTGTTTACATACTTTCTGAGATACTCATACTGAACATGACAGGTGGTGCACACAGTCCAAAATGTATCAAGTCTGTTATGAGGGGCTGAAGACTTGAGGTTATCAAAATTGCCAGATGTAGTAGTGTGCATAGAGTACATATTTCTCCTGTGATCATAAGAGCTTCTTTTACCATTATCAGACAGTACAGTCCATGCCTCAGAAACAAGCTTAAATGCCCCATCAGCTCCAACACTTTTGTTCTTGTCAGGGTGAAGTAACACGGCCATCTTTCTATACTGTTTTTTCACATGAGACTTATCTGCAGATGGGTCCAATCCTAGGATTGCATAGAAATCAATCTCCCCATTAATTTTCATCTCAGCAGCACTGTGAACTCCAAAAGTTACCACCATTTGAGCTATGCCCTCTAAATCAGGGCACAACATTTGAGCTTTCAAAGCATAATTCTTTGCACCCAAAAAGTCCTTCTCAGCAAATCTCTTTTCAGCATTTACCTTAGCTCTAAGAGCCTCATCCACATTGGGTTCCATCTAAAAAATCCAGATCTGACAGCAAATTTCCAAAGGTAGCTGGGAAGCCAATCAGCAGCCAAATGGAGGAAGTTGTTGAATCCCACTTCTTAAGACAGTCATATTATCCCTGCAATCAAACACCAACTGCATAAATTAACAATCACTCATTTTACATTTCTTTCCCTAATCAAGAATACCTAATTTCATTTATTAAAAAAAATTGAAATTCTGGCACCCAAGCAAATGATCTTCATTCCTCAGTTATATTCCATAATTAAGTAATAAAAGTCTGATTAATACAACATAATTATCATTTTAGCATTTTCTTCTCAATTTACAATTAACAATACCAAAACCCAGAATTCATATAAATTATCAAGGTAAAAATCGTAATACTCAAAAACCCAGGCCAAGAGGATATTTCTTTAAAGGGATGAAAGGTAAATTTACATCTATACCTTTCAAAGGCAGCTTAAAGCTCAGCCACACAATTGCGCAACAAATTCAAACTAAGTCAAAAAAAAAAATTCAACTCTGATTCGAATTCAACTCGACCAGATACACAGACATATCCATTAAATAATAAATCCAAATCACCAAGATATATCCATAATTATCAACGTAAACACCGAGATCCAAGCTAAACTTCCATAATTAAACACCAAAAATCAAAATTCGTTCACAATACCAAACATCCAACACCAGCCGTAGAGTGAGCTTAAACTAAAAACTACTCACCTATATAAGAAGTTAATCAGACCCGACCCGGATCATCAGGAGCTCCGGTTGATCCCGAACTTTGCTGCTGCTGTCCAGATCTAAACCAAGCCTACAGAGTGATTTGTGTTAGGGCACATCTTAAAGTAAACCCATCTGAGAAAAAAAGCAAAAATAATAAATTTAATAAATAAATAAATGTTTAACTCTAAAATAAGAAAAGTGCTTGTAATAATAATAATTATTATTATAATAACCGTGCTGAGTTTCGGAATTACAGTTCCGGCAGTTGACGGCGGCGGCGGAACGGCGAGAGATCCCGTCGGAAACGCAGAGTGGGTAAGTATTTTTTTTTTTTTTTTTGGACTCAACTATTACTTCAACTACACTGAAATTGCACTGTGTTTTGTGAATGGGTGTAGTTAAAAATAAATAAAAATATGAAATATACAATAAATGAAAAATAAATGCTAATTATAGAGTTAAACTTTGTGCGGTTAAGATTTTAAATAATAATAAAAATAAATTTGTATTTAATGCTAATGAAAACTAACCACAATGTGGAGCCCACGAAAATAAAATGGCATTTTCCATGATAATTATTTTGGGATTTTTAAATAATAATAATAATAATGACAATGCAAAACTTTACTTTTCAAAGTATCATTATTGTTATCAAATTAAATTAAGATTTTGCACTACCAAAAGAATTTGCATCACACCATTTTATATAGAATTAATAAACATTACTTATGTCATTGATGTTTGTACTATCAAGTCTCTATTTTTATTTTTTTATATAATAGAAGAAAATATGAAGAAAATAAATTATATAAAATGAGATATTGAGAGCACAAGATCCTTACGTTGTTTGTCAGCGATAAACGAGGGATGCATGCACAAAAATTTATTAACGAGCATCAAATACTTTAAGGGTTATAACGCTAATTATTTATTATTAATTTATTCAAAAGTTCACGTCTTCGTAGATACGATGAAAATAATGCTTCAATCTCAATTTATAAGTTGCTTAATGCATTTACTAACTAGAAAAATGAGAAAGAAAAGTATAGAATACAATAGTGAATACTATTTAAACTGTACTAATAATGTATTTTAAAAAAATACTAACAATGTACACCACCAAAATACCAAATTTTCTTTTTAAAAAATGACAAATTTATTCACAAGGAAATTGAAAGTAGCTAGGTCAAACGTGGTACTAGATTTGCATTTTGTTCATTCAAACATTATCTTCAATAAAGAGAGATTCCATTCCCCTTTATTTCCTTTGGATTGTCCAAATAATATAAAGTTGTATATGATTCTTAGATGATGCATAGAGTACAAAGTATGATGTTGAAAATTATACATTTTTAATTAATTATAAGTTATATAAAGGTGTAGATTAGTAGATTAAGATGATTCGAATATATATAGCGTCAAATAAAAGTAGTGGAAATATATAAAAAGAAGTAAATGTATTTAAAGTAGTATGCTTTGAGCAATAAGTTGTAATTGGTGAATAAATTTTTAAAAATAAATAAAAGTAAAATATAATTTGGAAGATAAGTTCTAATTCTACAATAATGATGAATTCAAATTGTTTGGATAATATGAAATTCAAATATATCAAATATGAAACTTGACTTAAAATGTCTATGCCTTAACAATCAATTTTATTGTCAACTAAATTATCATATGAGGTCAAGCACTTTGTGCTCAGATGGTATGTATTGACTTCTTCTATGTGGGGGTCATGAAATTGAGCCTTATTGGAGGCGTTGTTGACTCATTGTGCTTCATTACGTTGAGAAAGTATATTTAACTCTTTGTGCTTCATTCCGTTGAGAAAGTATATTTGAACAGCTACTTGTCATATTGAGCATTAATTTGTAATCAAATGATTTTTATATTAAAAAATTGATGGAGTAATTAGGTGTAGGCCCAATAAGTGGAGGTACACAAATACTAATAATGTATACATACTATGTGGGCTTGGTGGGCCCCCGCCGTCCCACCAAGTCCGTCCTACCAAAGCTTGTTTGGCATGTCTTCTACGTGTCCCTTAGGGGTCGTTTGGTTCACGGAATGTCAGATTACCTAAGGAATGTCAGATTACCTAAGGAATGTTAGATTGCTGGGAATGTTAGATTACTGGGAATGTTAGATTCCTGTGTTTGGTTAAAATTGGAGTATGTAATATAATCATGTTTGGTTTAGGGTTATCTTTTATACACACTATAATATCCTTAACATATTTTCATATACTTTAATAAATTTAAAAATTAAAATAAATAAATAAGATAACGGTATCATATATAATTACATGATTTTAAAATATTAACTCTAAAATCTTGAACTTGATAAACAAAATTATTTTATATGCTAACATAACATAATAAAAATAAAAAAATATATAATTACAAAAATAATTATATATATATATATAAACTAACATATATATATATATATATATATATATATATATATATATATATATATATATATATATATATATAAACTAACATAACCAATGTTATCTTACATTACCTAAGATTTTGAAGGGAATCACATTCCCTTCAAAATCCTATGTGGGGGGAATGTGACATTCCTTGGGAATGTTAGATTTCCTAAGATAATATGAACCAAACACCGAAATGTGAGTTTTGGAATGTCACATTCCCTTGGTTATGTTATATAACCTGAACCAAACGTCCCCTAGAGGTTTGACCATATGATAGGACATTTGGTGAGCGTTGTGTGATTGTTAACGGTGTCGGTTGGGAAATATACTAACAAGGCGATCGTGATGTCTACTGATAGGGTGACTGTAGAGGTCTATTAACAGGGCGATTAGGAGGTCTATTGACAGGGCGCTCGGGAAGTCTGTTAATAATGCGAATGGTAATAAATAGACATACACTACTCGAGTCGAAAAATACACTATAAATCATCATGAAGTCGAGAAGTGCACTTGTGAGCATGAGGAACATGGTAACTGTAGGGGGCCTTGTCCCCCCCCCCCCTCCCCTCCCAACCCAACCCAACCCAACCCAACCCATAAAAAAAAATAGTGGAAGAACATGGTAATTATATATTAATATTGTTTTTTTTGTGGGCTCCCTTGTTGAGCATATAGCCATTAATGTTCAATCCAATTATCAGCTTAGGCTTTTAGTTAAGATGAAGCATATGTTTCAATTTGAGACACGTGTGCAATCTAACTATCAGCTTAGGCCTACTAGCTGTGGCTTATGTAATTTTTGCCGCTCACAGTTCAAATGGTTTGCTATCTAGGTTTGTCTCTCTCAAGTCTCAAACTTTTGATTTCTCTTTCTATTATTATTACCCAATTTCATTTTAATTAGTTGAAAGTTTCTTTCCAAAAATATGATTTCTTCCTTGCAATACTTTGCAATTGGCTCTTGCCAAAAATATGATTTCTTTCCTACAAAGTGCAAAATCATCATCCCTGCCCGGTGACCGACCTTCTTAAAATATCTACTTATATATAACTCACAATTTAAATGATATAATAATTGTACAGTGTGATTGGTTAATACAACTAACATAAATAATGAAATAATAAATACAATGAGAAGACAACTGTACAAATTGTATAGAAAAGTTAAGTTCGAACCCATGTTTAAAGTGTTGAACATACACAATCACATATTTCTTGTTCTTTTTTGGTTTCCCAGATTCATTTTTCTAAAGTTAATGACTTTTTTTTTTATTGGTCCACACTTTTGATTTAAATTTGTTTAAATGGTTTTAACAATGTTTATAGGTGAACAATTCATATTTAGGAAATGTTTGCTCTTTGGTGAACGGTGATTCATTGTGGACTGATGACTCACAATTCTTGATCATTGGTCACAACAAGTGAGATTTTTTATCTCTTTGATATAGTAGCATTTGACCTGTAATTATGTAAAATTGTTGGTTACCCTTTGATTCTTTGAAGTATAAATGGTAATGTGATGTACTGATGTATTAGAAAATAATGTAAAAGGGAGGAAACATGCAGTGGTCAACCGAAATAGAATCTGAGAATTTTCTGGAGAGAACTAAATTTTATAGGCTTGTGTTTTGAGTCACTGCTTTCATAACTCTTCATGGAGTTATTTTTTCCTCTATTCTTTGATTCCAAAAGTATTTCAAAAATGAGTGTAATCAGTCTTAGGCTCCAATTAGCCATTTGAATTTCATATTATTTTAACAGCATTAGTTTGGCATATACTATGTTTCATTCATTCTTATGATTTGTAAAGACTACCTGCCATATTTGAAGGTTAAAGTGTACATACCTTAATTGAATTGTCAATTTGTAAAGATTTGCAAATTGAATTTATGTTCTGTGGATACTGTACAATGAATTGCTATCTAGTTAACTTTTTAATTTGCAAATGAAATACATTGCAACGGTGCTTATTATAATAATATAATAAAATGTTATTTTACTACCAATATTCAGAATTGATGACGTTTGCAAGTTGGTAGAGAAGTTTTACCCTCAAGACTTTGAAGATTATGAGATTTTACAATTGAGAATGCAACTTGAACATTTTGAACATGTGCAACAACTTCCTGATTTCAGAGCAGTAGAAAGTATTTCTGATCTATGACAATAGTGGTGAAAACTAGAAAATTGAACATATAGCATCTTGTGTTCAGAGTAGTAACTCTCATTCTCACACCTCCAGTACCTATAGCTACTACAGAATGATATTTTTCTGTCATGAATATAATAAAGACTACACTTCGTAACAAGATGGAAGATGAATTTCTTAATGATTATTTGTTAGTATACATTGAAAAACAATTTAGTATAGGTTCAATTATAGATGATTGTCGTGACATGCAAGAAAAACGTTCTAAATTTTAGTAGATTTGTAATATAATGATGTATTTTGAAATATATTAAATGAATATTAATATATTTTATTATTCTCTCTCAAATTGTGATAGCCCCCCCCCACCCCCCACACCTACAAATCCTGGCTCTGCCCCTACTTGTGAGTCTTCCTAAACCGGAAAGTGCAATTTTGGAACTCTTGAGGGCGAGGAGTGCACTTGTGAATCCCGTAGGGCAAGTAGGGTTGTCCTATAACGGAACGTTATGCTGTGGAATCATGCCCCAAGGTGGGCACGGTTCCATATCCAAAATTTATGTACTGTAGATTTATAATTTATATACTGTAGATTCATAATTTCTATACTGTAGATCCATAAAATCTATACTTTAGATTCATAATTTTTAAACCGTAGATTCATAATTTAAATACAGTAGATTTATAATTTCTATACAGTAGATTTATAATTTCTATACTGCAGATTTATAATATGTACTGTAGATTAATAATTTCTAAACTATATAGTTATCAAATTATGAACATATAGTTCTATGATTTGTGAAAACAGAGTTTAACAATTAGAAATATGAACATCGAAAATTATGAATATATAGCTCTATAATTATGAAAATATATTTATAAAATTGTAAACATATAGCTCTATAATTATGAATCTACAGACTACAATATAAAAATTATAAATATGAAACTGTGCTCACCTTGCAAAGTAGAACCTATCAAGAGTCACAAAAGCGATTCTATCCAAATTACACATTCAGATAGCTGCTGCAAGTCTGCAACCATTTTTGTAAATAAAATATTATTAAAAAAAGTATTGCCACCCAAAATAATTTGGATCCGGGCTAAATCTTACTCGATACACACAGTATCCAATTGTCCATTTTGTAATGGGCCTAAAGAATTAAACTTTATTCAAGCTTATGGCCCAATACTGTCGGATAAGCAAAAAGGCTTTCGTCTTCTTCCTCACTTCCCACGATCTGGGAAACAAATTGATTTGCAGAAGCTTAAGCAATGATGCTGAAGGTCTGAACTGTGATCGATGTATAGCCTTCAGCTTCGCAGGTTTTCAATACTTGTCGATTCTGCCAAGAATTTCCACCAAAATATAGTACAATCGATTGCTTCCGCGAACTCGAAGCGAAGGAATCGGACCCAAATTCCGTTGCCGCACAGAACGATTCCGGAACCCATAGGTCAAGACCTTGATTTCGTGAATGTAGCTCACAGTCACCTCACTCACTCCGACTGGGCCAAGCTCGAATCTTTAGCCTCCCGGTTAACGCCGTTCAGAGTCAAGCACGTTCTGCTGAAAGCCCAGAAGGATTACGTGCTTTCCCTCGAGTTCTTCAGATGGGTTGAGCTTAAAAGCCCCAAATTGCATACCCTCGAGACTCGTTCGATAATTCTCCATGTTCTTACTAAGAACCGGAAGTTTAAATCGGCGGAGTCCATTGTAAGGAAGTCGTTTGAACCGGGTTCTTTCGACATTGATCTCCCAGGTAAGCTCTTCGATGCCGTGCTATATTCATATAGGGTTTGTGATTCTTCGCCCCGCGTTTTCGATTTGTTGTTTAAAACATGTGCGCATATGAAGAAGTTTAGGAATGCTACGGACATGTTTTGTAGTATGAAGGAATATGGGTTTCTCCCCACCGTTGAGTCTTGCAATGCGTACATTAGCTCGTTGATGAGTTTGAACCGCCCCGATATTGCGTTGGCGTTTTACAGGGAAATGCAGAGGTCTAGGATCTCGCCTAATGTATATACTGTGAATATGGTTATTGGAGCATTTTGCAAGTCAGGGAAACTGGAAAAGGCTGTTGAAGTGTTTAGGGAAATGGAGAACATAAATTTGAAGCCTAATGTTGTGTCTTATAACACTTTGATCTCTGGGCACTGTAATAATGGCCTGTTCAATATTGCTATGAAGCTCAAGAATACAATGGAGCGGAATGGGGTTTGCCCCGACGATGTTACTTTTGGTACACTTATCCATGGGTTATGCAAGGAAGGGAAACTGCACGAGGCTAATAAGCTTTTCAGCGAGATGAAAAGAGTTGGTGTGGCTCCGAGTGTTGTTACTTACAATACGATGATCAATGGGTACAGCCAAGTTGGTAACAGTGAGATGGGCAATCGATTTTATGAAGAGATGTCGAGTAATGGAGTTAAGGCTGATATCTTAACTTATAATGCGTTGATTTTGGGATTTTGCCGGGAGGGGAAAACAAAGAAAGCGGCGTATTTGGTTAAGGAACTTGATAAGGTAGGCCTTGTACCGAATTCCTCTACCTTCTCTGCCCTCATTATTGGACAGTGTGTGAGGAAGAACTTGGATCGTGCCTTTCAACTCTACAAAAGTATGGTCAGAGCTGGTTGTCACCCAAATGAATCGATTTTCAATATGTTAGTATCCACATTCGTCAAGAATGAGGATTATGATGGAGTACTGCAAGTATTGAAGGAGATGCAAGGAAGATCTGTTACTATTGACTCAGTTATCTTGACTGAGATTCTTGATGGATTTCGTAAATGTGGTGAAGAGGAAGTAGTCAGAAAGGTGTTCCAGGAGATTGAAGCAAGATGCCTCATGCCCAAAGGTTTTGACCAAACTCGAATCTTTGGCTCTTGGTGAAATGCTGTCCAACTCATATTTTCACTCTGAAAGCTCACGAGTACAATCGTACAATGGTAAGTTGGAATTTTGTTAAAAAAAATTTCTGACAAAGTATATTACTGCTTCATCACTGTCACTAATATGTACAAATTAAAAGCCATCTGAGAATTGTACATGGCCTGTTGGTCTATGTACTGTTTGTTTTCTTTGTGAACTTGACATATTTCATGGCAGTACTCAAGATTGCATTATATCAAGATTTAGTTATTTATATTTTCGATAATGACCATACAAACTGAAGGAAAATTTAGAAGAAAAATTATTGGTCAACATGTTTACATGAACCTTTGAACAATAGCACTTGTTCTATAGATCTTGGCATGTGCTTCAATCGTAGCTTGTGAAGTCTTCATTTGCTTGTTTTAGGACTGATAAGCATGCTAGTTAAACTGTAAAAGTCATTTATCCATAGAGAAAATCAGAAAATATATAACTCATCCTTGAATCTCTCTGCATCTTTGGCTCGTTCTTTTGCAATGGTTTCATTTTAAGCTTCTTCTGCAACTGCCATATCAGGCTGATGTTTAGATTTGTCTTGACAGAGTCGAAGCAGCAGGAGAAATTCTTTGGGTCATTGAGCATGAAGCCAATCTTCGTTAGAGCTGTTTGGTGTAAGACTGTGGCTTTACGTCTCACCCTTTGATGATTGGGCGTCTAACGCTATGTCAATGCCCTCATTCTCCGCTCCAACAATTATTTGATGTTATAGCCATAGTCGGAGTGATTGGTAATCTTCATGTAGTCAACATTGTCACTACCAAGGTGTGTTCCCACCATATGGCTAACTTTTTGAATGACTTCCTGAGTCTTTGTCTTTTATATTCTCAATCCCCAGGTCCTTTTTGGACACATTCTGGACAGTTTTTTCCTGTGTAATCTGTTAGATACTGCATCGGGTATTCTCATCCACAAGATCTGTGAAGAAAATGAACCTGTAATCTCATTTTAGTCCTATTGAGGAAGGAAGATTTCTCAGACTGTTCTTTGCTTGATCGCTCACTTTCATTCTTTGAGTGACGATTACCCGAGAGTGTGTACTGACTACTGAGTGAACCTCGCATTGTGACCTAAGTCAGCAAAGGACTACAAGGTCGAACATGGCTCACTTTCATTCTTGTGGCATCAAAGCATGGAAGTTGAGGCAGTCCATTTCTGTTAGTCTGTTACCATTTGTTATACTCGCAATCTCTTGTACTATATTTGTTGTTGTATAATAAAAATGGGAGTTTTATGTATACAAAAATACACTTCCTATGTATTAGATTTGGCTAAACATATTTTGGGTTAAGTGGACTTATCCTTATTTGTACCTAAAACCAAACATACCTATGATTGCAAATGAAAGATAATGAGTTAATACCCAAAATGGTTATCGACAGCTCCTTTATCGCGGTTTCAGAGTCAAGAATAAAAATAATGCCTGCACGGATTTAACTTAGTGATTTAATAGGCGATATTTGAGAGAAGATATCAAGGTTCAGAATTTGACAGCAAGAGAATTATCACCGTTTATGACAGATATTGTTTGCGAACCAATGAATTACTGTGATTTACCTCAACTTCTTTGGGAGAAGAACAAAAATAATGAGAGAATCTCAGATTTGAAATTTAAATTTATTGTAATGTAATTATTATAATAAGTAATCTCATTATCACCGTCTTAAACCTGCTACTCTATGAAACGGAATTCCAAAAGTCATTTTTCGATTTTGTATTGGGGCCCATTTGTCTCTATGTCTATCTATCCCTTTCCTTTTTTCCACATTTGGCTTACCTTCTTTTGTCTTCAACCATCACCATTTAGGATTTAGCTTCAATACGTTACTATTACTTACTCTTTCGCCTTTACATACATCCCCATCATATATATACACACATACAATCATACATTTCTTTCTTTCATCATATATATGTCCTCTTCGTCTCCATCTGCTCGTTCTTCTTCTCCGGAAGGATTTGGAGGTGGAGACGGAAGCGGCGAGGAGGAGGAGTTTGATCCCGGTCCATCGTCGTCGTCGTCTCGAAGCCGCATGAAGGCGGCCAACGGCGTCTGGCCGGAGCCTTTCGTCGAAGCCTTAGCTTTTCAAGTCGCCATTGACGCTTCTCGTAGCTTTGGCCGCCTCGCCGCCGGCGCAGCGTTGGCCAATATGTTTCAGGTATTCTCCACACCGCCGTATTACGTGTTTGATTCAATTACTGTAAATCTAATCTAATCACATTAAATAATGTCCTTCTTCCCCTGGTATATGAGTCCTAGATTTGACTTGCATTGTTTATTTATTTATTTTTAATATTAATGTATGAAATTTATCTACTTGAAAATATCAATAAATACAAAAAATTTTAATTTTGAAATTATAAAAATATTTATTTGTTTTTTTTTTTTTTTTTAAATTTTTTGTTGTAACTGCTTTCCGATGAGTGGTCAAAGTAGTTATATCGTGTACGTATTAATTACTGTTTTAGTGTACAACAAATACTCAAAGAGAGAGAGAGGATGAGAAGTTTTGGTGAACAAATATCACATAAAAAGTGGGATTAGAACTAATGATTTTGCCAGGACTTGGGTTGGTGCGTATCTTTGACCAAATCCATGTCGGTCTCATTCTTACCAATCTTACGTATCAAACCCTACCTTACAATATTTTGAGGTCAATTATTAAATAAAAGAAAAAAAAATGAATATAGGAAATGTTGGAGCCCAAAAATGTTGTAGATGAAAATATAGGCGATTTGATGCCTTTTTCGCTCGTGATTTAGAGTTTTTTTCTTGGGATAGTATTGATTATGATGCCAAGGTTGCCTGGTCTCATTGCTTTTAATATTTTAGTTCGATAAAAGAAATATAATTTATTAAACATATATATCTAGGTAATTTTGATTTGAAGCTTTAAAAATGTTTGTAATGGAAAATATAGGTGATTAGATGACCTCCTATGCCTAGGATTCGAAGTTTAGTGTTCACGTTTTTTTTTAACTATTGGAATGATATGTATTTTTCAGTTATTTACTCTCAAGATTGTATGGTCTCATTTCCTCTAATATTTCATATTTTTATCTTTCCTTCATTGTATTTAAAAATAATAATAAGAGAAAATTAATTATCCAACATAATTAGGTAATTTTTGAGTAAAAAAAATGCTTGTTATTGCAAATCAGCTGGGTCATTTGAGGTGTATTTTGTCCAGGTACCTATCCTGTAAAGGGCAGTCCTGATTTTTGTATAACTCAGGATTGGTCTGAAACTGAGTCTGATCTTAAACTTGTCCCAAGCAGTTAGGGACAAGTCTAGTGAAGGACCGGTCAAAGTGTGGCTATCCTCATCTTGGAAAGGGTAAAATTTAATAAGATTCACAAGTAAAAAGAGATTGGCAGAGCACTGCTAGCTGAAGTGGGTCAAAAGAAGACAAATGAGAGAAATTTTGAGTGTGAGCTGGCTAGGTTTTAAAACATTATAATTATAAACCAGCTTGGTTAACACGTGAGTAGCTGTGCACTCTCATCTTTCAAGAAAAGTCGAGAGGTCGAATCTCTTCTCGTATGAAGAAGCCTTTCTAACCAGCACTTTATCTTTTAATTGGGTCGGCCTAGTGCGAGTGATGATTAATCTGAGTATGGTACAGGTTTAAAGATGTCTTAGTGTCAGCTCAAGACACTTATAATATGGGGTTATTTGAGAAAATTTAATATATTACTAGGCCAACTATTATATTTCATTCTCTTTTTTTTTTTTTGTAGTGTCCGGTGGTGGAACATATGAATTGACCGCCACCTTTCATTTTCATCAGAAAATGTCCATTTTTGGATTGCACATATTTGGATTTGCCCGTATTGGGAATATGTTTGAATCTTGAAGACAGGAAAAAAGGGGATGTTTGGTTCTCCATAGTTCCTTTCCCTTTGCTTTGCCTCGTCCTTTTTCAAGCTCTAGAAAAAAAATTCACAACTTTTTGACCCAAATTATATTACTTATCTCCTCTATCCTCCATTTCCGTTGCCATTGAGGTGCCTGCCCTTTTCGGGGCTCAGGGCTGCATATATATGCTCGCCGTATCAGACAAAACAGGGAAAAAAGTTCATAATAGCTAAGCTAGGTTTGATAGGGACCCTTGAGACTCTTGATAACATTGTACAGTAATGTGCAATTAGTTGGGGGATGTGGGGATGGGGAACAGCCATTACTTTTGGCTTTTTTGTTTTTAAGAATCCCCATTCATTGTCTGCGACGTTGGATCATCTATGGCTTGGGATGTGGGAATGGGGAACAGTGATTTGTTTTTCCTCATGTTTTGTTTTTTACGAATGCCAACTCTTATCTGGACATGTTTTGGCTTTATACTCCGTACATACTTCTATGTTTGACTTGAATGCCGTACAAGATCCAACTTTTCCGCTACTTAATCACCATGCTTTACACTCGGATATATAATTTATCTTATATCAAAGATTAATTTACTACTATAAAATAATTTCTTTGAGTCTGGGGAAATATGTAACTTTATATTAAGTAAAGTCTGCAACTCTGTATTGGGTGAAGTCTGTTTTGTAACCTTAAACTAAAAAGACTGATAATCAGCTTGGAGGGTTAGTTACTATGATATGGTTTGAATAGGTTTGCTCAACATGGAGAGCTGTGTCACGCTCCGATCTCCTATGGGAAAGCCTGACCGGCCGGGTATGGAAGCGGCGGCGTGGCATCCAACACAACACGTGGCGGGAGGAATACATATACTGGCATCAAACGGCTAATAATTTCCGCGTGGGAAGGTACATCTACACCAACCTCCGTTTCGATCCGCCACCGACGGACAACGACGTCAACGGCCTCCGCTGCTGCCGTCTGGTGCTCTCCGACCACCACCTGGCCGCGGGATTCTCCGATGGGTCTGTTCGGTTGTTCCATATTCCCAGTAGGTTTCACCTGTCCACGTTCCGGCCTCACTACCGAGATCGCCTGGGCCGGTTTTCCAGCGCCGTGTCGGGGATCATTTTGTCCGATACGCGCCTTGTGTTTGCCTCCCAGGACGGTGATATTCACGTGGTTGTTATCGGAAACCCCGGCCTCCCGCGCCGAGCCCATTTAGGCGACGTCGTCAATGACGGGGCTTTGGTTGACTTCTCCGGCTGTCACCAGTGGTGGGTTGGCCTTTATGCAGGTACTTTTAGTTTATCCATTTTATATTCCAAATTTGAAAACAGAATTATGCTAGGATCAAAAGCTTATCACTCAGACTTGGCTGTGATACCAAAAATTATAATTCAATGTAATTTTATTTTCTTATACCGCCACCATATTTTTGAGAGGCAGGATGCTGGATTTGACTGGGCTATATGAACTTGGCTACTAATGAAGATTTGAAAATTTTCAGGCGTTCCGGGACGTGCATTTCACGTATGGGATGGTGAGTCGGAGGAGTTAGTCTTCGTCGGCGGCACACTGACCGATCCAGAGGCGGTAATGGGTTGGCACCTCCTAACGGAGTTGACGGCGCCGGTGGGCAGAGTCCGGGTAACTAGCCAAGAAACGGTGGTGGCGTGCACCAGCCTCCGCCTCATCGTCTTCGACCTAAGAAACCAAGGCTTCATCATAGGGGAAGAAGAGTTTCCCGGAGGACTGATGGTGGGCTCCTTGGACGTCGATAACGAATCGTTCATGGTGGCGGAGGACCGCGGGGTGGCTAGCATTCGCCGGGCGGAGGACTTGGGAGAAACGTGCAGGTTAAACGTTAGGAGTGGTGGGTCTGGGGTGGTTGTTGCATGCATGAATGGGGGGTACGTGCTAATGTGCGCCGGGGGTGTGATTAGGGTTTTTGAGAGAGAGGGTGGAAGATATGTTTATAGTGTTAGGGAAAGATTAGGCGATTTGCATGTGATAGTAGGGGATGATAGACATGTAGCAGCTTGTAACAATGATGATGCCATTATTCATTTATGGGACTTTGGAGCTCAATAGCATTAAGACCCACCGGTACTACGTACGTTGGAATTAGCATTTGAAGATACATCAGAGGACAAATTAATGTTCGACATGAATAGAATATTGGTGGAGTTTAATTTCTCGGCTCCAAAGTGAACCAATTGAGGGATGGGATAAACCCGTTTAATTTCTTGGCTCCAAAGTAAACCAATTGATAGTTTGCACTTTGCATAGAGAGGGTATTGAATTGGCAAGATCTATCCGAATTGAACTTGTGAGTTTTAAGTAAAAATTATATTTCACACATTCACCTCTCTTACCAGTAATACTTTATAATGTTAGGAAGCTCAGCTCATAGTATTATTGCCAAATACTTTTTTTTAAAAAAATCATGTGTTAGGCATTGAACAACTCCATTAGGTCATGCCACTATATATATATATATATATATATATATATATATATATATATATATATATATTGTTTTTTTCTTATTTTTTCTTATTTTATTTTTTTAGTTTGGACTAAGACCTCAAGTTGACATATTCAGTCAAATCATAATATAAAAATATTTTTTTTGAAAAGATTATAGAGATAGATTATTGTAGTCAATCCATGAGATTCTTGCTTATATGTTATATGTACTCCCATTTTGTATTTCTAACTTGTACTCCCACACACAAAATTTTAATGAAAAAAATCATTTACTAGAATCCGCCACATCTGGAATCGAGTAAGATTAGGGAGTATATACTATAACTTTTCAAATAAAGGTGAGCTGGGACATTGATGAGACGGGCGGACAGTAGGAGGAGGGTGGTGGTTTTCTTCCTTGCTAATAAATGTGTGTTTCTGTTAGATGAGTGGTCAATATAATCTTGCAAAGGCCATGCCACTCTTTGCAGTGCAGTGCAGAATCTTTATTTGTGTGAGTTGTCTCCTTACTGATAGCACACTTTTAGGTGAAAGTACAAGCACTCACCCCACCACTGCCCTGTACTGGGGGTGGGGTCTACTCTCAAGTCTCAAGTGGAACCCAGAGAAAGAGAGCTGTGTGAAATGAAGAATCCAAAGGAAAATGACACCATGCCACCTACTACTGCACTCTCTTCTCTTCTCTTCTCTTCTTCTCTGCATGCAGGCAGGCAGCATGCTCGATCACGTGTTTTAAATCCTGGGACCCACTCTTAATATTCTTAAATCTTTGCCGCCCTAGCTGACTGATGAGTTTGTTTCTTATATGAATTAGGAATATGAGTTTGTCTTATACTAAGAATAGGAGTGAAACAGGTAGACTTATTGTACAGGAATTAGATGTCTATAAATATATTGATTGTATCCTTAAGGGATCGGTGTCACCACTATCACCATCACTATGAATATAAGAATTGTTTCACCTCCGGTGAACGTAGGCACATTGCCGGACCACGTAAATCTTGCTTTCTTTACCCTTCCTGCCACGTGAATATGTGTTTGCTAAATAGTTATTAGCTGATTGAGTTAGCGAGTTTGACTAGTTAATAATATTAATTGATTATTGTAGAAAGATATTTGATAAATTAGTTGTTAGCTGATGTCATCAAAAAATTAATCGATTGAATTTTAGTGTTTTGGAGCAATAAACTGTAACAGAAAATTAATTAATCAAACACTCATATTGATTGTTTAACCAAGTCAAACAGTTAATAGTGATCAACAAGTCAAAATTGGCTGCTAACTATTTTACCAAATATGGCCAATATTCAACTCACGGAAAATGTTAAAAATGGACTTCAAGGGAGTAAAATTATCACTACATGTATTGATTTTATTGGAGGGAGAATAAAAGAATGTAATAAAACCTATGGTCCACATTTTTTAAATGACTCATACTATGTTAAGTAAGCGAAAATGGAGTCCGAAGTGAGAATATGTATAGTTATATTACTTGTCCATTTTGAAAATACTTTTTTCTTTCTTTGGATGTCATTTAATCTAATTTTTAAAATACAAATCAAAATATTTTGATCATATCAAGTGGTTAAAAAAAAAAGTAAAAATGTAGTAGTTACTTGGTCTCATTTTTTTTTGTTTTGTTTTATTTTGTTCATTTAACGAGACTTAACATTTTAATTTTGTAAATATTTAAGTTAGTATTAGTATATAAAATTTATATATTTATAAATTATTAGTTGAATTCATATGTTATAAAAAATATTAAAGAAAATATGTGAGGAAGAAAAAGTTTGTTTTACTTTGTTGTTCCCAAAAAAGGGATCGTGTTAATATGTAAATATAATACTTATACTAGCAAATGTAATATTAAATCATGAATAAAATGTTTGTTACTTATAAGGGAAAACAAAATACTTTTAAGGATAAATGTAATACATTTATATTTTGATGTAAAAATATATTTTTTTTCATCAAAAGTATTATGTTTTCCCATATAAATAATAAACATTTTATTTCTAATTTAATATTACATTTGCTAATATAAGTATTACATTTCATCTCGACCGGACCCGTCTCGCGGATAAGGATCCGTGAGATGATCTCACACAAGTTTTTGCCATATTTTTTTATTTTTAATTAAAAGAAAAAAACTATAAATCACTGTTGCAAAAATCGCGCCTAGGCGCCCTAGGCGGTCCCCAGGCGCTTAGCGATTTTTTCAACATTGCTATAAATTGTAAATGAGAAAATCTATATTCTATATATATATATAAAAGTAAAATCCTCCTATGTAATTTTCCCGCTCAAATTTTTATAGTCAAATTAATGAAATATTTTATTGGTCAAATTAATAAAACTTATTTGGTAAAAAAATGTAAAATGGAAATGTTATAAAAGCTATTAATTGCTAATATTATGTAATACCAATATATCATTGTGAAATCTATATATATATATATATATATATATATATATATATATAAGTAAAATCCTCCTATGTAATTTTCCCGCTCAAATTTTTATAGTCAAATTAATGAAATATTTTATTGGTCAAATTAATAAAACTTATTTGGTAAAAAAATGTAAAATGGAAATGTTATAAAAGCTATTAATTGCTAATATTATGTAATACCAATATATCATTGTGAAATCCAGTAAAGATAAATTGAAAAAAGGAAACTAATATTATTAATTGATTGAAAATATAAAAGGATTCTAATGAAAAAGAAAACAGAAATTAGGCAAATTGAAAAAGAAAATGGATATTATTAATTTACTGAAAAGTATAAAGCCTAATTGATTGAAAATATAAAAAGAAATTAATTCTCACATTCTCTATCTCTACCTATAAATACAATGGATTAGTGACTAGAAAAATTATAACTCTTCCTTTTTGTACTGGGGTGAGTTCTGTATTGCGTCTTTCATTTTCCAATGGCATAATTCTTAATTTATGTTCTTATTTCTTTTTTTGCATCTTTTGCAAATATTGCAGGATACAAATATAGAGACAATTGAAATGGTTCTGGGCAACTATTTACATGCATTAAGGAGAGTTGATGACTTCCAACACCACTTGTGCTCACATTGTAGAAGGTACGCACAATAACTGGATAAACTAGAATGATGTTAAGCATTGGCAATTACAACGAATTTATAAATTTACATGTAATATGCATTATTATTATATAATAGTTGACACTACATTTATTTTTTTAAATTACTTCTCTTTTATTTTTTTCTATATTTATTTTAATAATAATATAATTGTCTAATTGTTGTAGCAGGAAGTCACAACGAAATTGTTGGTAGTCAACTTCATCCTACACTCATTTGGAATAGAATCAATGTTAGAGTGCTCCGTGTTGTTCATCTTTCAGAGGCAAGAGGTTTTGAAACAATAAACTCTATAGAGTGTGTAGTCCATAATAAAGAGTTTTTTTTTTTTTTTTTTTTTTTTTTTTTTTTTTTTATGGTACTATGATCTTAATTTTAAATTTTTAATAGTTTGTATTTCAAAACTTTTAGTTTATGCATATGGTTGTTTTATAACATTTTCTTTTTACATTACAAATTCATGGTACTTTTCTACATATGCATATTCTTCGAAAGAATGTGATTCAAATAATGATGGATATGTTAATAGCTCTAAAGATTGAAATAGTTATTTCAACATTCAACTTCACTTATGATTTTATATTTCGTTATTGTTATGTAATAGGAATTTCTCACTTCTCAATAAGAATATGTTTATGGTTTTGAGAATTTTGGGTAATATTTACCTTAATTTACTACTACTTTGCACTATTCTTTGAAATTTTTGAAATAGAATCACACAGGCTTTTACGAATCATTTACGAAATAGAATCAAATTTACGAATGTTGTTACATTTTTGCCAATTTTTTGTTAAGAGTTTTCCAATTTGTATCATTTAACAATTTAATCATTTTTAATTTATATATAACTTAGTAAAGCTTATTCCGTAACCTAGTATTTTGTAATATTTACGGTGTGTATATATATGTGTGTGTGTGACCTCACGATCAAAATAAATTATAAAACAATTTATGTATATAATTTTTTGCTCCTTATAATAAAATAATTCAATAAAGGTGTATATATAAGAAAATAACCCGTAATATTTACCTTTTAAGTATAATTTATCAATTTAATTACTTTTTATTTCATAAAGATTATTTTCTGACCAAACAATTGGTAATATTTACGAGTTATTGAACCAACCTTCATATTTCCGGTCAAATGAGTACACAAGATGAAATATATGTTCATTGCACGAAATCTTAATATTAATTGAGTTGCCAATTTGTATATTGCATAAGAATTATTCATACCATAATATGAATTGTAACCAATTTAATAAATCTAAATATTAACAAGTATGTATGGAAATATTATTTCATATGAACGTAATACCATAATATATATATATATATATATATTAAATGTAAAATCCTCCCACATCATTTTCACGTCCAAACTTTTGTACTAAATTAATTAAATATTTTATATTTTTTAGTCAAATAATTAATAAATCTTATTTGGTAAGCATATGTTTAATATAAATTAATTAAAATGTATTAATTGCTAATCAATTTATAGTAACGTGAATATTATGTATAGGAATAACAGATGAAACACGGATTTGGAAAAGGAAATTGAAATTATGCAAATCCAAAAAGGAAACGTATATTATTAATGGACTGAAAATTATAAAAATCCCTAATTGACTGAATAGAAAAGGAAATGGAAAATGAAACTTATATTATTAATTTATAATTCTCACATTCTCTACCTATAAATACAATCCATTGGTGACAAAAAAAAATGGAGAGATTTTTTTTTTTTTAAACTAGAAGTTTCAGATTCTATGTTTTTTCGTATACAAATTTATAATTGTAAATTTATATTAATAAATAATCATTAAGACAAGTATAATTTATTTTATATTTTGGACAGATTACTTTTAATAATTTTGATTTAGTAATATTATACCTTAATTATAAAAATTATACCTAATAATCTTAGTATTAAATGTCATACAATAATTACCATAAATAATGTTTAATAATTGACAAATTATATTAGGCAATAAAAATTACTATTATAAAATCTTTTGTAATATGCACACATTATTTTTAATTATTTGAATTTAATAATATTATATCTTATTTATAAAAATTCGAAGTAATACATTTAGTGGTATTGAATATTGATTGACTAAAAATTATCTTAATTATTAAGGTAATTAATAGGTATTTAGCTTTAAAAAAATTCAAATATATGAATTATACATAGTAGTATGAAATCAATTAGTAGGACAATTATATTAGGTAATCTAATTAATAATTTACTTTTGTAAAATTATATCCTCTTTTCTATAATTATATATATACTTAATGTATAATATTATTGGCATAAAATAAATTATACTTACCTTAATATATAATTAATTTTTAATATAATTTTCTAATTTTTATTAATGGTAATTATTCTAATAATTTTCTTTCTTTCTTTCGTGTAATTATTATGATAATTTTATGGTAAAGTGTTTAAATATTCGAAGAGAACAAATATTAGAATTAATATAATTAATGAAATTATTATGGTAATTGACACAATATTTATTAATTATAATTAATATAATTATTGAAATTGAGAAATATAAGATTTCTTCCCTAGAAATATTTGTGATAATTTCATTAAATTATAATTAATAAAATATGAAATATAATTAAAGAAATGAAAGTATAAAATTAACAAAACATGAATATTTATAATTTTTAAAAAATATATACATACAATTATACACTATAATAATCATAAACTATAATAACGACCTGGCATGGAAGATGCTTTGCTGGACCAAACCTCCGGATGGTATTCTCAAACTAAATATCGACGGAGCTGTTGTCAATGACTCGCATGTTGTAGGCTGTGGTGAGGTTTTTAGGGACTCGACGGGCACATGGAGGAAGGACTTCCTGGTGAAGCTAGGCACATGTACACCTTTTGAAGCTGAAGCTTGGGCAATCCTAAAAGGGTATTCTCTTTCCGACATATAAAAAAAATCTAAATGTAATTTTTTAATTATAAATCTATCAATATAAATTATAATTAATGAAATTATATTATAGAATTTTTCTATATACATATTAATAAATATTATCTGTATATACAATGTATTATACAATCATATAAGGTAATGCGTCCGATTAGAGTTTAAATTTATTCATACAGAATTTAGAATTTACATTTTTTTATTGATTTCTAAGTACAATTCTCTTAGTTAGTATTCATATTTTTAGAATTATAATATATATAAAATACAATTACGAATAAATCAACTTAATTATATGAATTCTTTCAATAAATTTATCTAAATATAAACATGATTAGAGATTATATTAACCATACAAAATTTAAATTTATGTGAATTTTTTTAATAAATTTTGTATGTTATGAAAATAGATACTTGACCAAATATATAAAAGTCCAACTATATTATTATATTGTACATTATAATGTATTTAATTGTTTTCTATTTTTAATTTTAAATTCATAATATAAAAAAAAAAATTCGTGCAACGCACCGGTAAAACACAATCGTTATACCCTGCACCACGCGCACAGCACTGTGCGTCCCGCGCCTCCCAAAACGACGTCGTTTTAGGAGGCGCGGAAGGGGGTTGACGTGATTATGTGTATTTGTTTATATCATTATGTGTATTTATTTATATAATTATGTGTATTTTTTATACAGTTATGTGTATTTGTTTATACAATTATGTGTATTTGTTTATACAATTATGTGTATTTTTTTATACAGTTATGTATTGCATCAGGGCGCACAATGCAATGCGCGCCCTGGTGCACGATATAAATTGCCGATAAAACACTATATTTTTAAAAAATACAATTTGATAAGTATCATAAATTAATTAGTACAATATCATTTATGTTTATAATAATTAAAGAAAAATAAATAATTCAAATATGTGAACCAATGATTTCAAAATAAAATTAATATACAGTTACAAATAAATATAGCATTATTAGATGTACTTTATTTAGTTTTAATTTTCTTAATAAAGTGACTTTTCTTTATCAATTTTTTATGAGAGACTAAGGGAGTGTGTGGGCCGCTGGAAAATATTTTAAAAATAAAAATACTTACTAATAAAAAATAATTTTAAAATATTTTTTAACCCCTCATAAAATGTGTAAATCTTATATTTTTAAAAAATACAATTTGATAAATATCATAAATTAATTAGTACATTATCATTTCTGTTTATAATAATTAAAGAAAAAAATAAATAATTCAAATATGTGAACCAATGATTTCAAAATGAAATTAATATACAGTTATAAATAAATATAGCATGATTAAATTTAATTTAATTAGTTTTAATTTTCTTAATGAAATGACTTTTCTTTATCCATTTTTTGATGGGATACTAACAGGGCGTTTGGTTGGAATGGCGGAATTACGTGGGAAATGAATTGCAATTTCACGAGAGATGAATTACTGGGAATAAAGTGGGAATTTAAATTCCAGTGTTTGGTATACGGGAATAGAATTACTGGGAATTTTAATTCCAATGTTTGGTATACATGGGAATTGAAAGGGAATAAATGGTATAAAGTCTAAGCCAATTATTGTTGTGGTATTAATTTTAGGTTAAAAAAAAAAGGAGCGATAATTTTATCTTATCACTAGCTTTTTTTCTTCCTAAAATTCCATGAATTAAAATACCAGGGGGGACATGGGATTTTAATTCCATGAAAATGGGGGAATTGCAATTCCATGGAATTGCAATTCCTTCCAACCAAACTAAGGAATTTTATGGCCTTTGGAATTAAGTGGGAATTAAGTGGGAATTAAGTGGGAAGGGAATTTAAACTCCCTCCAACCAAACGCCCTGTAAGGGAGTGTTTGGATTGCCGGAAAATCTATAATATAATTAAAAACAAAATTCTATTTACTTGATTTCCCGCTCAAACAATAGTAAATAGTAAAGGTAAATTAAAAAAAGAACATAAATATTTCACAATAATTCTCTACATCATCATCAATTAAAAATGGAACAAAAATTAGGTAAATTGAAAAATAAATGAATATTAATAATTGACTGAAAATTAAAAATAAAAAAAGAAACAGAAATTAGATTAATTGGAAAAGGAAATGAATATTAATAATTGACTAAAAATAAAAAATGATCCATAATTGACTAAAATGGAAAAGAAAATTGTCAGATTATTGAATTTTAATTTTTCACAATAATATTACATAGTAGAATAAATCAAATCACAATTATATCTTAAATCTTTCACAATTTTAAGCAATGCAACAAAAATTAAAAATGGAACGAAAATATTTCAATAATAATAATATTCTACATCATCAAGTAAAAGTAAATAAAAAATGGAAAGGAAATATTTCAATAATAATATTCTACATCATCAATAGTAAAGACATATTTTAAACAATGGTAAAGATAAACTAAAAATGAAACGGAAATATTTCAATAAAAATATTCTACATCATCAATTAAAAATGGTTCGGATAGGTAAAAATATCAATGCATCTAATATTCTATTGACTAAGTGACTAAAAATAAAAAAAAATAATAATTGGCTGAAAATGAATCTGATATTACTAATTGACTGAAAAATGAAAATAAAGGATCACTAATTGACTGAAATTATACCATTATATATTTTCACCCGAGTCACCCATCATTTTGGACTAAAGGTGTTAGCTCTAGACGAAGATATATAGACAAGATTGTGTTGTTACTACCAATGTTGTCTACAAAGAGGTTTTAATAGTATGTAAATACAATATGTGATATTATGTTTTTTAAAATGACAAAATTGTTATATATCTAGACAAAAAATTTATTTTCCATACAAATAAATTAGGATATCAATTCATTTTTATAACTGAGTTGCTAGAGAACGAGCACATTTGACTAATTTATAAAATAACTGAACAATGATAAATAAAATCTCCAAAGTTACAGCACCGCATGCGTACATCTACATATTAGCTATTAATTTGAGCAATTAATAACATAAAAACACATAAATGATCTAAACCATACCTTCAATTGCACTATATAATATTTGATGTTCTAATTTAAATAATTATATATCGATCCAAATATTCTTAATATATTACAACAAATCCATTCCGTGCATCGCACGGGCGCAAATACTAGTACAAAATAAAATTAAAAAACACAAAATGGTGACTGGGCTAAAAAACAAAATAAATCCAAAATATTTGACCCTTAATCTCCCTTTGCTTTGTCGTCCACAACGTCTAATAGCTCACCTTTGGTCTACCTTGCTTACAATTCGATTTGGCCCAATTAATGTTATGGGCTTTTTAGCCCAAGTGAAAGTTCGTACAAGTTTTTTTTTTTTTTTTTTTTTTTTTTTTTTTTTTTTTTTTTTTAATGTTACTAGCCCTATTACATTATAGTATCTGTTCATATACTTTCTCAACCTACTGAAACACAAAGAACCAATAACGCTTCCACTAAGGCTCAAACTCGTAACCTTCCAAATGGAAGTCCAACCCGGGTACCATTAGACTACATAGTCTTGGTTTCGTACAAGTTAATTCTGCATAAAAATCCATTTTATTGCTTGATTTTGAAAATTATACGGAGTATAAAATATGGTTAATGATGAAAAAAACAAAAAACCAACATATTTGTACCTTGTCATAATAACAATCAAACATTTTAACGTGATTTTTTGTATACTTCTATTTGTCCCGGGCAAACATAAATTTGGTAAGAATATTTGAAAAAAAAAAAAAAACGAATGGAAGGAATAATGGATAAACAAGATGTTGGATAGTTGAGAGTATTTTTCCAGACTGTAGTTGTATTATAAATTGAGTATAGGTCATGTTTGGTAACATAGTTAGCTTATTAGTCAATTTTGACTTATTTAACTATTATTAGTCACTATTAGTCATTTGACTTGGTTAAATAATTAATACGAGTGTTTGATTAATTAACTTTTCGTAACAGTTTATTGTTCCAAAATGCTAAAATTCAAAAAGCTGCTCAAAGCAGTTTTTTGATAAAGTCATTTTGCGTGTAATCAACTATAAACTAACAATCAATTTACTAAACATTTTTCTACAATCAACTAATACTATTAACTAGTCAAACCCACGAGTTAACACTCAATATAGTCATCGACTATAGTGTTTTTACTCAATTTAGTCTTAAATGACTTTTTTTGTGCTCAATTTAGTCATCGACTTTGATGGTTTTATACAATTTAATTATTTGTTAAAAATTCTTTTAGTTGACTGTTAGAAATAGAGTCATAATGGTAATTTATCATCCTTCACCCCATTTGGGATGATTCCTCCTTCTTCCCCTTATTAAGCTCCATTGCAGAAATGGAGATCTTCATCCTAGGGGTGTAAATGAACCGAGCGGCTCGCGAGCAGTTTGCGAGCCGCTCGGTCAAAGCTCGGCTTGAGCTCGGTCAAAATCGAGCTCGAGCCGAACTCGAGCGGCTTGTTTATTAAACGAGCCGTGCTCAAGCTCAAATATTCTATGCTCGTGGCTCGTCGAGCAGCTCGCGAGCTATAATTAAATAAATAGATAAATATTATATATATGGTAAGGATCAATGACTACTATTGACTTGTAATTAAAGTAGAGTTGTAAACTTGTTTTGAGTATTTGGAGTCTTTAAACATTGAATTTTGGACTTTTGAATTTTTTAAAGTTTTTATTATTTATGTATGGATAAAATAATTTTTATTATTAATTGAAATATGAATTCAAATAGATCAAAATCGAGCCCGAGCTCGAACAATCAAGCTGCTCGAGCGGCTCGAAAAATTGTCGAGCCGAGTTCGAGCATCATTTTTTGAGCTCGATCGAGCTCGATCTGAACCATGCTTATCGAGCTCAAGCTCAGCTCGGCTCGTTTACACCCCTACTTCATCCCCAAATCAACTTCAACCTAAATAAATAAATAAGGAGAAGAAGAAGGAATCATTTGAATTTTTGTGTGGATCTTAATAAGGGGAATAAGAAGGAGGACTATATTTCTAACAGTCAACTCACAGAATTTTTAACAAATGACTAAATTGTGTAAAACCATCAAAGTTGAAAACTAAATTGAACACAAAAAGTCATTTAAGACTAAATTGAGTAATCACTATAGTTGAAAATTAGGTATTATCTCTCACAAGGAAAGGAGGGTTTCGCGGCCATTAAGCTGGATATTAGCAAGGCTTACGACAGAGTTGAGTGGAATCTTGTGCGGGCTCTTTTGCATAAGATGGGTTTCGAAGCTCACTGGATCAATCTTATATATCATTGTATTTCGACTGTCTCTTACTCTATTTTACAGGAAAATGAAGAAGTTGGCCCTATCTATCCTTCGAGAGGTTTAAGGCAGGGCGATCCTCTATCGCCCTATCTCTTCATATTGCTCGCTGAAGGACTAAGTGCCATGTTAAGCAAGTTGGAAGTAGGGGGTTCTCTTCATGGAATTGCTATTGCTAGGGGGGCTCCGCAGATCTCACACTTGTTCTTCGCAGACGATAGTCTCATATTCATCAAGGCTAATCAACTCGAGAGCGCAACCCTCAAAGATACTCTAGAGGTTTATGGTAGAGCTGCTGGTCAGATCATAAATTATATTAAATCGACAGTTTCTTTCAGTTCTAATGTGAACAGGGCAACAAGAGAGCAACTTATGGGTATCCTCAACATCAATACAGAGGGAGCTGAAGGAAACTATTTGGGCTTGCCGGCTATTATTGGCAGAAATAAGAGAAGAATTCTGGGATTTATCAAGGATCGGATAATGGACAGAATGAACAGTTGGACGGACAGGTTTCTCTCAAGGGCCGGGAGGGAGCTTCTACTAAAAAACGTAATCTAAGTTATCCCCCTTCATGCGATGAGCTTATTTCTGCTGCCCAAGACTTTGATTACCCAGCTTGAAAGAGCCATGAACTCGTTTTGGTGGAGAGGAAAGTGTGCAAGCAGAGGCGGGATTAACTGGAAGGAATGGAATTCTATGGCTAAACCAAAATGGAGGGCTTCATTTTAGGAATTTGAGGAATTTCAACCTGGCAATGATCTCAAAGCAAACCTGGAGGATTTTACAAAATCCGGACTCCCTAGTTGCAAAGGTCTACAAAGCGAAATACTTTCCTGATTGTTCTATCCTATCTGCGAGCAAAGGTGGTAATCCCTCTTTCATTTGGAGTAGCATGTTCGAGACACTTGGGATGATCAGAAGACATTATAGATGGAGAACCGGAGATGGCAACTCAGTCAGAATTTGGGGGGACGACTGGCCTAATAGCGACAATGTGAAGATTATCACCCCTCCATTCCCCATTCTTCATGATGCGCCGGTTTCAGCACTCATTAAGGATGATCAGTCTGGTTGGGACGAAGGGGTTATTCATGGACATATTTGTGGATAGGGATGTGAATCTAATCCTAAGCATACCTCTGCACTCATTAAGGATGATCAGTCTGGTTGGGACGAAGGGGTTATTCGGGACATATTTGTGGATAGGGATGTGAATCTAATCCTAAGCATACCTCTACCCGCACTGAAGAGAAACAACAAGTTAATCTGGAATGATAACCGGAATGGATCCTTCACCATCAAAGCTTGTTACAGAGATATCTCCACTCAGTTTGACGAATCCCAACGTCTGACTTGGACAGCGATGTGGAAACTCAACATACCTCGTAAGATCAAGGCTTTTGTATGGCAAGCCTGTTCGGGGTGTCTCCCTACTGCTGACTGCTTGAGGAAAAAACAGGTTCAATGTCTGGCTCAATGTCAACTGTGCCAATCCAGAGATGAATCCACTCTTCACCTGCTGACAGAGTGTGCTTTTGCTAGAAACGTGTGGAATTTGAGTGGTCTGCATCTGTCTTGGAACGGCTTCAACACTTTCGCGCAATGGGTAGATTTCCATTTGCAGAACTTGGACAAAGATAAGTGCTTTTTGTTGCTGATGGTCTGTTGGAAAATCTGGTTAGCCCGAAACGATAGAGTTTGGAATGGAAAGATGCCAAATCCAGGGAGCTTGGTTGAAGGTTCAAAAAGCTATCTGGCTGACTGGAGAAATATTGTGGGGGGTGCTGAAGCCAACTCTGCCGGTGTTAGAAGGCAGGAGCAGAAGTGGGAGAAGCCGAAGCCAGGTCATCTCAAGTTAAACACGGACGCAACGGTAGATCAGTCTAGAAATCTCATGGGATTTGGCTGGGTTCTTAGAGACGAGCATGGTCAATTTATTGTAGCTGCCAGTATACCAGGAAATGAGTTTTCACACCTAAAGAGGCAGAAGCCATTGCATTACGAGAAGCCATTGCATTACGAGAAGCCCTTTCATGGATCAAGAGTCATGGACTTAGGAACATCCAAGTGGAATCTGATGCGTTACAGATTGTACAAAGCCTAAACCGTACTATTGATAACTCTTCTTATGATCTTGTCCTCCTTGATGTTAAAGATATTCTACTCTCACTAACTCAAGTAGATATTTCATGTTTACCGCACTGCAAATAGGGTTGCCCATAGCCTAGCTAGGGAAACCTGTTCTATGTCTGTGTGTCAGGAGTAGGTTACGACCCCTCCATCTTTTATTGTCAACGATCTGTACTTTGATTTGAATTAGTGAAGTTATGTTTTCCTAAAAAAAAAAAAAAAAAAAAAAAAAAAAAAAAAAAAAAAAAACTCTCAAACCCACTAACCCTATCAAATGTAAGGTATTTATGAAACACCCCCTAATCTATTTGGTTACAATGCTCCTCCAACTTTTTATATTCATGCCATTTATATAGCTAAAACCGGGGTTGTGTTCCGCTACCTTCCAATTTTCTTGTGCAAGTTTTCCCGTTTTGTAGCATCGTGTAATATTTACGTTGTTAACTTTGATTTTGTAATAAGCTGAAAATTGATTGTATTGATTGTTTCTCAACCACAGACCACAGTACATCACATCTGCAACAACCATATCTCTGATAACAGATCTTCAACCCATAATTCTTGCATCTGCACTCTGCAAAAGAGAACGAACATGGGATGAGAAAGGATCCACTTATATGAATGGGATTACAGAGGAAAATGAAAAAAAAAAAATGTCACTTTCAATGCAGGCAAATTTCACCTTGACATTCATTCATGGAGTAGAAACATTAACAATGGTGGCAGGGTGAAGCTGTTGTACTGAAATCTGGATATATCCAATTCCTGTTCTTTTCAGTCACTATAAAATGTTACATTCATTCTAATTGCATAGGGGAAGGGGGAGTTTCATGTAACAGGAAAGTTTTGGGGGAGTTCCCGACAACTTAATGAATGCGAAAACAGATGAACATTAGATTATTTCTGCTTCAGTCCATGCTCAAAGGTTAAGAATCAGGAAAGTCATATACAGGTTGCTGGTTTAACTCAATTACCAGCAGAAAATTCCTGATTCCAGGTAATACTGTACAAGGCAGAATGTTCGGTTGCTTTCAATGGAGGAACCACAAATGGGCCGAAACCCTTTGCTGCAGATGCAGATGCAACATTACTGCCATTTTGTTTATCAACTCGAGCCTGGTTTTGCACCACCTCATTCTTTATTATGGTTGTTGCTGAAGAGGACGAGGCAGATCGGGCAAGCCATGATGTTTGAGTACTCGTCTGCCATAATTAAGGTGCAGTTTCTCCCCAAGCAGGCGGTGAGCACACTGATGATTGAAGTTATTGATGGTCGCTTCTTAGAGATGCCGGAAATTCTAGTAATATTATGAATGATGACCTCTCTGCCTCTCGAAGATACTGTACAGTGCCATTCATAATTTTAATAAGTTTCTGGCTTATATACAACCCAAGACCTTCCCTCGACATGCTTTGTTTATAGTTGAACATTTCCTGGATTAGCTCTTCTGGAATTCCCGGGGCTGGATGTGTGATCCTGGAAGATAAACAGACCATTCAATAGAAGTAAAACAGCGGAGAACAATTCCTTGATGAAAAAGATAAGAGTGAGAAAATATTTAGTATTTAATCAAATTTCGGAGGGGAAAATGGTTGGTGGGCATTATTCATGCATCTGATTTCACTGCTGACTCAAAACAGACATTTAGAGGAATATTATTATGCTTGCCTATAATCTTCCCTGTTTTACTTAAATGTTAGAAATTCTTAAACCTGAACAACTTAACTGGGATCAGATTGGATATAATGACCGAAGATCTCAAAAGATCACACTACGTTAGAAATCTCTTCTCATAACTAAACAAGTTATATGGAGGTGATCATATGCTAAGCTGAGTATATAAATAGTATTACCGAAATTCAAGATGCACTACATGCATCTTGGCTCCAATCTGCTCCCTTCTTGCAATAATTCTGAATAGAACGGATGATTCTTCAAAAAGAGGTGTAAAGAGTACAGCAGTTGTCAAGAAGTCTGAGAGCACTTGTTGAATCCTCAAATTGTCTCCAAACAAGTACAAGGATGATGCTTCAACAGGTAAATCGCACATGATCTGCACCTGGATCTCCCGACTTGGAATCATAGCTTGATTTACGACTGCTTTAATAGCCTCACCAAGACTGAACTCGCAACAGTTCATTTCCGTATAGCTGAAAAGGTTTTCACAAGGATAAGCACCAGTACAAAACTGCCAAAGATGTAGCATCTAAACAGATATTGGCCATCCAGTTATTCAGACACCAAGGAGTTAAGCATATACAGGTTGCTTCACAAAGAATTAGAACCTAAATGCCATATATTGAAGGCAAATCCAGTAAATACCCCCCCCCCCCCCCACCCCCCACCCCACCCAAAAGAAGGGAGGAGGAGGAGAAGAAGAAGAATAGAGAGATGAAGAAATGAAAAGGCAAATAAACACATAGAAAAACACCCGGCCTATTGGCATAGCGTTTCTTTTAAGAGAGGCACATAGTAGAGCCAAAGCAGTGCAAAACATCATCTTATTTGCATGTATGTTATCAAGTAAATGCCCCTGGAAATCACAGAGATGAATAGAACAGTGGTCATGAGTCTGTAACACGTATATTAACAGATCTTCCAACCACAAATAAAATGGTGCAAGTTAGATTATCACACCTTTCTTCAATACTTTCAATATCGGTATCATCAATGATCTTAGCCAGCTGTTCTTGGCACATTGTACTGGTCTTCAGAAGTTGCATCTGATCCTTACTTAGGTCAGAAGATTTCATCAGATTCTGAATGCACTTTATACCATTTAACGGGTTTCTAACTTCTCGACGAACATAAGCCAACTTTTTAAGGCTATTTGCAGCTGCTTGTTCAGATAGTTTCTGTACATGTATTGCGTACTGAAGTTCTGGACTAGGAACATGTAAAAAGCACAGGACCCCAGTGATCCGCCCCACTGAATCAGTTCTTTTATTTGCTGATATTAATGCTTCAACATATTTATTCTGCTTATCAAAAAAACCAAATAACAATTCCTCTGCATCCTGCCCTGCAATTACTCCATTCAGTAATATCCTGAGTTTGGTTAATGTGTCACTATCTTTGACCTTGCAACCAAAGCTACTAACCGTAAAGACCTCACCGAGAATCATTTGATCAATGGCCTCTTCCCTCTTCAAACCAGACAACTTTTGCATTGCATCATTCCATTCCAAGCATCTACCATGCTCATCCATCAAAAAGATTGGAGGAATCATTGCGGAAGGGCTGCGCAAAATTCCAACGTAATCACCTTGAATACGGTTATATTTGTCCATAATCAACTTTTGTCCTGTAACATCTTGTCCTACAAAGCAAACTCCAATAATATTTCCTTTTACGTCCCGACTTGAACAGGCATTAGCTACCAGAATAACAGGATCATTGTTTTCTTGAGAACCAAACTTTTTAAGTTTGATTTCAACATTTTTCTCCTCTTTGCCTGCAGTCAATGTCATTGTAGATCAGTTTGTAGTATAGATACATTTCACGTAAAATATAACCCATAAATTTTTTTCAAAGAAACTATATATCAAGCTGCTGATGAGAGTGCTAATGTCAGTACTGTGAAGCATATAAACAGATTATTTCAAAATTCAAGAAGTTGAGATATCTGAGACAGTAAAAGCATGATGTTTGAAAGAAAAGAAAAAAAAAAGTATTTCCTATCATGTCCCATCCCCAAGATCCCTTGTGAGTTGTGACATGTGACATGTCCATCAAAATTGACAAAGAAACTGAAAGTTACAATGTTAAAATAACATGGGTTTGGTTAAGAAAAGGGAAATACTAAAAGTGACCGTAATGCCTCTAACCAGCTTTTTAATTTAGTTACTCTCTCTCTCCCTCCTTTATTTTAATTTGGACATGTGTAACTAATATTTTATCCTGACAAAGGTACGAAGATTTACAGCTGTACAGAATTTTTAAACATGCAATTAAGAGCAAGAAGATAGAATATAACCTTGCAAAGCGAGGGAGAGCACATTTTTAATGGTGCTGACAGCTTCACTGACAACCAAATCAACTAAGGGCACACCTATAGCTTGTTGTACAGCCAATCCAGTTAGCTCAGCCACTTTAGTGTTCCACCCATTGATACAGCCAGAAGTGTCAACAGCCAAAATGGGTATAGATGCTGTCTCAATAAGGCGAACCATTTCATTTGTCACAATTCGAAGTTCATCAACCCTCTGTATACTGGTGTCCACAGCAGGTACATTCACAATCATTTTAGAATTATCAACAACTTCGCCTTGCAAAGAGCCTCTGAGTATCAGCTGCAAGGAATGAATTGCATCCATCTCCACAACTTCCCAAGGTAGACTCCTCTTAACCACCTCCAGGAAAGCCTCGAAAGATGATCTTGGATGCATCTTTCTCCAGTCATCCTTGTCTCCAGGATCATGTTTTGCACCACCCCACTTAATCGCTTTTGCTGTGTGAGATCGAAACCAGAAGAGAAAATCTTTTGAAGTTATTTTGACAGCAGCCATTCCACAGACTGAATCACCAACAATGGAAGCATTTGGGTAGCCAGCTTCCATGAGGCTATCAGTGCTTAACCCTGTACTACTACTATGAGAATCAAGAAGCCATTGTGCTATATCTCTAATTTGGGGCTCTGTTGGCGTTGCACCAAGCAACCAAAATTTGTTCCTATAGTAAAGTGCAGCTCCATCACATCTGACAAGGTCCATAATATTAGGAGACTTGGTGACAATACCCACAGGAGATTCTCTGAGAAGCATGTCACAAAGTACAGTCTGGGTTCGCAATATATGCTTTTCTAGACGTTGAGCTGCCAACTCCACTTCCTTATTGATCTGAACGCTGAAAACTTGGACCAAGAACTCACATGCATACCTCAAGGGGAATGGAACAAACCTTGGGCTTGAATGATGGCAAACCACCAATCCCCAGAGTTTTCTTCCTTTTTGTTGATCACTATCCATCTCATCATCATCCTCATTGATTGTCACAGACATTGCCAAAGATGCAATGGACCCCATATTGGCCATGTATTGTGCATGACACCCATGGGGAGCTCTTAATGCGGATCCACAAAGGCTTAATGGTTGAGCCAATGTCTTGTCTTGGATTACTTTAACCGATGGAGCTAAGCAATCACATATCATTCTGACCTTGTTTTTCATAAAAAGAAATCTTGAAGCTTGTGGTATATCAGTAGCAGGGTAATGCAAGCCAAGATAAGGTTCAAGATCAGGCTTGCGGCATTCTGCAACAACTTCCCCATGCTCATCCTCATGGAATTTATAAACCATAACTCGGTCATAACCTGTCAAATCCCTTACTTCTCTAACTAACACATCACACAACAATGATATATCTCCACTTGGCAGTGATTGCAACTTCGAAATGGCTTTAGCTGCTAGTTTATATGATTTCAATGCTCCAGCAGCTGTCACTGGAACATCTGCTGGATTGACAGGCTCCAAATCTATAACTAATCCAACATCAATTCGGTGTAAAATTGCATAAAAAGGCTTACCCGAATTTTTGCAGTGCACCAGAATAGGATTAATCAAACTAACTTCCTCAAAACTTGCTGCTTTTTCAAGTGCAGCAGCACCAGTTGACCGAAACAGTGTCCTAACATTGGTGCCAATAGTCAGAGCTTCCTGCTGTTCAATGCTTGGAACTGCATGTGGTGCCAAATCCAGCATTTCTGGTGCATTTTCACTAAATCCAAGGACAGAAAAGTTCTGCTCATCAACGGCTATCAAGCAGCCAAATGGTTGTATAAGACTTCCTCTTTGAATCTTCTGGAGATAAGCAGACATAGTTGAAGAGGGGATATTGCTAGTTGAATTGGATAAATTAACAGAGGTAGAATAATCAAACTGTTCCTCAGACTCCTCAAACTCCACATGGAGCTTAGCATCAATAGATGTCTGAGCAACAACGCGAGCATCATGCCTCGACCGAGCAGAGCTGCTCATGGAGCAGTTTGTCCTGATTGTACCCGATCTAGATGACATTTTCCAAGACTCTTTCCCTTTGATTTCTTGAACTTGTGTTTTTTCACTCCAATTAATTCCTCAGTTGATCCCAGCCCATATAGCAGGAACCTAATACAAAAAAAAGACTCAATCCTTTGAGCATGGAATTTAATCAGATACCACTCATTGAAAGGTTGATGTGAAACTAAATGGACAGCAGCTTATATGAATATCCTCTTTATTAGAGAAGATTAACCAATAAGTTCACGTAAAACCCCAATCAAGCTTCAATTTCCAAATTGTAAATTGAGAACAAACCAATAGCAAGTTATTTAATCAAATAATGTCAAACAAATTCATGGAAACTTCAGGACAAAAGTGGAAAGGAGGCAATAGCCACCAACCAATCGTCCTACTCCACAGTAGGCATGGTTAAAGATAAATTCAGTTTCTTTTTATCAGTTAGAATATCTCAATTCAGGACAACAACATAAAGGGTGAAAAGCAGAATAACTGATACCCACATCAATTTGTAGATATTCCAAACAAAAGCAAAGCCCTTCTGGATTAGGAACCATGAAAGCTGGCAGAGATTCCACTTTTTACTCAATAGCCCGCCAAAGTGGAGAGAACCGTCGGTGAAAATCGATTCCCCAACACAATTCTTCAATTCAACTTGGTTAATTTCCTCCACAAATCATTTGTAACCCCTCAAACTCCAGAAATTCGAACTAGTTTAACCTGAACAAGAGGAACACACCACGCCAGAAAACCACGAGCCGCTATTCTCAGTACTAACAAAATTCACATTCATACAAGCCAATATATAATTCCAAACCCCCAAAATCCCGCCCCAGGAAGAATATTTACGAATACCTAAGTCGAATTTTATCTTTATCCTTAAATTAATCCCACAAGACAGACGAAAGAACTACTGCTACGGATAGATTGCATACAGGATACAGCTCAAGGAGAGAGCGGCGCGTGGTGAACTAACCGCTGAATTTACTACGTTGTCGGAGTGGGAGGCTATCAGTTTCGGACTTTCAGAGCTCGCCATGTGAACGAAGCTGACAGAATTGTTGAATCCTTTTCAATTTCCATGGAGTTTGGCGCAGTGGTCCAACTGCTCGCTTAACTGGGATCGTCTGCGTTTATTCTCTTTATATATATTTGTTTCTATTTTTGACGTCAAGTGTCAACTAATCCGTACAAAACAACTATAATCAGTGTTTGAAATTTAGGTTTGAAAGATAATAATGCCTGTTTACATGATATCGGATTCTGCAAATTATGCGCCAGCAGCTTTTCAGCTCTGTGAGTTACTGATTCCGAAAAATAATACGTCGCCGCCGCCCTCCGGTGGTGCTTTCACATACTTAATTTGTACGGAATGAACGAGTTTAGCTTAATAATTCAATAGGATAGAACACACCAATATTCAAACTTTGAATATGGAAATTATGTTTAAAGTGGACATATTGACACCAACATTTGACATCATTGAATTACATCCTCCCAAATGTTCTGTCCAGACCGGGAAACTCTCCCCTACTGAATTGGAGTAATATATATATATATATATATATATATATATATATATATATATTTAATCAATTTAACAAAATTATAAGTCATGCTATTTTTGTTAATGATACCATAATTCCTTTTATAACGTCCGTCTATTTAATTCAACTAAATTCGATGATAAGAGAAATATGCATGTAATATCTAAGAGTATGTATATACAGGATAAAGCACACTCTTCTGTAATAATTCATAAATCATACACAGAAGATAAAAACATATTAAGAAGATTGCATGTGACGACCTTGACCAAGAAGGTATTGATAATAATAATAATAATAATAATAATAATAATAATAATAATAATAATATTTTTCAAGTTTGAAATGACTTGTTAGAATAATAAAAATTTTAGAGTTTTCTTTTTCTTTAAAATTATATTTAATGTCCACTTTATAGTTTTATATGATAAATAAAAGGTTTTGCCAACATTTATATCGACTATTAAAAAGACATTTTTAAAGGTTATTAACATTATCATGGATATTAATTATACTTAAGATAGTAAGAAACTAAACTAGACAAAAACTTCAAATTTAATTTATATCTAAAATTTATTGACATCTTTTATTCGTATATATAGCCTTCATAGTGGTTTTGAATGTTGGAATAATTTAGAGTTGATGATGGGGGCCAAAGTATATTAGGTAGAGGATTTCCAATTTCCATCAACGCCTATAGACTTGCAAGCTTTTTTTTTTTTTTTTTTTTTTTTTTTTTTCATGAAAGTACAATTTTGGATAGAGACCAGCTTTTTTGATTGCCCTACCGAGTACAGGGTACTGAACCAAAGTGGAAAGATTTTGGTGGCTAATATTAAGCAGATTAGTTTGGTCATTGGTGCATTACAGATTTTTTGGGGTAGATGAGGGTGCATAGTTGGAGTGACATGGATTCTGCCAAACTCATACTTCTATAGGAAACAGTTAATTACCGAAATGATTCATTGACTATAGCGAAATTATTAATTTGGTCATTGGTTAATTTTTTTAACCAATTAAGTCTCTCAATTTTAAAAATTTTAACCAATTTGGTCCTCTATTTGTTTGACTGTTAGTCAACCGTTAACTTGGGACCAAATTGGTAATTTCACTATAGTCAAGGGACCATTTTGGTAATTAACTTTAGGGGTGGGTAATTCGGTTTAGTTTTCTCGAACTGAACCGCACCAAACCGAACCGAACTAATTTGGTTCGGTAATATACCGAACAACCGAACGGTATTGGATTCTTGTATACCAAACGGTTCGATAAAAAACCGATCCGAATTGTTCGGTAAAAAATTGAAATGAATCGAATATCGTTTGATTTAAAAAAAAAAAATAATAATAAAATGAATAAATAAATAAATAAAGAGTAAATCCAAGTCCCTTAGTGCTTGCTCTGCCGTTCAGTTCATATTCTCACGGGTATCTCTCGTAAATGTTTTATTTGATTTTTTTATGGTTTGTTATCAAAAGTTTTATATTGTGCGTTATGGTGTTTACATAGTCCATATCCAAAGTCTAATATATAACAAAATAACAATCCAAAGTTCAAATGATATTCAGTTCGGTTCAGTTTTTATCGAACAAATTCAGTTCGGTTCGAGTTTTTACCGAGCCGTTCAGTATATTACCGAATCTAACTAGTTAGGTCGTATGGTTCGGTTCGAGAAAACTGAACCGAATTGCCCACCCTTAAAGTTAATTACCAAAATGGTCCCTTGACTATAGCAAATTACCAATTTGGTCCTAAGTTAACGATTGACTAACAGTCAAACAAACGGAGGACCAAATTGATTAAGATTTTTAAAGTTGAGGGACTTAATTGGTCAAAAAAATAGTCAAGGACCAAATTGATAATCTCGCTATAGTCAAGGAACCAGTAATTAACTCTATAGGAAATGATATACGTAATTCGAGTTATACTATATGAACTCCTAAATTATACTGTACTTTATCATGTTATATTCTATAATGTGACAAATAAAGATATGCTATTTTTATCATGTAGGTGACATGAAAAATATCTACATCAAGAATTTGTGAGAAAGAGTATAAGTTGTAAATATGGATTCAACTGGCCTACATCAATATAAAGTGAACAATTGTGAGAAAGACTAGAAGTTGTAAAGTGATCTGTAATGCCATTCATCAGTAACAACATTGTGTAAGACAGCACTACATCAATGCACTATCACACACTTTTCTGGTGGCACTATTTTTTGTGTTCCACATTCATTTCCCTAAACTATATAAGCAATTAATATCGGAAGGATATTCACACAACAACCAAAAATTTCAATCTTAAAAAAAAAAAAAAAAAAAAAAAAGATGGTTAGAAAAAAGATGGTAAACCAGCTTGTGATGGTTACTGTGCTACTCCATTATCTCTGCCCAGGTGTTTTCTCAGACGACTCAATTCCTATCCCAGCTAATAAGGATGAAGTGAACAGTTGGTTCCACTCCAATATCCAGCCCCCTTCAACTAGAAAGAACCTCAACCCTGAACTGGCTAAGGCGGAGGCTAAACCCAAACATATTAGGGTTTGTAAGAATGGGAAGGGAGATTTCAAAACCATTAAGGAAGCCATAGACAGCGTTCCCACTGGTAATACACAGCGCGTGATTATTTCAATCGGCCCGGGGAATTACACGGAGAGATTGAAGATCGTGAGGGAGAAGCCGTTTATATCCTTGCACGGCGACGATAAGGACCGGCCGTCGATCATCGGTTGTAGCACGGCGGCTCAAGACGGCACGGTTATGAGCGCGACGGTGATCGTGGAGGGCGATTACTTCATGGCGAGCTGTATCAACATCATCAATTCGGCTCCCCGGCCGGACGGGAAACGGAAAGGAGCGCAAGCGGTGGCGCTGACGCAGAGCGGCGACATGGCGGCGTTCTACAACGTGAGACTCCACGGCTTCCAGGACACATTCTGCGACGACAAAGGCCGCCATTTCTTCAAAGATAGCTACATCGAAGGCACCGTGGATTTCATCTTCGGGAACGGGAAAACTCTGTATGTGGATACAGAATTGCACGTAATCGAAGGCGATAACATGGCGGTGGTCACAGCTCAAGCGCAGCACACGCGCGAGGAGGATACAGGCTACTCTTTCGCGCATTGCAAAGTAACAGGGGTAGGGGAAGGGGCGCTTCTAGGGAGAGGGTGGATGGCGTTTTCCAGGGTGGTATTTGCGTATTGTGAAATCAGTGACGCCATTAAGCCGGAGGGGTGGCATGGGGTGCCCGGAAAAACCCACTATGGAGGAACCACATATTTTGGGGAATATAAGAACACCGGGCCGGGGGCTAAATTGACCGCCCGTCCCAATTTCGTGAAGAAGATGAAGGATCAAGAAGTGAAGAAATTCATCAGCTTTGGTTTCATAGAGGCTTCCAAATGGTTGCTTCCCCCCGCCAAAGTCTAAGCTCCCTTCCATCTTAAATATAAATAAATGCTTAATTGCGTTTATTTTAATTTGGTGCTTTAATTTAATAGGAGACAGTACCGGGAATAATAGATCGATGATGAAAACAGAAGAGGATTTTTTTTTTTTTTTTTTTTGGTTTGTTTTTGTAATGGTTAGTTTTATTTTGTAGGGAATTAAATAAGGGGATGGTCTACCTACAATTTTTAGATGTTAGCTACTGTTAGGATTTAGTTTTTTTTTTTGGTTTAAGAGTACGGTTTGTTATAAGTTATATTTTTATCGGGGAAATATAAAAGGACTCCTATTAATTCTGAATTTTACCTATTCTTGATCATCTTTGTCATGCTATTCAGTATTCTAAAACAGCCCATTAAGGAATTGTAAACTTTTATGCATGTGTTGTGTTTGACCTAAATGCACTTCTTAAATTATTAATAAAAATATATACATTTTTAAAATAAAAATAATTTCCTCAAAAAAAAAAAAAAGAGAAATCAGAATAGAATTGCAAAAGGAGAATGAGAGATAAATATCGTTCATTAATTAAGCATGAAGAACCAGTATAGTTCCTGCCCAGAAATATCGTCACAACGGTTATTGAGTACGTGCTCGGAGCGTTACAACAAAATGTTATATTTATTGATCAAGCAATAGCTGAATTTACAAATATAAGTAATTTACTTCCAATCTGATAATACTAGAGAGTAGATATGTACTTTATCGATTTTCGTATTGAGTGGAAGGTTACACCTAGAGGTTCAACAACACGAAAACTTTATTCTAAATTATCCTCTCCTTATCGGGCTCGGAATTTAAAGAATGGTTGCGACAACAAGCATCCATGGCTGTATTACCATCAAATGTTGTTGAAGTGTCTAATTCTCAAAAATTAAGAGGCGTTGAAAACAAAGAAATTATATATTGAGGTTTTCTTATCTTTTCTATCTAATCTCAACAGGTTTGATGTTAAGAAAAGATCTCTGGCTGGAAGGTTGGCTAGAGATTTCTTGTAAAAACAGTTCAGTTCATAATGAGAATATTTTGATTTTTTTTGATACCATGCATTATTCTCATTATGCACATAAGGGAGAAGGGAGGAGCGGTATGACGTGAAAATCTCATGTACGGTACCGTTCTAGAACGGAGATTCTTTTAATTGAGTAACGACCGTAATGGATGTCGGCTCAATCCGAAGGAAATTATGCGGAAGCTTTACAAAATTGCTAAGTGATTGAGATAGCACTCAAACTTGAGACCTTCTTTATAGAAAGTAACAGTAATGCCATCAAACCACAAAGAGTTAATTCCAGCAATGGTCCTCCGACTATATTAATTTTCCAAAATTAGTCATCGAGTTTTAATTTGAACACCCTTGACTTTCAATTTCTTTTCAATTGAGTTCCTTTCGTCAAATTACGATAAATTGGACTTTAAATAAAAGGGTAAATTAGTCATTTCATCTGCCTAATGTATAATTATTCGTATTTCTCCCTTATATGCGCGACTTCGGACATCAGATTCACTTAATTGCTTAATCCCCAAATCCACTCAAAGAACAAAATTCCATTATGGATTAAGCAATCTGATGTCTGAAGTCGCGTGTACAAAAAAAAAATACGAAAAATTATACAATTAGGTAGATGAAATAACTATTTTACCATTTTATTTAAAGCCTACTTTACCGTAATCTAACAAAATGACCTTAATTATAAAGAAATTGAAAATCAAAGAATGTAAAGTGTCTAAATTAAAACTCAGAGACTACTTTTAGAAAATCAATATAGTCGACATTACTGGAATTAACTCAACCACAAAAGATTTGACTTGGGATTTTAAGTGGATAAACACTAACAATTAAATATTGAAAATTTTTTTACATGGTAGATGAGAATGAGTAGGATTTTTTTTTTTATTTATATACATTTATGTACTGTACTCAATTTATTTGTTTATTATATTATATACTAAATTCAATTTTATTATTTTTAAAAATACAAACATCTATGTTAAGAAATTCTATCTTTATATTAATTCAGTTTTTTTTGAATGCTACTGACTCTCCTACTGAAACACAAATAGCCAATAACGCCTTCACTGAGGCTCGAACTCACAACCTTCCAAATGAAAATCCAACCCGGGTACCACTAGACTATATAGTCTTGGTATATTAATTCAGTTATTAATTTTAGTTTCCAATATTAATATTTTTTAATAGCACAACAGTAACTTTTATGATATATATACATACATAAAATCTAAAAAAGTCTATATTAAAAACATTTATACAGAGTATACTTTTATTAATTTTTATGAACTTTTTTATTTTAAAAAATCTATAAAGTCATTAAAACTCTAAATTGAATACATTCATACAATTTCAATGACTTTGATTTTTACTATTTATAATTTTTTTTTATAAAAAATATTTTATAAACATAAATTTTTTCATAAAACTCTCATTATATATCTTCTTCCTTTACAACATTCTCAACTTCATTACTTTATCAATGGTAGGGTGAGATATTATATGCAAATCACTTTTTATATATATATATATATATATATATATATATATATATAATCACCTGCAAAAAAAAAAAAAAATAACTATTTTATACTCCGTATAAAAAGTCGATCATAACAATATTGAATACAAAAAATTATAGTAACAAAACTATTCAAATAAAATATTTGAAAAGATATAGTTGCTAGTTGTATAAAATACAAAATTTAAAAATATAATAATATGATTAATATAATAATTTTGAACTAAAAATACAATTGCAAAGTGCAAACAACATGCAAAGAGTTGTTGGGCAAATTATGCTGTGCATCCGTATGCACTGGTGCATACGGATGCAAAAACGACGTTGTTTTAATAAAACGCGCGTCTCCCCTTTAAAAAAAAAATCAGGTTCGATTCCCAGCAACAACATATGAACTAAAATTCCATAATCGATGAACTATAATTCCATAATCAATGAACTATAATTCCATAATCTAATCTATGAACTAAACATTCCAGAATGAATGAATTAAAATTCCATAATCTATAAACTAAAATTTCAGAATCGATGAACTACAATTCCATAATCGATGAACTATAATTCCATAATCAATGAACTATAATTCCATAATCTATGAACTAAAATTCCAGAATGAATGAACAATATAATGTTGTTGCTGGGAATCGAACCTGAATTTTTTTTAAAGGGGAGACGCGCGTTTTTTAATAAAACGACGTCGTTTTGGCATCGGTATGCACCATGCATGGTGCATACGGATGCACAGCATAATGATTGGAGTTGTTGTTCACAACACCAATTCGGAATTGCGAACAACAATACCTTGTTTATGTTCGCAGTACGTACCAAATTGTTCCGATAGTCCGCTTAAAAAAAAAGATTATACTACAAATATAAATATAAAAAAATAAAAATAAAATATATAAGTATTTATTAATATTATTAAACATATAGTAAAATTTGATGATGATATATGAAAAGTTTATTTTGTTCAATTAAATACAAATTAAATATACTTTAGTCTTTCTAATTATATTTTGCCTAAATATGCTAATTAATAATTCAATTAGCAAACTGTTAGGATGTTACTTATTAATTATTATAAGTAAGATATATTGCAGACTACAATAACTTATACTTTACCACAAGTTTTAATGGTAATCCATTCCTTAGTAACTGGCTTGACTAAATCAACATATTGAGAGAGCCACATTCCCAGAATCCCACCCGCCTTTCACTCCTCTTCTTTTGCTATTTTGTGGTGCTTTGTTTAGCAACCCAGGATATAAAAGCTCAAGGCCGGAGAGTTCATAGAAACAACATCTATCTTCACATTTACAAAACATCTTCCTTTCCAATAATTTCAACAACCAAAAAAAACAAAACACAAAAAAAAAAAAAAAAAAAAAAAAAACTTGATTCCTTAGTGATCATGGCGACAGTAACACAAAATCTTGTGATTATTCGGCTGCTGCTGCTTGTGCTTTGTGCTGTCTCAGACGACACGGTTCCGATTCCGTCAGAAAAAAGTAAGATCGAGAGCTGGTTCACCGACAACGTTAAACCCCTTGCCGCCCGGAAAGGGCTGGACCCTGCCCTGGTGAAGGCGGAGGCGGAGGTGCAGCATCTTACGGTTGGCAAAGGAGGCAAATTCAAAACCATTCAAGAAGCCGTCAAAACCGTTCCTGCTAAGAACACCAAACGTTATCTCATCACCATAGGCCCCGGGAATTACACCGAGAAGGTGAAGGTCGATTATACACAGCATTTCATTACCTTCTATGCTGATCCTAAAGACCGCCCAAACATCATCTCCGACGGGACAGCCGAGAAGTTTGGCACCGTTTACAGCGCCACCGTCCAAGTGGAATCAGATTACTTCTCCGCCGTTAACATTAACTTTGTGAACTCAGCTCCAAGGCCTACCGGCAAGAAGGAGAAAGAACAAGCCGTGGCTCTCACCATTGGAGGGGACAAAGCTTCCTTCTACAACTGCAGATTCATTGGGTTCCAAGACACCCTCTGCGACAACCACAACAAACACTTCTACAAAGACTGCTACGTCGAAGGCACCGTAGATTTCGTGTTCGGCGACGCCAAGACTTTATTCTTGAACACCACACTGCACGTGATCGACGGCAACCGAATGGCCATGATCTCGGCGCACGGCAGGAAATCGGCGAAAGAGGAGACCGGGTTCTCCTTCGTGCACTGCACAGTCACCGGGACCGGAAACGTGGGGGTGCTGGGGAGAGGGTGGTTTGATTATTCTAAGACGGTGTTTCTGTTCAATGAAGTGAGTGATGCCATTAAGGCGGAGGGGTGGTTGGGGTTGCACGCCAATACTGCCGAGGGTGGAGGGTGCTACTTTGCAGAGCATAAGAATACTGGGGCAGGAGCTGTCGCCAAACGTCGTCCTAAATTCGTGCATCAGTTGACTGAGGCAGAGGCTAAGCCTTTCCTCTGCCTTAGCTTCATTGAGGCCTCTAAGTGGTTGCTTCCCCCCACCACAGCCAAGGACGCGGCCGCAGCCCCAGGCAAGGCCGGCGCGGCCGCGGCGCCAGGCGCAGCCCCGGCCGCGGCTCCAGGTGCAGCCCCAGGCGGTGCTCCGGGCGCGGCTCCAGGCGGTGCTCCGGGCGCGGCTCCAGGCGGTGCTCCGGGCGCGGCTCCAGGCAAGGCCCCGGGCAAGGCCCCGGGCGCGGCCCCTGCCAAAGGCAAGGCCCCCGCCAAAGGCAAGGCCCCGTAGAATTGGGACCACCACAATGAATAATATTGCATATGTGGAGATGATACATACACTTCTTTTTAATTCTTTTCTAGGAAAGGAGAGAGTGCTGGTCCATAGTTTGTTTTTTTTTTTTTTTTTTTTTTTTTTTTTTTTTTTTGGGTATTTGTACTTGGTCTTGACCGTCCTCTCTCTTGCTAAATAAAATATTAGCTTGATTTGGTATTTATTCTTGTTTTTAAATTTTACTCTTTTTCTTGTTTATCAATTGGATCAATTAATTGATTGTTATTGGAGTCTTTCGATTACTATTGGAATTGATTTCTTCTTCTTATCAATTGCATAAAATATTTCATCCTTATTAGTCTCAATTGGAGTCTTTTTCAATTAAAATATTTTCCTAATTAAGATTTTTTTTTCTATATATAAAATATATACCCTTTTTATTCTTCCTTATCACAAACAAGGAGTTTGTTGTAATTATCAGAAATCGCTTGCCTTATTTTCATTATTAATGGATTTATATGATAAAAGATCATATCTATAGCATTTTTGAAAATTATCTTTTTGATTCGATAATGAGTTATGTTCAATGATGTTGAAGAACGGATCTCAATTTAGACAAAAACGGATATACATATCATAATTTTATAATTTTTATGGATGTGTAATTATGCATGCAATTCTGAATGTATAATTATAAAGTTATAATTTCACATTTTGAATGTATAGTTGTGTAGTTATGCAATTTTGAATGTATAATTATGAAATTATGGATGTGTAGTTATCCATGCAATTCTGAATGTATAGTTATTAAGTTATGGATGTGTAGGTATGCAATTCTGATTGTATAGTTATGATATGGATGTGTAGTATACAATTTTGACCGAACAGAGGGGAGAGAGCGTGGTGCACACGATTGAAAAAACGACGTCGTTTTGTCGAACGAAGTGACTTCTTTTTAGCCTCAAGAAATTAACCTGCTCATACATTGATGGCCGGATGGGCACTAATTAATGAGCCGGGCTCCTTTTTAAGTAGTCAAAATGGCTTTATATTAAAGGAGCATAGTTCCTTGACATTTTTTTAATTATTTAAATTGAAATATAGGTGCGTGCTAAAATATTGCATTTTGCAGCAACTTAGTTTTTGGTTTTCTGTGGTTTGGAGTAAAATGCTGCTCTAAATTGCTGAATTACTAAACAAAAATTTTAGCTTTTTAATTACAGATAAAATATTAAAATTGTGAATTCATCAAAATTTTGGTGGATTGCTCATTCACACTTGTAAGGGGGTGTTTGGTTGGATGGAAAACATTTTCCATGGAAAATGTTTTCCTAAAAGTGAAGGAAAATGATGTTTTATGTTGTTTGGTTGGATGGAAAATTTTTTCCATTGAAAAAATTTTTCCTTAAGAACAAGGAAAATAAATTCCTAGCTTATGCTAGGTATTTTGTTTTCCATGAAAAACTAATATCACAATTTTACCCTCACCATTCTTTATTAATTACTCTTATTATTATTATATTATTATTATTGTGTAGTGTTATATTTGTCATTATACTCATTATTCCTTACCTTTCCAAACTCAACCAAACAATGAAATTCATATTTCCAGTAATTTCTTTTCCACCAACCAAACAATGAAATCTGTTTTCTTGAAATTTATTTTCCATGGAATTTCAATTCCATTTCCCTTCAAATATATGTATACGGAATATAAGAAACAGAATATATTCCAAATTTTGGGTAAAAATTCAGTGTGCTCTGTTAAGTCTGACTTTGAAGAAAGACAAAAGAGATATTAGTTGGAGCACATTTTTGACCACATAGACAGGATAACCCATTTCCATTCTTCTGCAAAACTGACAACTTAACCATCTATCCATCTTCTAATTAATCCTGAGAAATGGCTGCCAAACTGATTGTTGTTTCTTCTTCTACTCTTTCAACAAAGCTTTTCTCTCCGTCTCTCCCAACCAAGCTTTTCTCTCATTCTTATCCACCTTGCTCAGCGAGAAGAAGGCCAAGCCACTTCAGAGTTTCTGCAAATCTTGGTTAGTATATATAGTAGCTTCAATTCAGTCTACCTCTCTTTATTCGCATAAAACAAAAGATGTTACATATTTACTTAATTGTACTGTTTAGATTATATTATGCGATCGAATATTAAATGATTTTGTAAATATATATATATATATATATATATATATATATATATAACAAAATGGCAATGTTGTCTGGGCATTTGTGGTTGAGGATCCATTTGAATCTGAGAAGATGAGTTATGGTGATTTTAGGGGGAGGAGGAGAAGCTGGAGGTGAAGTCAAGAAAGGAGGTAAAAAGAAATTCATCACCAAAGAAGAGGAGCCAGAGCAGTAAGTTCATTATATTCTCAACCACTCAAATCTTATCTTTAATTCCTTTAATTTTCAAGATTTTGGTAAACAACCATAACAGATTAGATTGTCATAGCTCATAGCTCATAGCTGATCACTTCAAATTAAGAAGGTCAATTGAATTTCTGGTTCGAGTTGATCAACTATAAATAATCTAGGTTGATTTACCTGTATTCATTTGTCAGTTAGGATTACAATTGAATGTTGCACATTAATGTTTATATGTGTTGAGCATATAATATATAACCATTAATGTGCAATCCAACTATCAATTTAGGTTTTAGTTGAGATGGAGCAAATGCTTGAATTTGGTATCAGAATCAGACCAAAGGTCATGGTGCGACTACGGTCCATATTGCTTGGAACCCAGCTTTTAGTTGCACATGCTTCAATTATATGTAATTTGAACCTTTTATGAATCGAAATCTAACTACAATTCGTTTCATTATGGGCATGATTTGGAAGGTATTGGCAAACAGCAGGAGAACGGGAAGGAGAGAATCCCATGAAGACGCCGCTTCCCTATATAATCATATTTGGGATGTCAACACCATTTGTGATCTTGGCCATTGCTTTTGCCAATGGCTGGATTAAGGTTCCGGTCAGGTGATACTACGGTTACGAGAAAGGCACGCGCCGCCGCGGCGGCGGTCGTAATCCTTATGCTTCCCAATATTGACAAATTCTTTATCTTTGCACTTACGATCTTCACCGAATAAATCAAAGAATGTTATTGAAATTGCTTTGTAGCAATTTCTAATTTTCTAAAAGTCCCCTTTATATCAATATAAATCTATTCTTACTCGCCCTTTATCAATTTTTTCCAATTTATCGATGAGCCGCTAAAAACAATAAAAAGTTTATGAGAGATTTTAATTTATATATATTGTTTGGCAAATAGAAAGTAATTATTGGGCCAAAATATAATGCGCCATACAGTATAATAAAAAGAAAAATTAAAGTTGACGACCGGCGCGGGGCTGCAGATCGGACCGGACTTGGGTGCTGCAATGGCAACACATTATTACCGGCCGGCGTCTTTACATATGCATATATTGCGATCGTAGTAAAGTACCCAACAACGCAACCATACAAGACTTTAGGCGGCTTTTGTTTTAATTTCCTTTTATTTTCATGTTGAATAATTATATATATTATATTAATTGCTCGTTATTGAACAGCTTTGGTGATTGGGGGAAGCAACCACTTGGAAGCCCCTATGTACCCCAGGGAGATGAAAGGCTTTACATCTGCATCTGTCAGCCTCTTAACGAACTTTGGTCGACCATCCATTTTAGCCCCCGGCCCTGTATTGTTATATTCTCCGAAGTAACAAGTCCTGCATGCATGCAACACGTGAACCATAGTCTGATATAGATAGTCAAAATCATAACCTCAAATTGATAATTTGACTGCACATTTACCCTCCGTTCTTGGGATTGGTGCGCATCCCCATCCACCCCTCCGGTTTGATGGCATTGCCTATATAGGTGTAGGCAAATATGGTCTTAGAATAAGGAAACCATCCTCTCCCTAGTACGGCAACCTTGGAATTCCCGGTAACTTGGCAATGTACGAAAGAGAATCCTGTGTCCTCTTTTTCACTATTTCTACCGTGTGCGGACACCATGGCCATTTGGTCACCTGGGATAACACGCAATTGGGTATTCTGCAAGACAATTAATTAGCTGATAGTTGATTGGTTTAACTGATATATAGCTGATGGGTATGTAAAAGATTCAAACTTTAAAGGGTTTACATACCAAAAAGATGCTCTTGGCATTGCCAAACACGAAATCTACGGTGCCTTCAACGTAACAATCCTTGTAGAAATGTCTATTGTTATGATCACAAAGGGTGTCTTGAAATCCATAGAATTTACAGTTATAGAAGGAAGCCTTGTCACCGGTTATGGTCAAAGCCACAGCTTGCTGATCCCTTTTACCGGTGGGCCTAGGAGCCGAGTTCTGTATGTATATATATATATATACATACATAACACAAAATTAAACAACAAAAATTACATGCATGCATGCATCCAATTGGTATTTGGATCTGCACTTACCCTGACGTCAATATTGACGGCTGAGAAGTAATCCGACAAAACATACAAAGTGGCACTGTATATAGTACCAACTTGAGCAGCCGTTGTAGCGGCAACTAAAGTTGGCCGATTCTTAGGATCTCCGTAAAGGGTGACAAAAGGCCTATCAAAGTCAATCTTGACTCTCTCGTTATACTTCCCACCGGCTATGAAAATGATGTAGCGTTTTGTGTTCCTAGCCGGAATGGTTTTGACGGCTTCCTGGATGGTTTTGAATTGGCCTCCTTTTCCGACCTTAAGGTACACCGGAGCGGCCTCGGCCTTAACGAGGGCAGGGTCCACACCCTTTCTGCCTGATTGAAGGGGTTGAACGCTGGCTCTGAACCAGCTCTCTACCTGAGACTTTTCTGCCGGAATAGGAACCGTGTCCAATGGGATAACACCGCCGGGACAAAAAACCAGAACACAAACAATAACAACATTGAGTAGTCTGACTGTCTCCATGCAATACTCACAAGTATATATATAATATATATATGTTGCTATTATTGTTTTTTTTTTGTTTTTTTTTTTTGGAATCTAAACTGGTACTTTTTTTTTTTTTATGATCGATGTTGTTTTTGTGTTTTTTTGTTTTTTGTTTTTTTGTTTTTTTGTTTTTTTGGGGTTTTTTTTTTTTTTTTGTTTTTTAATGTTTTCTGTTGTTTTTGCAAATGTCTTGCGGTGTGTTGCGAAGTTGTGGTGGATGAGGGTTTTATAGTACGTTTAGGTTGGGCAATGAAAGAAGATCAGAACAGGAGTAGAAAACGGGTGCCCAAAATTCTCTGTGGTTCATATATTTCTTCTGGACTAGGATTGAGGGAGTGAAGTGTGGACTGTGGAATGATTCCATCGTTGATTTATGATGCTAATATTTTTTATTTATATTAAGATGAAAATTTATAAGAGTTATAAAAATTAATAGTAATAATAATAATAAAAATACACACCGCCATCCACACACCGCCAAACGCACAACAATATATGCAACTCTGGGAAGGAACTCTGCTCTGGGTGGACGAGCAGGTATTTACACCATCATAACATTGAACTTATTCTTGATGATTTTCATGAAAGTTGTAACTATCTAAATTAGCAATAATGCAATAATTACTCAATTTGAACATTCATACATCTAGATATGACCAAAATATAATACTAAACATATTATTTTGAACAAGCTATTACAACTCCATGCCCATTTGTTCTATTTTTGTCTTAATATTCCTTTATAATCAAGGCCATTCAAAACATCGATAATTTTTTTAAAGCTCTCTAGCTAGTATCCATCTCCTTAGATTCTCATTAGCCTCATTAACTCTAAATCTATTTAAAATACTCCAAAAATCCGTCTAGTCAACAATTTATACACCCAATTTCAAAGATGTAAGCAATGAAATTACAACACATTTTGCATGCATGAAATCAATCAATAGATCTATATATAAGGTAAAAACACGAACATAAATGCAATTATATATCAATTAATCTCAACATAATTAATTTTAGAACAGTTTTGTGTAGAGTATTCATGGAAGGAAAAAGAGAAAAAGACGAGAATGTATTGATGATTGATCAATAAGTGAGCCATGCAGCCATGAAGACCCGCAGCCCCAGAACTAACCCTAACCACCTACACCAAACAAACAACGACCACACAAACTAATTAACTGATCGAAGTGGCTTTGAATTGGGGCTGCCGCCGTCGCAGCATTGTTTCTTATTGGTCGACAATACATTATTCTCTCTCTCTCTCTCTCTCTCTCTATATATATATATATGTATTGATCATCGTAAAGTATATATGCTAGGCTTGAGTTCGCAGGTTGTTTTCTTTTAATTTAACCTTGATATGAATTGGGTTGAATTGACTTGAACAGCTTTGGTGATTGGGGGAAGCAACCACTTGGAAGCCTCGATGAAAGCCAGGGTGATGAATGGCTTCGCTTCTGCATCTGTCAGCCTCTTAACGAACTTGGGACGTTTAGCCATGTCAGATCCTGCCCCTGTATTCTTGTACTCTCCAAAGTATGTCGTCCTGCAGACGGGCAAGATTATACTATAAGTTTGACTCTCAATGGGAGTGGTATATTAGCTTCATTATATTGGTTTAAGTCGACCAGAAGAACTTAAGTTGGTTTATAATCTTGTACTTCTTTGCGAACTAGAGTCATAAGGTCTAGTTTATCCACTATATATACTGCGCACTTTGGATTATTATGTTTAGTGTCCGGGATTTCACTCGTCACAAAAAAAAAAAACAATAATACAATGCTAAAATTAAGAGTTAATTCTCAAAATGGTTATCTGACTATGGTCTTTTATCAAATTGACCCCTTGACTTTTAATGTCTCCAAAGTGGTTCTCTGACTTTTGAATTTTAAGCCAAAATGGTTATCCGTTAGCTTTGGCGTTAAGTTGGTGTTAAAATGAAGGGCAAAATTGGAAATTTAGATTTTGCACTCTAATATAAAGCAATTTGTGATTCGTTTTAGCAATCTGCGCACATATTTCTTCAAATTAGTTTTTTGCTCTCCTAAATCTGCAATCAAAATGTGGGATAATCAACTAGAAGGCCCGAAATCTTTGCCTTGGGAAGTTTGCGGATGTAGTTGAAGATGAACTTTTTTGGCATTCTAGTTGATTATCCCACATTTTGATTGCAGATTTAGGAGTGCAAAAACCTAATTTGAAGAAATATGTGCGTAGACTACTTAGAGAAATCACAGATTGCTTTAAATTGAAATGCAAAACCTAAATTTATAATTTTACCCTTCATTTTATTACCAACTTAACGCCAAAGCTAACAGATGACCATTCAGACTTAAAATTCAAAAGTAACAGTACCACTTTGAAAAAATTAAAAGTCAAGGTATCAATTTAGAAAAATACCATAGTCGGAGGATGACTTTAGAAATTAACTCTAAAATTAATTAGGAAAACGTTGACGTAGATGATGAGATGACTTACTCTCCATCGGTAAGACTGTTGTGCACCCCAAACCATCCCTCCGGTCTAATGGCACCACAAATATCAGAATAGATAAATACGACCTTAGCAAAAGGATACCATGATCTTCCTAGTACTGCAATCCTAGATTTGGCATCCCCGGTAACTCGGCATTGTACGAAAGAGTATCCTGTGTCTTCTTTTGCACTTTTCCGAGCGTGTGCCGTAATAAACGCCATCCCACCTGGGATAACATGCAGTTCTGTGTTCTGCGCCCATGCAACAAATCCAAAAAGACCATTATATTAATCCATGCATTTTAATATAGCTTCAAATAACCCTAAACTTGACGGTCCCTCACTCCTGCCCTCGAAATTATGAGATAGGATAAATCACGAAATGTGCTTCAGGATAGGTCTGAGTGTTTAATTTGGTTATTGCTTCAAGGCTAAGATCATCCCTCATTGAGGTTCGAGCTTTAGATATTTTTTGGGTCACTACACTCACGCTCAACCTTTCGATTACTGCGTTATACCTGAGGCTGCATGCAGTTCTATATGTATACTGAATGAATGATAAGTTTAGATTAAAGATTTTACCAAAATGATACTCTTGGCACCGCCAAAGAAGAAATCTACCGTGCCTTCAATGTAACAATCCTTATAGAAATGTTTGTTAATATTATCACAAAGGGTGTCTTGGAATCCATAAAATTTACAGTTATAGAATGCAGCCTTGTCACCGGCTATGGTCAGAGCCACAGCTTGCTGATTCGGTTTACCACTGGGCCTGGGAGCTGAGTTCTGTATGCACAACACCAAACAACAAATTAAAAATTGATTTTTAGATAACCGGTCCTTGACTTGGTAAGAGTTTGATTCCTAAATCCTAATCATAGCAGGCCACTTGCCTTCTTAATAGGGATGAAAATAGATCAAGTCTCTTCATAGAGACCTATAGCCTGGCTTGACCCATTAAGTAAAAAGGTCAGACTTACTATATATATATATATATATATATATATATATATATATATATATAAATCAAATTCTAACCCTCAACATCTCTAAATTTAAATATTAATTTGTAAATCTCTGATCTTGCTTTCACCCTTGACTACGATTTTTGACTGTTATCAAGGTAAATTCGTAAATCTCTTTTCTTGGTCACTGTTGTCACTAATTCTTTTTTTTTTTTTTTTTTTTTTTTTTTTTCTTTTGATGGACAATGAGTATACAGACCCAGACCCAACTCAAACCTTAGATTTCTGTAGCAAGTGCATGCCTAATTTTCTAAAGTTCGGTTAGGTCATTCTGCCTATTTTCCTCCTTACATCTTAGTTTAGGTCGATCAATTATAGGTAATCTAACTTGTTTATCATTGAAGTTATAAGGTGAAGTTTGTACACACATCTGTATTTGTTTTTCTCATTACGTGAGCACAACTAATCAACTAACGTAGTGTAGGTAGTGCATGTTTGTTTATGTACTTACCTTAACGTTAATATTAACGGCCATAAAGTAATCCGACAAAACATGCAAAGTGGCACTGTTTACGGTACCAACTTGAGCAGCCGTAGCAGCAGCATCTATAGTTGGCCTATCCTTAGGATCACCATATAAGGTGATGAAATGGTTACCGTAGTCGATCTTCACTCTCTCCTTATAAATCCCACCTGCTATGTTAATGATATAACGCTTTGTGTTTTTAGCAGGAATGGAGTTGACGGCTTCTTGAATGGTTTTGAATTTGCCTCCTTTTCCGACCCCAATGTGCACTGGGGCGGCCTCCGCCGTTGTGAGGGCAGGGTCCAAACCCTTTCTGCCTGGAAGGGGTTGAACGTTGGCTTTGAACCAACCCTCTACCGCAGACTTTTGTTGAGGAATAGGAACCGTGTCGTCTGAGGTAACACTGCCCGGACAAAACACTACAACTACACAGACAATAACACTAACAACAACATTTATTACTACTGTGTTTCTCGCCATGCGAACGATGCAATATAATGTTCACAAGTACTGTTTTTTTTAGGGTTTTTGTTTTTATTGGATAATATGAAGATGTTTTTGCAAATGAATGCGTTATATATCTGCTTGTGAACATCTATATATGCTCAGGGTTTTATAGTTGAGGCTAGTAAAGAACGAACATCAAACAGGAGTGCATAAACATCTGTGGTTTGATTTCTTTCGTACACGTACACTTCGAGGATTTCTGTTACAATTATAGCATGTACGTGTAGGAAACATTTTTTAGTTTGCAGTTCTACCTGCATGCATCATATATTCATATACTCATAATGTTTTATGTTAGACTCCTCCAAGAATAATACTTTTGTCTCAGCTCATACTAGTTGTGTCGATTGTAAGTGTTTTCTTGTAAGCCTTGACTTGATCAAAACATAAACAATGATTGATCAGTTGTACAATTTACTTTTTTTTTTTTTTTTTTTTTTTTTTTTTTTAAGAGGAAAATCATACATGTTTACTACTTGAAATTATGGAATTTCCGACCAATTGAAAGTGATCTTAAATCAAGTCGAAAGCCTTGTTCCGACCACTTTTGGTATCCGGAAAAACCTTTGTTGCTATTTTCGACCACTTTTTGGTATCAACTTGACTTAAGATCACTTTCAGGTGGTCGAAAATTTCATAATTTCCAGTAGTACGTAGTTGTCATGGCTAAGGCTCGATATTCTGCCTCAGAGGACGATTTGGAGACAGTAGCTTGTTTCTTTGAGCGCCATGAGATAAGAGATGAGCCTAAGAAAGCACAAAAACCAGTGACTGATCTGCGAGATTCTGGGCAAGATGCCCAGTCAGAATCTGAGAAAGCTTGAAGCTTGAGTTTATTGTTGATTGGGTAGAACACTCCCTGGCCTGGAGAGCCCTTAATGTATCTTTATATGCGGTGAGCAGCTATCATATGTTTGTCAGTAGGTGCACTTACAAACTAACTGAGGTGATGCACATCGAATGTGATGTCTGGTCTAGTTGTCGTAAGGTATAATAGCCTCCCGATTAACCGCCGATAGCTGCTTGGATCAGACAGAGGTAAGCCATCAGTATGAGTTAAAAGAACTCCCGGTGTCATGGGCGTACGTACCGGCTTGCAGTATAAAAATCCAGCGTCCTCAAGGATCTCGAGAGCATACTTTCGCTAACAAAGATTAAGGCCAGAACTACTGAGTGTGGCTTCCATTCCCAGAAAATAGCCAAGAATACCCAAGTCCTTGATTTTGAAGGCAGTATGCATTAAGTCTTTCAGTTCCTGGATGAGAGATAGCTTGCTACTGGCCACTAAAATATCACCGACGTAGACTAGTAGGGCAATGAATTCTATACCAGTACCTCTCGTGAACAATGAAGGATCTGCACTTGATTGTTTGAATCCGGCCAACTTGTAATAAAGCAGCTGTTAACTTGGCGTTCCATTGACGGCTCGCTTGTTTTAGACCATAGAGTGATCTTGTCAATTTGCACACTTGATTCTGCTTCTCTGTTTGAAATCCAGGAGGAAGAACCATATATACTTCTTCTTTATGGTCACCATGCAAAAATGCATTGTTGATATCCATTTGATAGATGTTCCACCCTCTTGAAATGGACACAGCCAAAAAGGTTCGGATAATTGTCAAACGAGCTACTGGAGAAAAAGTTTCAACATAGTTGATGTGTAGCAAATGTGAGTGATGGTGAGTGTACGAGTGTGAAATGTCGTCCTCAGGGGATTGGGGGTTACGACACGCAATATGCAATCACAAGAAACTAGCTAGGCACTAGCATAAGGAAATCAACAAGAAGCTAAGGAAATAACAAGAAGTTTCAAGGATACGATCACTAAACAAAATAACACGAACACAAAGTAACAAGATGTAAACACAAAATAAAGAAATCGGACTCAAGCTAGAGAGCATTATCTTCTAGATGCATAACACAACCTAAGGATTGGGGAAAATCACATAACCAAGGGTTTGAGAGGATGCACGTAAGAATCCTAATCTATAAGTCACTCATGTGAGCAAATTAACAAGGATTAGAACAAGGAATTGCCACACTCTCGTGGTGAATCAACTCCAAGTTCTCCAAGAACAAAAAGCATCTAATTAAAACCCCCAATTTCCCCCATTTTCATAGGAAAAATCGGGTTTATGCAAGGAGTGGTTTGGAATCTTAACCCAACTCTCATTGAGGCCAAGAATCCTCCAAAACATGCCAATGAATGTTGTACACCAAGCATTAACAATATACAAACACAAATCCTTCATAAACTCAAGAACCCTAGGTAGGCAAAAATCCCCTTTATGCAATAATCACAAATCAAGCATCAAGATATAAAATACAACCCTAACTCAAGTCCATAAACTAACTACTCATGATTCAATAGCATAAAGAACACAAAAATATAAATGTAAAGCATAAACATTGCAAGATAAAGAGATAAGAGGGAGAAGAAAACTTCACTAAGAAATGAATGGTAAATCTTGGAATCCAAGTGTTGAATCCTTGATTAAGCTTGAAAAATGATAAAGAACCTAAATCTACACCTAATCTAACACTAAAATATGAAATGAAAGAGTAGAAACTAGTTAGGGTTCGAATGGGGTTCAGAACCATCAAAAAATGTGTCAAAACTCAGTTAAAATAGAGCAGAGACGGAGGGTTTCGACGCGTCAAGAAAATTCTCGACGCGTCGAACATTTATAGTAAGAAAATCACGACTTTCTGCCCAATCTCGACGCGTCGAGCTCTACTCTGCAACAGAACTCCGTTTTTTTGGCTGATTTTGACCATTTTGTATTTAGAATTAGGCTTCGATGTCTTCATGAAAGTTGTAGTCCTTAGAGTCTTCTTTCAAATAGCGCAGGAATCACTTCATTTGGACCTTCCTAGGCCGAGATATGGTCAAATTACCAAACAGTGGTCAGTTTTGGGTGAAATCTGTAGGTTTGGAACTTCAACTTCAAGGATGATTTTGACCACTGTGGCTTCCTTTTTAGGCTTTGATGTCTGAATATGAGTTGTAGCTAGTTGAGTCTTCTTTCCAATTCGACAAGAATCATGTAATTTGGATATTTGTAGCTCGATATATGGTGCAAAAACTAAGACATCGACGTGCAGGTCGGGAATTGCAATTGCATGATCTTTTGCTTTGGTTTGCTCAAATGACCAAGACCATTGCAAGCACCAGCCTTAGGCTTTATTGGAAGTGTTTTGCCCATCTCCATAGCTTTCCCTTGGCTCCCATTGACTCCAATGCATCCAAAATGCTCCATTTGACTCCATCTTTGTTTCCAAACAAAACTCCTTGCAAAATAACACAATTTAATCATAATCTCATGAAATTTGGAATGATCTATAAGCAAAATGGCTTAGTGAAAGGGGAAAAAATATAGACAAACAAGCACTTATCAATAGTCTATACCCAATTGTTGTGTATAACCTTTGACCACCAACCTTGCCTTGTGTCTCTCGATGGAGCCATCTGCTCTTAACTTGGTTTTATAAACCCATTTGCATCCTATGGGTGTCTTTCCAGTTGGTAGCTCTGTCAACTCCCAAGTATTGTTTTCCTGAAGTGCCAATATCTCTGCTTTTATGGAATCTCTCCAACATTGATGTTGGATAGCTTGATTGTAAGTTCGGGGTTCTGCAACTAAGGTGAGTTCCATGGTGAAAGCTCTATGCAAGGGAGAGAGACCATCATAGGAGATAACACGAGACAGAATGTGGGGAGAAGACCTCTGTGTGGTTACTGAATCGCTATAATAATCACATAGTTTGTTTGGCACATGTCTTTCTCTAGCTGATCGTCAAGGAGCTAGAGGGATGTCAATGTATATCTGATCATCACCTGTGTTTGCCTCATGATCACATGATGACTGAGGGATGGCTTCATCAGGTAAGGAACTAGCTACAGGTTCATGCAAGGGCTGATTCGCAGAGAGTTCAACATGTGGCTAGGTGGCCGAATTGTGGTAACCACTAACGTTGCTCCCAGGCTCAAGTTGTTCATCATGCATCAATGTAATGTCATCATTTGAAGGCTTCCCTTCGAGTTCCAAGTGTGTATTCAGAGGGATGTTTGGCTATGGGGGACTAGACAAATGTGGTGTCTGCACAATACTCTTAATGGATTGTTCTAGGAAAGGGAACTGCATCTCATAAAATACAACATCACGAGATACAAATATAGATTTGTCAAATAAATCATATAGCATGTAACCTTTGATATTTGCAGGAAACCCTATAAACACACACTTTTTGCCCCTCGGTTCCATCTTATTTCTTTGGTGTGGTAAAGTAGATGCAAAGCAAAGGCAACCAAAGACTCTGAGTTTAGTAAGATCCGGATCTCTGCCATATAGTTTGTGATAGGGGCTCAGACCTTCAATCAATGGGGAAGGAAGCCGATTGATCAGGAAAGCAGCATGTAAAACGCAATGCCCCCAGAATTCTATTGGGAGTTTGGCTTGAAACCGAAGTGATCTTGCAACATTAAGGATATGTTGATGTTTCCTTTCAACTACTGCGTTTTGTTGAGGAGTGTTAACACAAGATTTCTGGTGCAGAATACCCTTGTCATCAAAGAAACTTCCCATCTCAAACTCGTGCCCATTATCACTTCGAAGAACCTTGATTAGGACACCAAACTGAGTTGATACAAAGTGTTGGAATTTCTTTATTAAATCCCTGACTTCGGATTTTCTTTTCATTAGATGAAGCCAAGTGAACCGTGAGTAATCATCTACTAGGGTTAGAAAATATTGTTCTCCTTTCAGGGAATTAACTGGAAAGGGTCCCCATATATATGCATGAACTATATCAAAACATGCATTTGTTGAAGAAGTGCTTAGAGGGAAGGAGGACCGTTTGTGTTTAGCTAAATGGCAGACATCACAAGCTTTATTCGTAGGAATCAATCTAGGTAGATCCTTTAACAAATGCATTTTATTCATAGGGGTAGTGCCCTAAACGTTGATGCCAAAGCTCAACTCTAGGAGTAGAATCGGAATTCACCATAACTGCAGGCTTTGTCATGAGGTATAGACCCCTCTCTTGTTTAGCTAAACCAACCATCCTCCCATGAGGTTCCCGGATTAGACACTGTTCAGATGAGAAAACTAAATCATAAGCTGAATCTTGAAGAAGTTTGCTCACAGATATTATGTTAAAGTAAAAAGATGGAATGTGCATTGCATCTTTCAGCCACAAGCCTTCTCCAATATGTATGTTCCCTCTGTGCTTGACAGCAATTCTTTCTCCTGTAGGCAGACTAACTTCATCCCCCTCAATAGCACGATATTCATGAAAAAATTGAGTAGAACAAGTGATGTGATCCGTAGCCCCGGAGTCTAAAATCCATGAAGAATTGCATAGAGAGATAGAGTTAATATGAGAGGTAAGAAACTTGCCTTCATTCTGATCTGCATTAAACCGTGGAACAAGGGAAACAACTACTGTGGTGCTTGAGCTTGATGGTTGTCCCATCTGATTTTGGATGGCAGCCATTAGTTTTTGAAACTGATCTGCAGAAACTCCAAAATCATTTATACCACTCATCACTGGTGCTACATTCTGTTGTTTAGCCATAGACTTGTAGCCCGGCACCCATCTCGGGGGGTAGCGTGTTTCTTGTAGCATTTATCGATATTATGGCCAGTCATACCACAAAATGTGCACTTAGGTTTGTTAGCTCCGCTATTCAAATACTTCTTACCATTGTATGGATTGACAGCAGCTACCACTTCCTCTGTGGAGGTTTGAATGTTTTGAATAGCGTTTGCCTGACTGATCTCAAGATTCCCTGTGAGTAGATTAGTCATATTGATTTGCCTCTACCTTCTCTGCCATAACATAGATTTTGTAGACTTCCGGCAGAGGATCCAGAATCAACACATTGGACTTCAAGGCATTGTAATCATCATTTAGACCTTGAAGGAAGCGAATCACCTGATCTATGTCTCGTTCCTTCTTGATCTTGTCTGCAAGATTGCATGCGCACCTGGGAATGCATTGGCATACGGAAAGTGATCTCATAGCGTTCATCTCTTCCCACATTGTCCTGCATTTAGTGTAATAGTCACTAACAGTTAGGCTACCTTGTTTCAAGTTGTAGATATCATTTTGTAGAGCTGAAATCCTCTGAGCATCGCACTGTGCGAATCTTCTCCTGAGATAATTCCACACGTCGCTAGCCTTCTCCAGATACATGATGTTCTGCGCGATTGAAGAGTCTACCACCTTGAAGATCCACGAACAGACCATAAGGTTGCATCATCTCCAGGTAGGATATCGATTGTCCTCCCTGTTTGGTGTTGGTAGGCTTCCATCGATAATGCACCACTTGTTCTTTACTTCTAGGACGATTTTCATGGAAATACACAAAGAATTGTAGTTAGAACTACCTGTTAATAGAAGATTTACCAGAATGAGACTCGGATTATCGTTTGTGTTCAAGAGAAGAGGATTTTCCTCTCCATTGCAGCTTCTCTGATTCTGCGAAGATGGATTCCACTGCGGAATCACCTCTGGAGCTAGAGGAATCGATGATTGGTTGGCCGACGACTGATTAGCTGGTGTTCCGATGTGATCTTCTTCATCGGCTTCGCCGGTGCCGACGAGTGCAGCGACGTAAGAGCTATAACGAGGCTCTGATACCATAACGCAAGTGGAAGGGAAAGGAAAGAAAGGAACTCTCTGTTACTTCGTTGTAAGCATTTTACTGGAAAGGAAAATTACATTCATGAAAGAGGTAACTGCCACCTTTATATACAAGAAAGGTGATGGCAGCTGTAACAGAAAAAGGGAAAGATATTTTCTACTCTTGTTGACCTTCTCCCTCTAATAAAAAGGGTGTAGTATATGGTAAGTTAGCATTTTGGAGCATTTTATTGCAACAGCTTTTCATATTAACGTTTTGAAAAAAGATTTTTTTTTTCTCCAAAATGCCTCTCCATTAATTAAAAAAAAAATTGTTTTAATATTAAAAGCCTTAGGCTTCTTTGAGCCCAAGGCTCCACTTTTAATTTGTTGCCCATTAGACATGGGAACTTCAGACAATATGGCGGGCAACTTTCAAAAAGTAGGAGGGGCGCTGAAGGGATAGTTATGCTGTGGGCTCGTGCCCAGCGTGCTTCACGGGCACGGATAACGGTGCCGTCAGGCACCGTTATCTTCTTCTTCTTTTTTTTTTTTTTTTTTTTTTTTAAATTTAATTTCAGACCGCTTCGTTATAGGAGCATATATTCACAGCTTTGTGTTCATAATTTCATAACTGTACATTCATAATTTCATAACTGTACATTCATAATTCTATAACTGTACATTCATAATTCTATAACTGTATATTCATAATTCCGTAACTGTACATTCATAATTCAATAACTGTAAATTCATAATTTTCGAAGCTCTATGTTCATAATTGTAAGTTCATAATGTCAGAGTTCTATGTTCATAATTTCATAACTGTACATTCATAATTCCATAACTGTACATTCATAATTCCATAACTGTACATTCATAATTCCATACTGTATATTCATAATTCCATACCGAACATTCATAATTTTCGAAGCTCTATGTTCATAATTGTAAGTTCATAATTCCATAACTATACATTCATAATTCTATAAATATACATTCATAATGTCATAACTGTATATTCATAATTTCATAACGAATATGCCGTTAACGCCGTTAACGGCGTTTCGAACAAATTTTTTTTTTTTTATAGTTAAAACAGCGTCGTTTTCACGGAAAACGACGCCGTTTTAGCGCCGTGCGCATAGCATAATTTGCCGCGCTGAAGTCCCCTAATAGTGTCTAATCTAAATCTAAAAACATAATAAGTGTGAATGAAAGTTATACCCTTCATTTATGTTCGTTTTTTCTGTTAATTTTTTTTTTATACATTATGCTATAAATGTTGTACTTTATAATATTTTGAACAAACATACCCCTACCGTTATAACTTCCGTTATCTTTTTCACTGTTGTTACTATGCACATGCATCCACCATATATTTTCTTATCTTATTCAATAATAATAATAATAATAATAATAATAATAATAATAATAATAATAATAATAATAATATTTATACATTATAATTTGGAATTATTTCCTACAATATAAATATCAAATGTATAAAAATGTTTACACTATTATTATTATTATTTATAATAATTTAAATATTAAAAATCTTAATATAAAATTCTAATATTGGGCACCTAATTTTTGTGCATCGCGCATAAGAAAATACTAGTAATATAATAAGTTTCAATCAAAGTTATATCCTTAATTTATGTTCATATTTTTATTGCTATCAATTTTGTACATTGTTCTTTTAAAGTTGTACTATACAATTTTTTTTGGATAAAAATACCCTTATCGTTATAATTTCCGCTATCTTTTCCATTACTTTTACCTTGCACATGCATCCATCATATCTTTTTCTTATATTCTTTAATGATAATAATATTTGTAGACATTATATATTGGATTAATATAATAAATAAAATTTGTTAGTTATTTTTAAAAATATAAATATTGGGCATATGTTTTTGGGCATTACCCATAGAAAAGACTAGTAGACCATTTTAGATGTAAACAATTGAATGAATATTTATAGATTTTTCAACTTTTATGACGAATTTAGACAAGTGGTCAAAAAATAAACAATCCTGATATTAAAAATAAACAATCCTCATACCAATTAATCTGGACATAATTAATTGTAGAACAGTTTTTTGTAGAGTATCCATGGAGGGAAAAAAAGAGAAGAAGACGAGAATGTATTGATGATGAATAAGTGAGCCATGCAGTACATGTCGTAAGCGCTGAAATATAAGCCAAGGGAGCAGCCCCCCTAACCACCTAAACCAAACAAACAACGACCACATGTATTGCATGCTTGCGATCATCGTAAAGTACATATGCTAGGCTTGAGTTCGCAGTTTGTTTTCTTTTAATTTAACCTTGATCTGAATTAGGTTGAATTGACTTGAACAGCTTTGGTGATTGGGGGAAGCAACCACTTGGAAGCCTCTATGAAAGCCAGGGTGATGAATGGCTTCGCTTCTGCATCTGTCAGCCTCTTAACGAACTTGGGACGTTTAGCCATGTCAGATCCTGCCCCTGTATTCTTGTACTCTCCAAAGTATGTCGTCCTGCAGACAGGCAAGGTTATACTATAAGTTTGACTCTCAATGGGAGTGTTATATTAGCTTCATTATATTGGTTTAAGTCACCAAGTGGCTTGTGGTCCACTGGTATCGGATTGCTCCTCTATGTGGGAGGTCGCACACTTTAGATTATTATGTTTAGTGCCGGGATTTCACTCGTCACAAAAAAAAAACAATAATACAATGCTAAAATTAAGAGTTAATTCTCAAAATGGTTATCTGACTATGGTCTTTTATCAAATTGATCCCTTGACTTTTAATTTCCCCAAAGTGGTCCTTTGACTTTTGAATTTTAAGCCAAAATGGTTATCCGTTAGCTTTGGCGTTAAGTTGGTGTTAAAATGAAGGGCAAAATTGGAAATTTAGATTTTGCACTCTAATTTAAAGTAATTTGTGATTCGTTTTAGCAATCTGTGCACATATTTCTTCAAATTATGTTTTGCTCTCCTAAATCTGCAATCAAAATGTGGGATAATCAACCAGAAGGTCCGAAATCTTTGCCTTGGGAAGTTTGAGGATGTAGTTGAAGATGAACTTTTTTGGCATTCTAGTTGCATTGATAATCCCACATTTTGATTGGAGATTTAGGAGAGCAAAAACCTAATTTGAAGAAATAAGTACGTAGACTACTTAAAGAAATCATAGATTGCTTTAAATTGAAATGCCAAACCTAAATTTCTAATTTTACCCTTCATTTTAACACCAACTTAACGCCAAAGCTAACAGATGACCATTCTGACTTAAAATTCAAAAGTCGGAGTATCACTTTGAAAAAATTAAAGGCGAGGGACCAATTTAGAAAAATACCATAGTCGGACGATGATTTTAGAAATTAACTCTAAAATTAATTAGGAAAACGTTGACGTAGATGATGAGATGACTTACTCTCCATCGGTAAGACTGTTGTGCACCCCAAACCATCCCTCCGGTCTAATGGCGCCACAAATATCAGAATAGATAAATACGACCTTAGCAAAAGGATACCATGCTCTTCCTAGTACTGCAATCCTAGATTTGGCATCCCCGGTAACTCGGCATTGTACGAAAGAGTATCCTGAGTCTTCTTTTGCACTTTTCCGACCGTGTGCCGTAACATACGCCATCCCGCCTGGGATAACATGCAGTTCTGTGTTCTGCGCCCATGCAACAAATCCAAAAAACAATTAATCCATGCATTTAAATATAGCTTTAAATAACCCTAAACCTGACGATCCTTCTCTCCTGCCCTAGAAATTATGAGATAGGGTAAATCACAGGATGTGCTTCGATAGGACAGGGTCTGAGTATTTAATTTGGTTATTACTTCAAGGCTAAGATCATCCCTCATTGAGGTTCGAGCTAAGATATTTGTTGTGTCGCTACACTCACGCTCAACCTTTCGATTACTGCGTTATACCTGAGGCTGCATGCACTTTTATATGTATACTGAATGAATGATAAGTTTAGATTAAAGATTTTACCAAAATGATACTCTTGGCACTGCCAAAGAAGAAATCTACCGTGCCTTCAATGTAACAATCCTTATAGAAATGTTTGTTAATATTATCACAAAGGGTGTCTTGGAATCCATAAAATTTACAGTTGTAGAACGCAGCCTTGTCACCAGCTATGGTCAGAGCCACAGCTTGCTGACCCGGTTTACCACTGGGCCTGGGAGCTGAGTTCTGTATGCACAACACCAAACAACAAATTAAAGATTGATTTTTAGGTAAACGCCAAGTTCATCGGACCATTGACTTGGTAAGAGTTTGATTCCTAAATCCTAATCATAGCAGGCCACTGGCCTTTTTAATAGGGATGAAAATAGGTCATGTCTCTTCATAGAGACCTATGGCTTGGCTTGACCCATTAAGTAAAAAGGTCAGACTTACTATATATATATATATATATATATATATATATATATATATATATATATATTATCAAATTCTAACCCTCAATATCTCTAATTTTAAATATTAATTTGTAAATCTCTGATCTTGCTTTCACCTTTTACTACGATTTTTGACTGTTATAAAGATAAATTCGTAAATCTCTTTTCTCGGTCACTAACTTTTTTTTTTTTTTTTTTTTTTTTTTTTTTTGAGGCAAAACGAGTATACAGGCCCAGACCCAAATTCAAACCTTAGATTTCTGTAGCAAGTGCATATATGCCTAATTTTCTAAATTTCGATTACGTCGTTTGGCCTATTTCATCCCTACATTTTAGTTTAGATCGATCAATTATAGGTAATTTAACTTGTTTATTACTGGAGTTATAAGGTGAAGTTTACTGTATTTGTTTTTCTCATTACTTGAGCACAACTAATCAACTAACATATAGTGTAGGTAGTGCATGTTTGTTTATGTACTTACCTTAACGTTAATATTAACGGCCATAAAGTAATCCGACAAAACCCACAAAGTGGCACTGTATACAGTACCAACTTGAGCAGCCGTAGCAGCAGCATCTATAGTTGGCCTATCCTTAGGATCACCATACAAGGTGATGAAATGTTTACCGTAGTCGATCTTCACTCTCTCCTTATAAGTCCCACCTGCTATGTTAATGATATAACGCTTTGTGTTTTTAGCAGGAATGGAGTTGATGGCTTCTTGAATGGTTTTGAATTTGCCTCCTTTTCCGACCCCAATGTGCACTGGGGCGGCCTCCGCCGTTGTGAGGGCGGGGTCCAAACCCTTTCTGCCTGGAAGGGGTTGAACGTTGGCTTTGAACCAACCCTCTACCGCAGACTTTTGTTGAGGAATAGGAGCCATGTCGTCTGAGGTAACACTGCCCGGACAAAACGCTACAAATACACAGACAATAAGACTAACAACAACATTTATTGCTACTGTGTTTGTCGCCATGCGAACGATGCAATGCTCACAAGTGCTGTTTTTTTTAAATGGGTTTTTGTTTTTATTGGATAATATGAAGATGTTTTTGCAAATGAATGCGTTATATATCTGCTTGTGAACATCTATATATGCTCAGGGTTTTATAGTTGAGGCTAGTAAAGAACGAACATCAAACAGGAGTGCATAAACATCTGTGGTTTGATTTCTTTCGTACACGTACACTTCGAGTATTTCTGTTAGAATTATAGCATGTACGTGTACGAAACTTTTTTTTAGTTTGCAGTTCTACCTGCATGTATGATATATTCATATACTCATAATGTTTTATGTTAGACGTACTCCCCCAAGAATAATACTTTTGTCTCAGCTCATACTAGTTGTGTCGATTGTAAGTGTTTTCTTGTAAGCCTTGACTTGATCAAAACATAAACAATGATTGATCAGTTGTACAATTTACTTTTTTTTTTTTTTTTTTTTTTTTTTTTTTTTTTTTAGGAAAATCACGCGTGTGCTAAACACTCCCATAATATTAGTCCAATAAGATCTAATAATCTCTTTATGTTTTGATCAAGTCAAAACATCAAAAAGGGTGTAGTGTATGGTAAGTTAGCATTTTGGAGCATTTTGCAACAACTTTTCATATTAACGTTTTGAAAAAAGAATTTTTTTTCTTTCTCCAAAATGCCTCTCCATTAATTAAAAAAATTTTTTAAAAAAATTGTTTTAATATTAAAAGCCTTAGGCTCCTTTGAGCCCAAGGCTCCACTTTCAATTTGTTGCCCATTAGACATGGGAACTTCAGACAATGGCGCGCGGGCAACTTCCAAAAAGTAGGAGGGCGCTGAAGTCCCGTAGTAATCTAACAACACGTTTGGTTCACGGAATGAATTTTGAGGTAATAGGAATGCTATTCCATAAGGAATGGAATAGGCAATGAATAGAATAGAAATTGTATTCTATTGTTTGGTTCGCGGAAGGAATAAACTTTAGGAATTATATTACAGTGTTTGGTTGATTTATGGAATAGAAATGAAATATGTTTTAAAAGACATAAATACGCTTATAAAAATATGTAATGGTGGCGATGGTGGTGGTGGTGGTGGTGGTGGTGGCGGCGGCGGTGGTGGTGGTGGCGATGGTGGTGCATGGAAGTGGTGGTGATGGTGGTGGTGACGGTGGTGGTGGTGGTGCAGGGGTGGTAGTGGTGGTGGTGGCGGTGGCAGTGGTGGTGACGGTGACAGTTGTGGCAGTGGTGGTGGGGGCGGTGACGGTTGTGGCGGCGGTGGTGGTGGTGGCGGTGATGCTGCTGGGTGGTGGTTCTGGTGGCGGTGGTGGTGGTGGTGGTGGCGGCGGCGGTAGCGGTGATGGTGGTGGTGGCGGCGGCGATGGTGGTGGTAGTGGTGGCTGCGGCGGTGATGGTGGTGGTGGCGATGACGGTGGTGAAATAGGATAAATTTATATATAGGATAAAAAAATTAGGTTAAAGAAATGGGTAAAAAAGAAAATAGATTCTAAAAATCTATTCCTGAGCGTTCAGTAATATGCTAATACCAGGGGGGCCTATTAATAGCTATTACCTTATTTGAGGTAATATGCTATTACCAGGAATATTATTCCTGGTAATAGAAATGGTTACCAAACAAAGGAATATGCTTATTACTGGGAATGCTATGCCATTTCCAGCTTATTCCGTGAACCAAACGGGCCATAATAGTGTCTAATCTAAGGGTCCGTTTGGAAAGCAGGAAAATGATTTCTGGAAAATGACTTCTGGAAAATGAGTCATTTTCCAGAAGTCATTTTCCTTTTCTGTGTTTGGTTACACAATGAAAAACTGTCTTTTGGTGTTTGGTTCATTTTCCAGAAAATGAATAGAATGGTATACTTAAACATTTTAATTATTATATACCGAAAAATATATTTTTATTGTTGTTTGTAGAATATAACGATTTTTATTACAAATTCTATGCAACATAAATTTTGATTGTATTTAATTTTTTTTTTGAATGTATTTAATTTTAGTTATTCCCATTCACATTTAGCACTAAAAAGTTGTTCTTTATTGGCCTTAATTTTAATAAGTGTAACAATCTATATAAAGTAATTAATTAATTTGATTACAAATCAATAAAAAGATAATATATAAAATTTCAATGCGTGTAACATAATCCAATGTTCTGTAGCGAAACTCCATTTTGACTCTCAACCGAAACCGCTCCAAATCCCTCTATCTTCCGTCGTCCAGACTGCCGCAGAGCACTGAAAGCTCTTCCCGGTGAATCAAATCGTCCATTCACTGTTTCCGATGTGGAAACCAGAGCCACTGGTTTCCCCAGCCGGAAATCAGTTTGGTTTCCGGCTGGGAAAACCACTGAAGAATAACATTTTCCAACTGTGGGTTTTCCCCCCACAGCCGGAAAATAACTTTGGAGAAAAAAGCTGAATGTTGAAGGAGGAGGTGAAGTTGGGAGAAGAAGCTGTGAAGGCTTTGCAGCGTGTACGTTTAGATTGGAAGACGGAAAATGACTTCCCCTCAAAAAAAGGGGAAGTCATTATTGGTTTCCGATTTGGAAACCAGAGTCACTGGTTTCCCCAGCCATAAATCAGTTTGGTTTCCGGCTGGGGAAACCACTGAAGAAGAACATTTTCCGGCTGTGGGTTTTCCCCCAAAATCCACAGCTGGAAAATAACTTTGGAGAAAAAAGCTTAATGTTGAAGGAGGAGGTGAAGTTGGGAGAATGAAGAAGCCGTGAAGGCTTTGCTACGTGTATGTTTAGATTGGAAAATGGAAAATGACTTCCCCTCAAAAAAAAGGGGAAGTCATTTTCCTGAAAAAGGGGCTCATTTTCCATTGACCAAGAGAACATTTTCCATTGACTTTTAGTTTTCCTTCTTTCCAAACACTAGAAACCCGGAAAATGATTTCATTTTCCAGAAATCATTTTCCGGGTTTCCAAACACACCCTAAATCTAATATAATATAATAAGTTTCAATCAAAGTTATATCATTAATTTATGTTCATGTTTTTAGTGCTATCGATTTTGTACATTGTGCTTTTAAAGTTATACTATACAATTTTTTTTGGATCAAAATACCATTATCGTTATAATTTCTGCTATCTTTTCCATTACTTTTATCATGCACATGCATCCATCATTTCTTTTCTTATATTCTTTAATGATAATAATATTTGTAGACATTATATATTGGATTAATATAATAAATAAAATTTATTTCATTTGAATTTTAATTAGTAAAAATTTGTTAGTTATTTTTAAAAATATAAATGTTGGGCATATGTTTTTGCGGATCAGGCATAGAAAAGACTAGTAGACCATTTTACATGTAAACAATTGAATGAATATTTATAGATTTTTCAACTTTTACGACCAATTTAATTACACAAGTAGTCAAAAAATAAACAATCCTGATATTAAAAATAAACAATCCTCATACCAATTAATCTGGACATAATTAATTGTAGAACAGTTTTGTGTAGAGTATCCATGGAGGGAAAAAAAAGAGAAGAAGACGAGAATGTATTGATGAATAAGTACATGTCGTAAGCGCTGAAATATAAGCCAAGGGAGCAGCCCCAGAACTAACCCTAACCACCTAAACCAAACAAACAACGACCACACAAACTAATTAACTGATCGAAGTGGCTTTGAATTGGGGCTGCCGCCGTCGCATTGTTTCTTGGTCGATAACACATTACTCTCTCTCTCTCTCTCTCTCTCTCTATATATATATATATATATATATATATATATATATATATATATATATATATATATATATATATATATAAATAATGTATTGATCATCGTAAAGTATATATGCTAGGCTTGAGTTCGCAGGTTGTTTTCTTTTAATTTAACCTTGATCTGAATTTGGTTGAATTGGCTTGAACAGCTTTGGTGATTGGGGGAAGCAACCACTTGGAAGCCTCTATGAAAGCCAGGGTGATGAATGGCTTCGCTTCTGCATCTGTCAGCTTCTTAACGAACTTGGGACGTTTAGCCATGTCAGATCCTGCCCCTGTATTCTTATACTCTCCAAAGTATGTCGACCTGCAGACGGGCAAGGTTATACTATAAGTTTGACTTTTAATGAGAGTGGTATATTAGCTTCATTGGTTTAAGTCAACCAGAATAACTTAAGTTGGTTTATAATCTTGTACTTTTTTGCGAACTAAAGTCATAAGGTCTAGTTTATCCACTATATATACTGCACACTTTAGATTATTAGGTTTAGTGTCTGGGATTTCACTCGTCACCAAAAAAAAAAAAAAACAATAATACAATTATAAAATTAAGAGTTAATTCTCAAAATGGTTATCTGACTATGGTCTTTTATCAAATTGATCCCTTGACTTTTTGATGGGGATATATGAGATTCGGGAGTCCATTTTATTGGCATAGTATTGACCCAAGTGGGGGTGGAGCGCAAATTATGCTGTGCAACCGAATGCTTAGTGCATACGGTTGCAAAACGGCGCCGTTTTGGTTAAAAAAACGCGGGTCCCACTTAAAGAAGAAATCAGGTCCGATTCCCGGCAATAGCATTTTTATATATCCAGAAATTTATAACTATATATCCAGAAATTTATAACTATATATCCACAAATTCATAACTATATATCCACAGTGAATGAATGAAGTAAAAATCCACAATGAATGAATGAATGAAGTAAAAATCCACAATGAATGAATGAATGAATGAAGTAAATCCACAATGAATGAACTAAATATCCACAATGAATGAACTAAATATCCACAATGATTGAACTAAATATCCACAATGAATGAACTAAATATCCATAAATTCATAACTATATATCCAGAAATTCATAACTATATATCCATAAATTCATAACTATATATCCACAGTGAATGAATGAAGTAAATATCTACAATGAATGAACTAAATATCCACAATGAATGAACTAAATATCCATAAATTCATAACTATATATCCACAAATTTATAACTATATATCCAGAAATTCATAACTATATATCCACAATAATGTTATTGCCGAGAATCGAACCTGAATTTTTTTTAAAAGTGGGACGCTCGTTTTTAGTCAAAACGACGTCGTTTTGCATCGTATGCACCATGCGCATGGTACATTCGGTTGCACAGCATAACTATTGGTGGTGGAGATAGGAGATTGGCCCAAGTCCTATTGGGCTAAGAAGACAAGGGGGCATGGTGGCCCAAAAAGGAGGAGAGAGAAAGACTTCCGGAGCACAACCGGCGACCGACCCGCCGGACTCCCGACGGCGAGGCGTGGCCAGCGGGGGTGGTGCCCCACCGTTGTGCCAGCGGCGCCCCACCAGCGCGACTGTGGAAGATAGCAACTGGGAGGAGACCATGCAAAAGGGAGGGTAAGGGTCGAACACGGGACCTCCCATATAACAAGCACGCATCTAACAACCAACCCACGATAACTATTGTTTCCCAAGGCGCAGCAAATATATATGGCCTATATTTGCGGCTGGCAATCTCCATGACCGGCCGTTGGCCGGCGCCGGGTCCCGCCGGCCATCTCAGGCCGAGGCGCGGCCAGCGGGGGCGGTGCGACCCCGAGCTTGTCAACGGCACCCCCCCCCCTTCCCGAGGGGGTACTAGGTCGTGAGGATCGCGGGGATCGCGTGGTGCGGACGGTAGGGTGTGGCGCTATGGCGAACGTGCCCGCGTGCGTAGCGACAAATGGGGGAGTGGCAAGGAATTACGTGGGGCACGTGGACGACAAGGGAGGAGAGGGGTATGCTATAAATAGGGGTCCTGGATCCTTAGCAAAGGGAAACTCAGACACGACAAGCACTACGGTCTAGTGGTTTTGATCTCATACTCTTAATGCAGTTACCTGGGTTCGACTCCTATCAGTAGCATAGTCAGCTATAGCCCATCCTGTAGGCCTTATTCTTTGTATTAGGGCCGCTGTTTTGGGCCTAGCGCCCCGGGTAATAAAGTCATTACTTTTCTACCCCGTCTTGTGTTCCTATACCCGGTTTATGGTGGACCCGGTCCCAATAAAACCATCACTTTTAATTTCCCCAAGGTGGTCCTCTGACTTTTGAATTTTAAGCCAAAATGGTTATCTATTAGCTTTGGCGTTAAGTTGGGTGTTAAAATGAAGGGCAAAATTGGAAATTTAGATTTTGCACTCTAATTTAAAGCAATTTGTGATTCGTTTTAGCAATCTGAGCACATATTTCTTCAAATTTGGTTTTTGCTCTCCTAAATCTGCAATCAAAATGTGGGATAATTAACTAGAAGGCGCGAAATCTTTGCCTTGGGAAGTTTGCGGATGTAGTTGAAGATGAACTTTTTTGGCATTCTAGTTGATTATCCCACATTTTGATTGCAGATTTAGGAGAGCAAAAACATAAATTAAAGAAATATGTGCGTAGACTACTTAAAGAAATCACAAATTGCTTTAAATTGAAATGCAAAACCTAAATTTCTAATTTTACCCTTCATTTTAACCCCAACTTAACACCAAAGCTAAGAAATGACCATTCTGACTCAAAATTCAAAAGTCGGAATACCACTTTGAGAAAATTAAAAGTCAAGGGACCAATTTAGAAAAATACCATCGGATGATGCTTTTAGAAATTAAGTCTAAAATTAATTAGGAAAACGTTGACGTAGATGATGAGATGACTTACTCTCCATCGGTAAGACTGTTGTGCACCCCAAACCATCCCTCCGGTTTAATGGCACCACAAATATCAGAATAGATAAATACGACCTTAGCAAAAGGATACCATGCTCTTCCTAGTACTGCAATCCTAGATTTGGCATCCCCGGTAACTCGGCATTGTACGAAAGAGTATCCTGAGTCTTCTTTTGCACTTTTCCGACCGTGTGCCGTAACATACGCCATCGTCCCGCCTGGGATAACATGCAGTTCTGTGTTCTGCGCCCATGCAACAAATCCAAAAAACAATTAATCCATGCATTTTAATATAGCTTCAACCCTAAACCTGATGATCCTTCTCTCCTGCCCTAGAAATTATGAGATAGGGTAAATCACAGGATGTGCTTCCATAGGACAGGATCTGAGTGTTTAATTTGGCTATTGCTTCAAGGCTAAGATCATCACTCATTGAGGTTCGAGCTTAGATATTTGTTGGGTCGCTACACTCACGCTCAACCTTTCGATTACTGCGTTATACCTAAGGCTGCATGCAGTTCTATATGTATACTGAATGAATGATAAATTTAGATTAAAGATTTTACCAAAATGATACTCTTGGCACTGCCAAAGAAGAAATCTACCGTGCCTTCAATGTAACAATCCTTATAGAAATGTTTGTTCCTATTATCACAAAGGGTGTCTTGGAATCCATAAAATTTACAGTTGTAGAACGCAGCCTTGTCACCGGCTATGGTCAGAGCCACAGCTTGCTCAAGCAGTTTACCACTAGGCCTGGGAGCTGAGTTCTGTATGCACAACACCAAACAACAAATTAAAAATTGATTTTTGAGTAACCGGTCAAGCCAAGTTGATTGGACGATTGACTTGATAATAGTTTGATTCCTAATCGTAGCAGGCCATTATTGGCTTTCTTAATAGGGATGAAAATAGGTCATGTCTCTTCATGAAGACATATGACCCGGCTTGACCCATTAAGTAAAAAGGCCCCTATATGTACAAACTCTAGTCTTCAAGACTACATGTCTCACTTGTTTTTAATATATATATATATATATATATATATATATATATATATATATATATATATTTGTAAATCTCTGATCTTGCTTCACCCTTGCGACTACGATTCTTGATTGTTATCAAGGTAAATTCGTAAATCTCTTTTCTCGATCACTATTGTCATTAATTTTTTATTTTTTTTTTAGGCACAACGAGTATACAAGCCCAGACTCAGACTCAAACCATAGATTTCTAGAGCAAGTGCATGCCTAATTTTCTAAAGTTCGGTTCGATCATCCTGCATATTTTCATCCCTACATCTTATAAGTTTAGATCATCAATTATAGGTAATCTAACTTGTTTATTACTGGAGTTATAAGGTGAAGTTTACTTAGGACAATGTGAGTATTTGTTTTTCTCATTACGTGAGCACAACTAATCAACTAACGTAGTGTAGGTAGTGCCTGTTTGTTTATGTACTTACCTTAACGTTAATATTAACGGCCATAAAGTAATCCGACAAAACATGCAAAGTGGCACTGTTTACGGTACCAACTTGAGCAGCCGTAGCAGCAGCATCTATAGTTGGCCTATCCTTAGGATCACCATATAAGGTGATGAAATGGTTACCGTAGTCGATCTTCACTCTCTCCTTATAAATCCCACCTGCTATGTTAATGATATAACGCTTTGTGTTTTTAGCAGGAATGGAGTTGACGGCTTCTTGAATGGTTTTGAATTTGCCTCCTTTTCCGACCCCAATGTGCACTGGGGCGGCCTCCGCCGTTGTGAGGGCAGGGTCCAAACCCTTTCTGCCTGGAAGGGGTTGAACGTTGGCTTTGAACCAACCCTCTACCGCAGACTTTTGTTGAGGAATAGGAACCGTGTCGTCTGAGGTAACACTGCCCGGACAAAACACTACAACTACACAGACAATAACACTAACAACAACATTTATTACTACTGTGTTTCTCGCCATGCGAACGATGCAATATAATGTTCACAAGTACTGTTTTGAACATCTCTGCTCAGGGTTTTATAGTTGAGGCTAGTAAAGAACGAATTGAACATCAAACAGGAGTGGAAGATAAGACGGGTGTATAAACGTCTGTGGTTTGATATCTTTCGTACACGTACACTTCGAGGATTTCTGTTACAATTATAGCATGTACGTGTACGAAACTTTGTTTTAGTTTGCAGTTCTGCATGCATCATATTCATATACAACTAATTAAGAACTAGTAACCTATTCTCAACTTGTATTCATAATGCTTTATGTTAGACTAACTCCTCCAAGAATAATACTTTGCTGGTTTTTCGATTTTTGTGGCCCCGTTCTGGTAAATAGATGAGACCCTACCAAAATCATAATCTTTAAAACCAATATCTTAATTTTTTGCAAACTCGCATCAGCAAGTTTCAAACCTCTGTCCTCCGTGTTGAAACACAATAAACACACATTTCTAGCATTTTTTCAAGGAGCCTTTTAAGTTTAATTGAAAACTTTTAGTTTTTATTTCTAAACTAGCTAAGTAAAAATTAAACATTGTGCCTTGTGATGTAGCCCAACTTGCACAATCCAAAATCCGGCCCTGAAGGTAGTATCTGTAAGAATCTAAATCTCCACCACCCGAGTTCGAACCTATGACCATCCACTTAGAATGGTAACCAGGATGCTATCACACAACATATAGTTGGCACTTGATTATTAGATCTTATTGGACTAATATTATGGGGGGTATTTAGTAAACTAGTGATTTTCCTTAAAAAAGAAAAGTAAACTGTAGGACTGATCAATCATTTTTTATGTTTTGACCAAGTCAAAACATCAAAAAGGGTGTATGATAAGTTAGCATTTTGCAATTGTTACTTTGAGCAGCTTTTCGGCAGACGAAAAGAGAGACTATACAGTTAAGACCTGCTACAAAAGAAGTTAGTTGGAAACATGCATAATGCTCACTCTAATCTGTTTTGGACCAGAAGTTGGAAGTTGAGATTGCCCCCAAAAATTAAGTCCTTTTGGCTGGTATGTTCTGGCTCTCTTCCAACATATGATTTGTTAAGGATAAGAAATTAAGGTTCAAGTTCCAAGTGTTTGCCAATTGTGCTGTATGGAAGATGAATCTAGCTTTCATTTGTTTGTGAATTGCCCTCTGGCTAAGAGTTGCTGGGAGCTTTCTGATAACATTATCTATCAAAACTGTGTTTCAATTCCTTTTTGGATTGGCTTGAAAAAAATTTCAATTCCTTATCTGACAGTGAGCTGTGTTTGTTGATTTCTACTTGTTGGAAAGTTTGGTAAGCCAGAAATGATATTAAGGAGCTAGTTAGAGACTTTACTAATCTCATCTTTTTGTTTGTCAAACAGTCCGCGAATAAGGTTGCCCACGAGCTTGCTCGGGAAGCTTTGTCTATATCTAACTGTGTGAACTGTTTTTCGATCCCGTTTGTTTCCTTCTATTGTTCGTACTTTAGAGCTTGACTCTTATTAATATATATATTCTCTCATTTTTCTTTTCAAAAAAAAAAAAAAAAAAAAATATTAAGAGCCTTAGGCTACACTTTTAATTTGTTGCACATTCGATATGGGAACTTCAGACAATGGCGGGCAACTTTCAAAAAGAATATTTATAGACCATTTTACATGTAAAAAAATGAATGAATATTTATAGATTTTTCAACTTTTGTGCCCAATTTAGACAAGTGGTCAAAAAATAAAAAATCCTGATATCAATTAATCTGGACATAATTAATTGTAGAACAGTTTTGTGTAGAGTATTCATGGAGGCCGGGAAAAAAGAGAAGAAGACGAGAATGTATTGATGAATAAGTACATGTCGTAAGCGCTGAAATATAAGCCAAGGGAGCAGCCCCAGAACTAACCCTAACCACCTAAACCAAACAAACAACGACCACACAAACTAATTAACTGATCGAAGTGGCTTTGAATTGGGGCTGCCGCCGTCGCAGCATTGTTTCTTGGTCGATAACACATTATTCTCTCTCTCTCTCTCTATATATATATATATATATATATATGTATTGATCATCGTAAAGTATATATGCTAGGCTTGAGTTCGCTGGTTGTTTTCTTTTAATTTAACCTTGATCTGAATTTGGTTGAATTGGCTTGAACAGCTTTGGTGATTGGGGGAAGCAACCACTTGGAAGCCTCTATGAAAGCCAGGGTGATGAATGGATGCGCTTCTGCATCTGTCAGCTTCTTAACAAACTTGGGACGTTTAGCCATGCCAGATCCTGGCCCTGTATTCTTATACTCTCCAAAGTATGTCGACCTGCAAGCGGGCGAGATTATATTATAAGTTTGACTCTCAGTAGGAGTGGTATATTAGCTTTATTAGTTTAAGTCGACCAGAACAACTAAGTTAGTTTACAATCTTGTATTTCTTTGCGAACTAAAGTCACAAGATCTAATTTATCCATTATATATACTGCACACTCTGGATTATTACGTTTAGTGTCTAGGGTTTCCTTCGACACAAGAAAAACAAACAATAATATAATGGTAAAATTAATTAGGAAAACGTAGACGTAGATGATGAGATGAGATGACTTACGCTCCATCGGTAAGACTGTTGTTCATCCCAAACCATCCCTCCGGTCTTATGGCACCGCAAATATCAGAATAGATAAATACGACCTTAGCAAAAGGAAACCATGCTCTTCCTAGTACTGCAACCTTAGCTTTTGGATCCGCGGACCCGGTAATTCGGCATTGTACGAAAGATAATCCTGTGTCTTCTATTGCACTTTTCCTACCGTGTGCCGTAACCATCGCCATAGTGTCGCCAGGGAAAACATGCAGTTCTGTGTTCTGCATGCGCCCATGTAACAAATCCAAAAACAATTAATCCATGCATTTTAATATAGCTTCAAATAACCCTAATTCAGTATAGGGTAAATTACGGGATGTGCTTTAATGGGACATGGTCTGAGTGTTTAATTTGGTTATTGCTCCAAGGTAAGATCATCCTTCATTGAGGATTTGAACTCAAATATTTGTTGGGTCATTACACTCACGCTTAACCTTTCGCGTTATGCCTAGAGGCTGCTTGTAGTTCTATATGTATACTGAATGAATGATATGTTTGGATTAAAAATTTTACCAAAATGATACTCTTGGCATCGCCAAAGAAGAAATCTACAGTGCCTTCAATGTAACAATCCTTATAGAAATGTTTTTTAATATTATCACAAACGGTGTCTTGGAATCCATAAAATTTACAGTTGTAGAACGCAGCCTTGTTACCGGATATGGTCAGAGCCACAGCTTGCTGATCCGGTTTACCAGAAGGCCTGGGAGCTGAATTCTGTATACACAACACCAAATAATAAATTAAAAATTGATTTTTAAGTAACCTGTTGGCTTGATAATTACATAATTATTGGCCTTCTTGGTAATAATGAAAATAGGTCATGTTCATTTATAGGGGCCTATGGTCCGACTTGACCTATTTAGTACTAAAAAGACTAGACTTAAGACCTATTTTAAAGCCAATTTAGTTAAATAGGCATAGGCTTATATATATAAAGCCCCGTCTTCAAGACTACAAATATCACTTGTTTATATATATATATATATATATATATATATATATATATATATATATGTTTTTAATTATATTTACAATATAACCCAAGTATATATATCAATTATCAAATCCCCACCCCAAAATCTCCAATTTTAACTACTAATTTGTAAATATGGCTCTCTCATCTCACTTTCACTCTAGCTTGCCACTATGATTCTTGAATGTTGTTAAGGTAAATTTGTAAATTTTATTTTTGGGTCATTGTTGTTACTATTTTTATTTCCTGAAGCACAACTAGTATATAGGCTTAGGCCTAGACTCGGACCTTAGATTTCTATATATACGCCTAATTTTTTAAAGTTTGGTTCGGTCCATCCTGTTTTCTTCCTTACTTAGCTTTTTGATTTATGTTGTTCAGGTTTAAATAATCTAACTAGTTTACCTCCTTATTATTTTCGGTTGACTAAGGCCATAAAGTGAAGTTTATTTAGTACACTCCTGTGATAGTGACTATTTGTTTTCCTCGCACAACTCATCAACGTAGTGTACTGTTTGTTTATGTACTTACCTTAACGTTAATATTAACGGCCATAAAGTAATCCGACAAAACATACAAAGTGGCACTGTATATGGTACCAACTTGAGCAGCCGTAGCAGCAGCATCTATAGTGGGCCTATCCTTAGGATCACCATAGAAGGTGACGAAATGTTTATCGGGCTCAATCTTCACTCTCTCCTTATAAATCCCACCTGCTATGTTAATGATATGACGCTTTGTGTTCTTATGAGGAATGGAGTTGACGGCTTCTTGAATGGTTTTGAATTTGCCTCCTTTTCCGACCGCAATGTGCACCGGGGCGGCCTCCGCCGCTGTGAGGGCAGGGTCCAATCCCTTTCTGCCTGGAAGGGGTTGAACGTTGGCTTTGAACCAACCCTCTACCTCAGACTTTTGTTGAGGAATAGGAACCATGTCGTCTGAGGTAACACTGCCTGGACAAAACACTACAACTACACAAACAATAACAATAACAACAACATTTATTACTACTGTGTTTGTCGCCATGCAATATAATGTTCACAAGTATTGTTTTTTTTTTTTTTTTTTTTTTTTTTTTTTTTTTATTGGATCTGAAGATGTTTTTGCAAATGAATTGCAGGCGTTATATGCTTGCATTGTGAACATTTATCTCTGCTCAGGGTTTTATAGTTGAGGCTAGTAAAGAACGAACATCAAAGCATCAAACAGGGGTGCACATAAACATCTATGGTTTGATGTCTTTCGTACACGTACACTTCGAGGATTTCTGTTACAATTATAGCATGTTCGTGTACGGATCTTTGTTTAGTTTGCAATTCTGCATGCATCATATATTCATATACCATATAACTAATTAAAGATCAGAACTAATAACCTATTCTCAACTTTTATGTATTGATAATGCTTTATGCATGTTAGAGTAACTCCTCCAAGAATAATCTAGTTGTGTTGATTGTAACTGTTTTATTCTGGGCCTTGACTAGATTTTATACCAAAGGGTATTTTAGTCTTTTTATGTTTGTCTCTTCTCTTTTAATCCAGGCGCTTCGTCCTCTATAAGGAGATTAAAGAAGCTAAATAGTCAAGGCACCGGTCAATGCCACTTGGCACCATCTCATTGTATCTCTTCTGACAGATTAGTTAGATTAGTTGTTGTTTTTCGTTAAGCTTCTGTTAAGCTTCTTCCCTCGCTTTCTCTTGTACAAAAGGGACTCCCTTGGATCCTTCTTGAATATACAGAAATTCCCTCTTCTTCCCTGATCTGTTTCTTCTTCTCTTTTCTCCTCTGAGTTTTGTCACATGGTATCAGAGCAACACACACAGAGGAGCCTCGATTTTGCACATTCGAATTGAAAAGACGACCATGGATGCTTGGCCCCCAATCGGCAGTCGTCCAATTCCGACTAACGGTGTATCAGGGAATCCAGCAAATACTCAGACAAATGGGAATGCAACAGCTCCGGCAGGCACTTCCTCTACTCCGGCGATGAGTTCGGCCAACACAGGGGTAACTTTCGATCCCCAATCCCACTCAAATCCCTATTTTCTGCACATAAATGAGAACCCTGCATTAGAACTAGTTTCATTCCCCATGGATGGTTCAAATTACCATCCATGGGCTAGAGCCATGACTATGGCGCTATCTTGCAAGAACAAGATAGCCTTCATCAATGGAGCTATCATGAAGCCTTCCACAGATGATGTAGAGAAATATCTGGCTTGGGAAAGGTGTAACAACATGGTGGTTTCCTGGTTAGTGCGCACATTGTCCCCAACAATTGGGAGAAGTGTCCTTTGGATTGACACTGCCTCTGGAATTTGGGATGATTTAAAGAGGAGATTCAGTAAGCAAGATTTATTCAGGATAGCAGAAATCAAGTGTCAAATCTACAGAACTAAACAAGAAGACAATTCCTTAAATGAATACTTCACTAGGCAGAAATTCTTATGGGATGAATTGAGTATTCTCAGACCTCAGATGAACTGCGTTTGTAGTATTAGATGTCAGTGTGGCAAGAAGATTGATGAGATGAATGAGCAGTCTGAGAAAGACAAATTGTCCATCTTCTTGATAGGGCTACATGAAAGGTACACAGGAGCAAGAAATCAAATAATGCTCATGAGGCCTTTACCAGATGTGAATGAGGCATACTCCATGATTGCACAGCAGGAAAGGCAATTTGAGATGGCTGTTGGCTTTGAGAGTCAATTACATCAGACAGGAGAAAATAACACTGCAGGAAATGTGTTTATGGCCAGAACAGATGGTAACTTTCAACAAGGGTACAAGAAGCCTTATTCAAATGGGAAGAGACCTATATGTACATATTGTGGATACACAGGTCACACCCAAGACAAGTGTTACAAAAAACATGGTTATCCTCCTGGTTGGAAACCAAAATCAAGAAGTCAAGGTGCAGTGAATCAGACTCAAGGTCCACCAACAGTGCAACAGTCCAACACTGGTGGTACTTTCACCCAGGATGACTTCAGAAATTTCATGGAGTTTATGCAGATGAAGAAGTCAGCTAGCAATGCCTCAGGAAAAGACTGCTTGATGAGTTCACCTATTGAACAGCCTTTACAAGCCCTAGCAAACATAGTGTCAACAGACTTTATAAGTGAAGGTACCATTCCTTCCATCAACTCTGTTAGTTGTGATAAGTTTGGTTGGATTGTGGACAGTGGTGCTACCCATCACATTGTCTGTGATTTGAAGTTGTTAGGCACTCAAGAAAGGGTTCACAATCTTCATGTGAAATTGCCAAATGGCCAACAGGCAGCCATCACCTACACTGGCTCAGTACATTTGTCTGATGATTTTATCTTGAATAATGCTCTATATGTGCCTGGTTTTCACTACAATCTGATCTCAGTAGGAGCCCTGATCAAGAAATCAAGCTATGTTATGAAATTCTATTCTAATCAGTGTGTTATACAGGCTGCAGCTCATGGCAAGGTGATTGGAAAAGCTGAGCTGCACAATGGACTATATCACCTAGTATCTCCTGATGTAGCTATTATATGCAACTCAGTTTCTGTTAATGACAAATGTAATTTGTGGCATGCTAGACTGGGGCATGCCTCATATTCCAAAATACAGTTCTTGAAAGAATTGGAACCTACTATTCAGATCAATAAAGAGTTGCTTTGTGATTCTTGTCATTTTGCTAAACAAAAAAGATCTCCTTTTCAATCTAGTTTCTCTATTGCAGCTAATTTCTTTGATTTATTACACATGGATATATGGGGACCCTATAAAACAGCAACAATACATGGTCATCACTATTTCCTTACCATATTGGATGATCACAGGGCAGGGCAGTCTGGATATATCTAATGAAAGTAAAATCTGAAGTTAGGAGCTTGGTTAGAAATTTTTGTAGTCTAGTTGAAAATCAGTTTGGAACAACTATAAAGTGCATAAGGTCAGACAATGGGCTTGAGTTTAATATGATTGACTTTTTTAGTCAGAAGGGCATTGTACATCAGACTTCCTGTATCCATACACCTCAGCAGAACAGCAGGGTTGAGAGAAAGCATGGCCACTTGTTATCAATTGCCAGATCCCTCAGATTTCAAGCCAATCTTCCAGAATTGTTTTGGGGTGAGTGTGTTTTACATGCAGCTTACTTGATTAATAGGCTTCCCTCTACTGCTATTAATAATCAAATTCCATACCAAGTGCTGACTAAAAGGATCCCTCAGTATCATCATTTGAAAGTTTTTGGATGTCTAACTTTTGCCACCACAGTAGGTCCTAAATCCAAGTTAGATGCTAGAGCCAGTAAATGTATTTTTCTTGGGTATGGCAGCAACACAAAGGGGTATAAGGTGTATGATATTTCATCAAAGGAATTGTTCATGTCCAGAGATGTTGTCATGTATGAACAGGTTTTTCCTTTCCAACAGAACAATAATCAGGAAAGGAGGTCTCATCAAATGATTCTCCCCACAATGACTAGTACTCCTGTTGATGATTCTAATGAGGATTCTGAAATTCCTCAACATCAAGCCATCAGTATCAATGAGCAGGCATGTGGTTCTTCCCTACATCAGGCCCTTGATCAGCCACCAGATGAAACAAATGCCCAGAATCAGACTAGTGGTCATTCTGACCAAGCTGATTGCAGTTTACCATGTGAAAGCCTTGAGCAGCCACCTGCTATGCCAAAGGGCCATCCCCAACAGGCCATCAGAAGGTCCACAAGACAGAAACACACTCCATCCTACCTACAAAATTATGTTTGCCAAAGTTCAACTGAGATAACTAGTCCTCACTCCTTGAATAAAGTCCTGGACTACAACAGATTGGGAACAGACTTTCAAACTTTTGTCATGAATATCACTCACCATTATGAACCTAAATCTTATCAGGAAGCAGCTCAGCATGAATGTTGGAAGAAAGCTATGGAAGAGGAGATTAAAGCCTTAAAGCAGAATGGTACCTGGGAACTAGTAGATCTTCCTCCTTTCAAGAAACCTATTGGATGTAGGTGGGTGTACAAGATTAAACACAAAGCTGATGGCACCATTGAAAGGTACAAGGCAAGGCTTGTGGCAAAAGGATACAATCAAGTTCTTGGAGTTGATTATCTTGACACTTTCAGCCCAGTGGCCAAAGTGACCACCATAAGAACACTTCTAGCAGTTGCAGCAGCCAAAAGTTGGCACTTGCATCAAATGGATGTCAATAATGCATTCCTCCATGGTGATTTGGATGAGGAAGTTTACATGCAATTACCTCCTGGACTTTCAGGAAAAGGGAATGGTGAGGTATGCAAACTAAAAAAATCCCTATATGGATTAAAACAAGCTAGCAGGCAGTGGAACACCAAGCTTAGTCTTGCATTACAAAGCATGGGATTTAGACAGTCTATTCCTGACAATTCTCTGTTTACCAAAGGTGAAGGAGACTCATTTGTGGCTTTATTAGTATATGTGGATGATATACTTGTTGCCAGTGCAGATTTGGGGACAATACAAGACATCAAAAACCAGCTCAATTCTAGTTTCAAAATAAAGGACTTAGGTCCCTTGAAGTATTTTCTAGGCCTGGAAGTTGCCAGGCAGAATAAAGGAATGGTTATTTGTCAAAGGAAATATGCCCTTGAGTTGCTTAAGGATACAGGTTTCACAGACTGCAAACCTGTACATAGCCCTACAGTACCATCACACAAGCTCAGCAAATTGGGTGGAAAGCCTATTGAAGACAACACTCAATATAGAAAAATAGTTGGGAAGTTTCTATATTTGACTATCACTAGACCTGACATTTGTTTTGCAACACAACAACTCTCTCAATTCCTTGATTGCCCCACTGATCTCCATATGCAAGCTGCTCACAGGGTACTTAGATACATCAAGGGTGCTCCTGGCCAAGGATTGTTCTTTCCAGCTGAATCTGATTTAAAGATGAAAGCTTTCTCTGACTCAGACTGGGGAGCTTGCATTGACACAAGAAGGTATGTGACTGGTTACTGCATTTTCATAGGAAATGCCTTAGTCTCATGGAAATCAAAAAAGCAGGTGACTATATCCAAGTCCTCATCAGAAGCTGAATATAGAGCATTGGCAGCTACAACATGTGAAGTCCAGTGGCTATCCTATTTGCTAACCGAGTTGGGAGTTGATCATAATGGTCCTACTGCTGTTTATTGTGACAGCAAATCAGCTATCGCGATTGCAGAGAATCCAGTGTTTCATGAGCGAACTAAACACATTGAGCTTGACTGCCATTTGGTAAGGGAGAAGCTCAGTAAAGGTGTAATAAAATTGTTTCATGTTGGATCTGAACAACAGCTTGCTGACACCTTCACCAAGACACATTGCCCCAGCTCCTTCCACAGTTATATCTCCAAGCTTGGACTGTTCAATTTGTACACTCCAGCTTGCGGGGGGATATCAGGAGATTAAAGAAGCTAAATAGTCAAGGCATCGGTCAATGCCACTTGGCACCATCTCATTGTATCTCTTCTGACAGATTAGTTAGATTAGTTGTTGTTTTCCGTTAAGCTTCTGTTAAGCTTCTTCCCTCGCTTTCTCTTGTACAAAAGGGACTCCCTTGGATCCTTCTTGAATATACAGAAATTCCCTCTTCTTCCCTGATCTGTTTCTTCTTCTCTTTTCTCCTCTGAGTTTTGTCACATCCTCCTCCTCCGATTTTCGAAGATGGCTCTTCGAACAACGAGAATGGGAAGCCAAAGTTACATCGTTTCGTTCATTCCAACATAGGCCGGCGAGGTTTCTTAGGTTTTAGGTTTAATGTTCTCATTTCTTTAGTCAAACATAGTCTTGAATGAGATGAAATGTCAAAATACCCCTAGATTACACGGCCTCTTGATGGAAATACTAACGGTGGGACTAAAAGTGAAACACATTTAATAATAGTGGTTTTAAAGTAACAAAAAAAATTAAAGTGGACTAAAATTGGAAACGCCCATATAACAGCAGGACCAAAAATGGAATTCACTCGGCAGTTCTCATAGATAGGTTAGCAACACAAATATAGTGTAGTAGTGCATCCTCAAATTAAAGCTATTATGTATGTTGGCTCGTCTCTAGTGAGGATGCATGCGTTCGGCATGTTGACCTTTTGAAGGCTATAGTTACGTGTTTGGGCTAGATGATCAAGTCCTAAATATGACGCTAAATTTTACTATTGGTATTCGAGAAAGTCATAAATTTCATCAGTACATGTTAGAAGGAGATACATTACTAATCATAACTTTTGACATAGAGTAATGCTATGTATCCCTCTTAAAATCTTTACTCCTGATTTTTTCTCTTTATATAGCAACATCTAATTTTATTATTTAATATTCAATTAAAAGTGTGTAGAGTCAATCAATTTATTATACACAATGAATATAAGATAGGGAAAATATAGCATTTTGCTTTGGCATAACAGTATTGCAAGCTACAAGGGTCAGTATGTAATATTAACCTGAACATTAAACTACCCATTTGGAGGCAATAATTTGCTTATATATTCGTGATTTGAAGCTCTTACTTCATCAATAAATGTTTATATATTTTTATTCAAAATTTAAGAAGTGCATTCAGTCTATCAATATACAAAACAAACATAAAAGTTAGAAATTCATTAGAGCTAATTTACTATAACATGATCAATAGCATGCCAGAGATTAGAACATGGCAAATGGCAAAATTACAAATTAACTGAACTTTCTTCCTTCTATATTTCCCCGATAAAGATATTAAATCAAAACCAAACTCCTAAACTAAGAAAAAAATACAGAAACACATCTAAAAATTTTAGACCATCCCCTTATTTAATTTCCTACAAAATACCTAGAACTAACCATTACAAATTTTAAAAAATAAAAAATAAAAAAAAAATCCTCTTCTGTTTCCATCATCTATTATTCCCGGTACTGTCTATATAGACGGTAAATTAAAGCAACAAATTAAAATAAATGCAATTAAGCATTTATTTATATATAAGATGGATGGGAGCTTAGACTTTGACAGGGGAAGCAACCATTTGGAACCATCTTGGTGCAGGGTCGAGGTTGTTTCTAGCTGAAGCGGGATGTACATTGGCGGTGAACCAATTGTTCACTTCATCCTTACTAGCTGGAATAGGAATTGAGTCGTGTGACACAACACCCGGGCAGAGGTAATTCAGCACCACAATAATCATCACAATCGGATTTTCCATCTTTTTTCTAACCATTTTTTTTTTTTAGATTGAAATTTTTGGGTGTTGTGTGAACATCTTTCAAAGTTAATTGGGTATATAGTTTAGAGGAATGAATGTGTGACACCAAAAAATAGTAAAGTAAGGATCGAATGCCAACAAGAAAAGTGTGTGATAATGCTTTGATTTAGTCATGCAACTATACTCATGGCTGGCTTAATTAAACAATATAATATATATAATGCAGTTACTGATGAATGGTCTACGATAAAATAAGCTAAGTGGCATTATATTGCACAAATGAACATCAAATTTTGATGGGTAGTCGATCTAATTACTTAGACCCAATTTCCCAGGGATATGATGTGTTTGATGTTTGATGAGAATAATTTTGTGGGAAAACTAATTAACATGTTTAATTTGGAGTTACTCTGGAAACAATAAAATTAATTATCTAGCAAATTAATTAAAATGTAATGTTTAATTCGTTTAAACTTAATTTCTTATGAAATTTTGTTTAAATCACTAATATATCCTAGTTATATGCAACCACTAAAAAGAAAAAAATATAACGAATAATTAAGAGTTTAATAATATACTTATAAATTAATAAATCATATGCCAAAAGATTCTTGTATGCAACAAGAATATTCAATATTCAAAAAGAAATAAAAATACGGAGTATTTATCTAAAAAGGTGTTGAGAGAAACAAATTTTTTCATTAAATTATGTTGTTTTCCTTTCTAATGGCGAGAGAGATAAATTTCATATAGAGTTTTTTTCCCAAAATGGTCCCTCGACTATTGCTCATTCTCGATTTTGCATTTCGACTTTCAATTGCACCAAATCTGGTCCCTCAACTTTCAAAAACTCACCCAATTTGGTCCTCCGTTAAGTTTTTCGTCAACTCAGTGTTAAAATGGAGGGTATTTTCGTCCTTTTACCTATTGTACACCTAATATAAACTGAGAAATAGTTGAGGGACCATTTTGGGAAAAATTCGTTATATATATATATATATATATATATATATATATATATATATATATATATATATATATATATATATATATATATATATATATATATATATATATAATTTCATTGTGTATATTTTCAGTTTTAGACTATCAAATTAGAATTGTTGTAGATTTTTTTCACAAATATAAATAGTTAAATTCCCACAATCCAACCTCAATTTTTTTTAACTTTCTCTATAGACTTTTTCCCTCTGTCTAAACGTACAAATTTGTCATCTATTCTTATCAAGGTATACAATAAGTTCCGTAAATTTTATAAATACTCATATACGTTTTATTTTTATCTTTAAGTGTGTGTGTGTGTGTGTGTGTGTGTATATATATATATATATATATATATATATATATATATATATATATATATATAGAGAGAGAGAGAGAGAGAGAGACAGAGAGGGAAGGGTTCAGGTGCGGGTATAGCTTCCCGTGCGGTTGTGTGGTTAAATCTGAGCAGTTGATCAAATTTAGATCAACGGCTCAAATCAATGAAAATTAAAAAAAAAATGCGTGCCTGGAACAAAGAAGTAAATAGCCTTCGCAGTTAACCTGGTTGCCAAGGGTCGTCTCTTTGCCTCCTGCACAATTTGAGCACCAAAGCTGGATTTCACCTCGTAAAAATCATCATTTGGACCCACCAGGTAATGGAAGCAGTGTGCGAATACCAGGAAGGCGAGGAGGAGACTCATTCAACTCATCAACTCTATACTTTGAATTTGGATTTCTCCTTTATCTTGCTTAGGAGTAGCTTTGCTGGAGGGTTTTGCCAAAGCCCAGGGCAAGTCGGAGGCTTGGTGCACCTTAAGTGTTAGATCTTAATCACAAACTCACGCACTTTAAGTACAAAACAAAACCCACACACATTAAGCACAATCTCACGCACAATAAGCACAAAACCCACGCACTTTAAATATTAACTCATAGACTTTAACAAGAACTACTGACACTAAGTACAAAACTCACGCACATTAAGTACAAAACCCACGCACATTAAGCACAAACATCACGCTCATTAAGCACAAACCCCACGCACTTTAAGTATTAACTCACAGACTTTAAGTTTAAACAATTATTCACGTTAAGCACATCCCCACGCACATTAAACACAAAACTCCACACATTAAGCACAAAACACACGACATTAAGCACAAAACTCACGCACATTAATCACAGATCCGCTCACCTTAATTTTGACCTAGATGCAAAAATTACAAAATTGCCACCGCGTTTTTTTTTAAACTTTGATAATCTTGAACGTTGATTTAAGCGAGATGAAAGGCCCAAATTAAACCGCACAACCGCACCAGAACCTAAATCTATATATATATATATATTCCAACATTTTATCATTGACCGAGAAGTGAAGTGTACTTTTTAGTTCCGAGAAGTGCCAGAAGCACCTTTCTGACTGAGAAATGTGCCATCGGCCTTGTGACCAAAAAGTAAACTTACCTTCTGATCACAGACGAAAAAAACTTACCTTAAAATTCAAATTACATTGTTTGATACGGAGAAAAAAGAATTATTGGGAATGGACCGGAAGGTAAGTTTACATGTCATCCTCGAACCTTATCTTAAGAGTTTTAAATTTGGATATTTTCTCGTGTATGTGAATTATTATTGTCCTGTTCTTATTCTAAGACACCATACATCGATAACAACATATAATTGTAAGCATATATAATAATAAAGTTAAAAAAAAAAAAAGACATGAAAAATAAAAAAATATAAAAATTAGAAAAAATTATCAATCTTATTACTCACAAGTCACAATTGAGATTTACAAAGTATTTGTTCATTTATACTTTCTCAACCTGTTGAAACTCAAAGAGTCAACATCGCCTCTACTGAGACTCGATGCCACTACATGTTATCTGAGCACAAGATGCTTGACATTTACAATAAATACATATATATTCAAGAAAAAAATTTACATCAATAAACAACTGAAAGTTGAAAATTAAACAAGAAAGAAATTGTATACCATTATATTCCCTTATTTCCTACAAAATATATAGAATTAACAATAACCTGAGTCCTGAGGAAGTTAAAAAAAAAATAAAAATAATAATAATAATAAATTAAACAAACAAATCCGGCCTTCTGATCTGATGTCTATCCATAATCCATGTATCATTTCCGGTATTCCCTCTGATCTATATGCATTGCATGCGATCATATCGTAAAGTCCAAGCTAAGCTAGCACAAATTCGAGTTCAGAGTTCACTCTTAGCTAATTGAGCATGTGGATCTAACTTGATAGGTGGAAGCAACCACTTGGAACCCTCTATGAAACCAAGGGTGATGAAAGGCTTCACTTCTTCATCAGTCAGCTTCTTAGCGAAATATGGACGACCATCCATTTTAGCTCCAGGTCCTGTATTCTTATATTCTCCGAAATAGGTTGTCCTGCAACAATACATAAACACATATATATTGAAATAATTAGAAAAATAACAAATGCTTATTGGCTTATACTAGCTTCTTAGATTTGAGCTGTGACTGCGAGTTTCTCTGATTTGGTAATGCAAAAATTAAAGAAGGAATGGATGGTGGGTTACTATACCCTCCATAATGGGGTTTGCCGGGCACTCCATGCCATCCCAAGGGTCTAACGGCCTCAGTCATTTCAGTATAGGCATATATGACCCTGGAAAAGGCCATCCATCCTCTCCCTAGAAACCCGCCTTGCCTGGGTCCTGTTATTTTGCAGTGCACGAAAGAGTATCCTGTGTCCTCTTTGTTTGTATGTCGTGCTTGTGCTGCGATCACACCATCGATCACATGCAATTCCGTATCCTGCATTGCATGCATGTTTTCTTAATTTCTAGACTCATATTCCTAATCCCTATATGAGACAAACTGGTTTTCAACATACCAGATAGAGAGTCTTGCCATTGCCAAAGATAAAGTCGACCGTGCCTTCGATGTAGCAATCCTTAAAGAAATGTCGGCCTTCGTCATCACAAAACGTGTCCTGGAATCCATATAGTTTACAGTTGTAGTACGCCGCCATGTCCCCGCTCTGTGTTAGCGCCACTGCTTGTGATCCTTTCGTTGTACCTTCCCACCTTGGTGCCGAATTCTGCACATTTATAAAATAAGAAAAATTGCAATTACTATTCAAAAATTTGCATCCTCAATGTAATCCTAACTATCAAAGGATATATACATGCATATATGCAGCTATAACAATTAAAGCATGTGCTTCATCTCAACTAAAAGCCTAAACTCATAATTGAATTGCATGGCTATATGCTCAACACGCCTCCTCACGTGTACGGTGGGTGAGATTAACAATAACTATATATGTAACAACGTAACGCAACGTAACATAACTTCAACCAACACGTACCAATATGTTAATATTAATAGCTGTGAAGTAATCGGCCTCAACAATCACAGTGGCACTATGTACGGTGCCGTCTTTAGTAGATGTCTTATGAAAATTGATAAATGGCGTAGCATCAGGATCACCATACAAGGTGATGAAGGGCTTCTCCTTTTCGATAATCACCCTCTCGGTATAATTCCCCCCGCCTATCGAAATGATAACGCGTTGTGTGTTGTCTTCAGGAACACTTGCTAGGGCATCTGTAATGGTTTCAAAATCTCCTTTTCCATCCTTACTCACCCTAATATGTTTAGGATTACTCTCGGCCTTAGCCAGCTCGGGGTCGAGGTTCTTTCTATTTGCCACGGGCTCAACATTGGAGCTGAACCAACTCTTCACCTCGGCCTTGTTAGCCGGAATAGGAATCGAGTCGTCTGAGACCACACCCGGGCTAAGGTAATGCACAAGCACAATAACCATTATGAGCTGGTTTACTCTCATTGTCTCCATGTTTTTTCTAACCATTATGTTTTTTTTTGTTTTTTTGAGGTTTGAAGGTTAGTTAGTTTTATAGTTTAGTTAAATGAATGTAAGACACCCAAAGTAGAAAACTAAGGATCTATGTATGCCAACAAAGAGAAGTACGTGTTGGATAATACATTGATGTAGGCAACTGGTGGCTTACAGAGTAGCTTAGTTTGGTGTTGCCCAAATCATTGAAATCATCAAAAACAACCAAACAATTTTGTAGGTCTGGATGGTCTAATAAGTGAAATTTGAATCAATACAACAAATCAAATGTTTTTAATTTTGTTTTACTTGGACCATAAACCATAGGTGGCCAGAATCATTGAATTCTTTAATATAGGTAGAAATGATACTGTGCATATATATTATTATTTCATTAAAATTTAACTCATAATTTTTATTAGTTTTAATTTCTTCATGAAATAAGATAAGGACATAACACTCATCATTTACTTTGTCAACAAAAGACGAAATTTCTCGCCCTAAAGTCCTCATACCCCAACCTAGCAGAATTGTAAAGAGTTAATTATTGTGACTTAATGGTCCATTAAACTAAAAGATCAGACCATTGTCTTGTGCCTACCCTCATCATTTACCTTACTACAGTATGTGGGTGTGCATATATATTTGCTTTTAGTTATTACTCCGTATTATTCTGGTGTAATTATTAAAATATACTCCGTATTTTTTAAAAAAAATATGAAATAGAAGGTTCTGAAAAGAATATGAAAGTCAAAACTGGACAGCCACCAAAATTGAGAAGAAGCAAAAAGAAGGGGCAGAATGAAATGTAGAAAGAGGACTGCAGAGTGGCAGAATCCATATATGTCATTTCAACTCTGCACCTTCTTCTTAAGTACTCAAGAGTCAAGAGTAGTGCAATTCAAAAAGCTGATATATACTCATCCAAAATTGTACTTGTAAAACAGCCTTAGAGAATATTACAGTTGCAAATCCAAGTCCATTGGCAGTCAAAACATCATCATTATTTCTATAGAATTGAAGAAAGAATTGCAATATAACATTCTCATTGTCAAAACAATAATTGCAGTAGAGAACATTACAGCAGATCGAACTCCAGTATAATTATATTACGTTTGTGAGATTGATCAAGTTAATTGTTCTATACAACTTATTTCACATGCCTTAAGCATCTCCATGTGGTATACATATGGGCATTGGGTACTATGGGACAATAGTTAGTGATGTCGTACAAATTCTCTAATAATATTATTAGTAGTTGTTGTTGGTTTAGTTTATTCTACTTTTTTTTAAAAAAAATTCCAATTATAATGATATTTCTTTTCATGATCATCAACTTGACAACTTTGATTTCTTCACTTTTACTATAAAATTTAAAATGACATTTTTAGTATGCATAGAGATTATATTAAAGGAGCAAATAGATGTGTTGATTGGAAGACAAATAGTCCCTTGAAAATACTCAGTTTGGGTTACACGTCTTTGAGTCCCCACTTGAGGGATGTGACCTCTCTTGTTTGAGGATCTTGTTGGTGTGACTTTACCACGATATATTTAGTTTTTAATCTTTTTATTTTCTTCAGTTGTATTTCTTTTAAACATTTCTTCTTCTTCTTTTTTTTTTTTTTGGCGTTCGGACTTTAAAAGATATATTACTTTAGTCCAAAACGTTTAAAATGCTTGTAAATTTTTTCAAACTTTACACAACTGCATGTGAGAATATTTTAGATATTTTAAACTAAATAAAAATAAATTACAAATAACATCTAGAATTAAAAATTTTGGAAAAAAAAAATTGAATTTATCAAGATAGCAAATCACTGAAAGTAGAATAAGCTTCATTTATCAAGGATTTGAGCAATTTATTAGCTGTAACTTGAAAGTGTATTTTGTGTCGGTTTGCAGGTATTGGCCAAATGCTAGGCTGACTTTCACTCTTTGCTAGCTAGTCTTGACCTCTTTCCTTTTCATATCGAAAATCATAATTTTTGTCATGAACCACAAATTGTGTAGTGGGGTAGAGTAAAATTACAATCTGAATATATATATTTTTTAAATCTTTTAGTAATCAAAATAGCAAAAAATATTCAAATTACTAGTTTAGCTTAGGTTCCGTTTAAAAAAAAAAAAAAAACTTTTAGAAATTATTTTTTGGATTTTCCAACATTAGGCTATGGAAAGAAAATTAAATGAAGTCAATGGTAAATTCCGACAAAAATGTCTTCCAAGATTTTTTTATCTTAAAGACATTTTTTTCAGATTTCTCACTCTCTCTCCTTTTGAGTAGTTTAAATTGATGGGTTGACCCGCTATCTATCTGGTTATTATTTGGGAGAATTAATTAAATTTTAAATTAAATGAATACAAATTCATAGTTATTAAACTTAGCAAACACTATACATTATTGGTAAATTGAGAATGAACAATCAAGTCATCAACAACTCACCTAACAAGATAAACTATATATAAACATGCATGCAGGTAGCATATGATTATTTAGGGACACAATAATTTACTTAAATAGTACAATTGGCATTATATGCAAATTAAATCTACAATCAAGTTCCCACGATATAATAGATGCATAATAAAATTTAATTAAATCATCATTAAGCACTCAATAATAATGCATACATAATTAATAATTAAATGGTATATCTGATGGGTCCTGTGTTAATTATATTGCGTGGCCTTTTCATGTCATTTTATGATATGGTATCTTCATGTTAGACTGGCATCTATGTATGTGGGACCCTCTTTCTCTACCGACACTGCTGTGTGTCCCCTTCTGCACAAAAATTAAAGCAGAAAAAAAAAAAACTTACAATATACACATTATATTAATTTAATATTTCAAAATCATATAATAAGTTATTAAAGTAAGAAATTAAAACCAACTTGAACGAACGGAAAGATTATGGGATAAAGTGTACATACATACAACAACAGCTCAAGTGGCGCGTATTTCAATCACCGGACACGCTACTTCGTTGAAATCTACGTACCCCAATCAAGAAGTTTTAGATCGGATATATGATGAGAAGAGTGGTTAAATATTTTGTCTACATTCTTGGAAATTTTTATAATATGGTGGTTAACGGATCAATTCAAGTTCAAATTTTATGAAATAGTTTGAGATAGAATGATTGATTTTATATAAAAAGTTTGTTTTTTTTTTTTTTTTTTAAATTATGGAGTAGTTGAAAATTGTTGACTGCATGTCAATATGATTTATCAGTATCGTCGTATCGGTCGTTTATCTACCTATATATTTTTCAATGATCTCTTTAGGTAGTTTATATTATCGTTTAGGTGCCTGATATTATCAACCACTATTTCACTTTGAATTATAAAATGTTTTGAAATTTTCTTTTTTTATTTTTGTTTGGGTGACGAGATAAATTCGTAGTCACTATGCGAAGGTATACACTGAGTAAACCTTACCTTATAATACTAAATGGCAAAGGACCACAAGGAAGTAAACCAACTTAGGTTATCCATAGTTGTCCGACTCAAACCAAAAAAGTTAATAGGCCGTTTTCGCGAGGAGTTAAAGTAGTAACATTGTTATTACTAAATCAATAATTCCTGAAATTTTCTTAATTTTGTACGTCTCCCTCCACTTCTCTCCTCATTTTTGGCTTTAACCTCTCATGAAAACTATTTTTGTGACAGAACATGTTTGAATGTGAGTGAAATAATGTATTATTATTTAATATTAATAATTGTGAGATATTATTGTATTTGTGGAATACATGAAATTCTGTCTGAAAATGATTGTGTTTATATTGTTTTTCTTCTCATTTCAATTGAATAAATTGATAGAAATCTTTGAGGGAATTATCATGACAGTCTGGAAATCACCAGCAAGTGCACGTCTTGCATACGAGAGTGTGACCCCTCCATGTCAACTTCTGAGTTGTAAAATTTAATTTTTACATATTTTTGGACCGACTATTAGATCCAATGTCTAAAGAAGAACATGTTTTTTTGGGGTCCCACCCGGTCTATAATTTCCCACCACAATATTCTTGAAGTTAACAAAAATGATAATATATTTATTAAATTATCACCATTTTTTTACAATTATTACGTACAAAATTTATGTATATATATTCATAACTATTTTCTAACCTATTGAAGTAGGGGCTAGAACATATAACCTTCCATATAAGAGGGTCACTTCGTGTCGCTAGACCACAAGGTCATTAGCTGAATTCGAGAGCACTATTTGAATATAAAATTGACAATGTTATAGTCAATTTAATTTGTAAAATCTTGAAAAAATATTCGAAACCCAGCATGTATGTATGTGTTGCTATCAAGTTAAGAATATATTCCGTAGCCTTTATATATCCTCAATCTCTTTTTTCTATTTCACTCTTTTGTGAGTTTTGTCCGTTTAACATTAATTAGCATTTAGTAACAAGTCAATCCTATTACTTTTGTTTTTGTTTTTTTTTTTTAATATATATTAATGACTAGAGAAACTTACACAATTACTATACAAGGACTCCTATGTAATAACTCGTAAATTACACAGGAGAAATAAATTACACTAGAAAAATCATGTGTGACAGACTCAATCAAGAAAATGTTAACAATAATTGAAATCATGACTTTTAGATACGAAAATCATGCTCCACCCACTCGACTATAACTTTCAAAACTTTTTTTTTTTCGCATTGTATACTGATATTCACTTTGATGAAATAAAATTAATTCAATTGAATTTTGTTCAATCCTATTACATTTTATATGTTCCATATTTTATAATAGAGTTTAAACAGTTCATGTCTAGTTGTACTTATGAAACGTATGCCTCGTGCATCTTCTTTAATTAATGAACTTATTAAGGACTTAACTTAAGCTCAGCTAAATTTGGGGGTGTTTTCATTAAAATAAGATTTGTGGGTCGTTAAAATATTATTCCTATTGTTACAGCCTCTGATTTGTGTCTGACTAAAATTTCTGGTGCCAGATTTAATTTGAATACCCCCCTCCCCCCCCCCCCCCCCCCAAAATGTAATTTGTTAAAGATAAATAAAAAATATTAAATATATAAGATTGTTATTAGTATAAATTTTTAATTAAGATAATTAAACAAGTCATTCAATTTGATATCAGAACAAGCAAAAGGTTATATGTTTGAATTATATATCATTAACATGTTGTCAATGAACCCCCCCCCCCCCCCCCCCCCCCCTCCCTCCAAAAAAAAAAAAAAAAGTCATTTTATCCCATTTATTTACATCTTATTAATTATTTATTTAATAATGTTATTTTTTTTTATGTCATCTAATATTTAATAATATGTATCATGTACTATATTTATAATATTTGGTTTATATGTTCATAAACACAATGACTATGGTATGCAGTTAATAATGCAAATGATTGTTACTAATATTATTTTAAAATAATATCATTTTAGACAATGGTCAATCTTACCTTACAAAGTGGATCTTAATTCATGATACAATGATCGATTAATTTATGATCAAAATATGCCAGGATTGAACTACCACTTTATATCTGTCATGCAAAGATACTTTGATTAATGATATTTTGTATTAAATTAAATTGATAATTAATTTAAGGCTGCTATTTCCCTGCTATGTACGAAAAGGACATTCGAGCTGATGATGATTGGAATCAAAACACATGAAAACAAAAAGGTGACTTGGATTTTGGGAACATATATGAGGTGTGAATTTATTACCATTTCTTTTAATAATTTTTTTGATTTTAAAGAAGATTAAATAGGAAATTCTCGATTACAAAGGAGTGAAAGGACTAAGAACAACACTTCAATTGGAAAATATTTCAATATATAAACACTTCCTTCATGTTTGATTACATACATACGTTAATGAGAATTAATGTGTTGAGAAAAATGGATCAAGAAATCAATGATAAAGACAAAAATAAAAGAAAAATACAATATTTAGTGTGCTTACATCCTCAAGAGCAAAATAAGTTCTTTTATATATTATTAATTGTGATGATACTACGTTTTGCATTACAAATAACATATTTATTTGTAACTCTAACATGCATATAGTACATTTGTAAAATTGTCTCTATACTGACCAATTCAACGAACCTAGTTCAGGTGCAAATCCCGATAGACAGGTATTGTGGCTTCACTCTCTCAATAATATATGAGACATACACAACAAATTTTATAATTAAATTGCATATAGTGTGTGTGTGTATGTGTGTGTGTGTGTGTGTGTGTATATATATATATATATATATATATATATATATATATATATATATATATATATGGGTGCTTCCCATGCGGTTGTACGGGTGGACTCACATTAAGCATTACACTGGCGCACTTTAAGTACACAACACACGCACATTAAACACACAAACAAAATACATTCAGAACACAAACTCACGCACCTTAAGCACAAAAGTCACGCATCTTAAGCACAAAAGTCACGCATCTTAAGCTCAACCCTCACGCATCTTAAGCACAAAACTCACGCACCTTAAGCACAAAAACACACACACCTTAAGTTTTAACAACTCACATTAAGTACACACTCACGCACATTAAGTACGCACTTACGCACATTAAGTACAAAACTCATGCACCTTAAGCACAAGACTCACACACCTTAAGCACAAAAGTCATGCACATTAAGCACACAACTACACGGAAGACACTTACCCGCACTGAAACTTAATTATATATATATATACATATATATATATATATATATATATATATATATATATATATATATATAGGGTCAGGTTCCTGTGAAGTCAGGTCTTCCCGTGCGGTCAGTGCGGCATACACCATTAGGTATGCAAAAATGCACCACACAGTGTTCGTAAATACACCATTATGTGTGGTGTATTTCTTTTTTTTTTGTGTGGTGTATTTTTTGGCATTTCATTCTGTGTATTTTCGAATACTGTATGGTGCATTTATGCATACCTAATGGTGTATGCCGCACTGACCGCACGGAAAGACATGACCTCACAGTAACCAAAATCTATATATATATATATATATATATATATAGAAACATATCTTTTAATTTGGTTAATTTGGTATTGAAATAAATAAAACATCTTAAATTCAAAATATGAAAGATAAAATGAAATGAGTAAAGTATTAAAGTTGGAGTAGTTATAAACCATGTGATTTAGATATAGTTGCATTGGTGCCTACTAACATTAAAGACGATGTGGTACTATCATGTGACTATACTGTTGGTTTGCTTGATTTACATACACAACTATAATTATTGAAAAATGATGCATGTCGGAAGATTTAGTATTTAACATTTAATTATTATTCTGTAAAAAAAAATGCTAAGAAATAATTCTCAATTCTACTTCAGTCCGATACTTTTTATCTATAGTAATTTAATCAATTTTTATTTACATTCTTTACAAGTTGAATTGTAAATTGGACTAAACTAAATATTTTTCGTTTTGATTGATATATATATAACAGTTCTTGTACACGATAAGTGTGTCAAGCAAGCATATATGGCGATTTATAAAAAACTAATATATATAAGCTCAAAATACATGATCGAGTAGGTGAAATATGATTCTTGAATCAGACGGTCACAGTTGAGTGTGATTTACTTCGACCGAGCTCATCGCATATGACATTTCCTACAAGAGCGGGGTTTACTCAGAATCAGATAAGGTCAAGACTGATCTCGATTCGCATCATAGGAGTTCTTTGATTTATGAGAAAGTTCACAACCGTTACTCGAATGTACATTCTAAGTAAAACTCGTTTAATGACCATAGTTGACAAAAGATCACAAAGAGTTAGACCAACTTAAGTTCAATTAATTACTACTGCAAGTCAAAATTGAAACTTTGTGATTACTAAGTTACCAACCGTCATGTCAGACATCATTATTGAAATTCTCAAAAAAGTGTTAAATAGGTGAAATGAGTTGGTGGGATTTTAAATAATAATTAGAAATGTTGGGTCTAAATCATTTATTATTTCCAGATTTCTCTTAAATGGAGCTATAAAAAAAAACACTAATTTAATTGAGTTGGTTGATTAATGCATTGGAGCTTTTATATTTAGTCTTCATTGGCTTCCCCATACTATAGTGTAAAGAAGCCACTCACTCCAGCTAGCTTAGCTCACTTTAGCTCCCAAAAAATGCAGCGATTGTCGGCAGCGTTACCACTCTCACTATTCCTCCTCCTCTTCTTCTCCGCCGCCGCAAATGGCTTCAACATCACCCGAATCCTGGCCAAACACCCCGAGTTCTCAACCTTCAACCACTACCTCACCATAACTCACCTCGCCGGAGAGATCAACCGCCGCATGACCATCACCGTCTGCGCCGTCGACAATGCCGGAATGAGCGACCTCCTCGACAAGCACTACTCCCTCTTCACCGTCAAGAACATCCTCTCCCTCCACGTCTTCGCCGACTACTTCGGATCTAGAAAGCTCCACCAGATGAACCACGGCACCACGCTCACCGCCACCATCTACCAGGCCACCGGCGAGGCCCCCGGCACCGCCGGCTACGTCAACATCACCAGCCTCAAGGGCGGCAAAGTCGGCTTCGCCGCCGAGGACAACGACGGCCATTTCACCTCCACCTACGTCAAATCCCTGCTGGAGGAGCCGTACAAAATCGCCGTCCTCCAGATCAGCCACGCCATTATCTCCCCCTCCGCGGAAGCTCCGGCCGCGGGGCCCACCGACGTGAACTTGACTACTCTAATGACGAAACAAGGCTGCAAAAACTTCGCGGATTTGTTGAAAGCCGCCGGCGCGGAGGAGACTTTCACCTCAAATGTCCAGACCGGTTTAACCGTTTTCTGTCCGGAAGATAAAGTCGTCGAGGATTTCATGCCCAAGTATAAGAATCTGACGAAAGCGAAGAAGCTTTCGCTCCTGTATTACCACGGCGTCCCGATTTACCACTCCCTCGCGATGCTGAAATCCAGCAACGGCCTAGTGAACACCCTCGCGACGGAGGGATCCAACAAGTACGACATCACCGTCAAAAACGACGGCGAAACCGTGAGCCTGGACACCAAAGTCGTGACGGCGACCATCACCGGAACCATGTACGACGAGGAGCCGCTCGCGCTGTTCAAATTGGACAAGGTTTTGCAGCCGAGACAGCTTTTCAAGGCGGCGGCGGCGGAGGCGCCGGACGAAGCTCCGGCGCCCAAGGGCGCCAAGAAGAAGAAGAAGAGCAAAAGCGGCGCCGTGGACGACGGAGACGATGGAGACGCGCCGGAGCCAAGCAGCGACGACGATGAGCCGGCGGATGATACCGCCAGTGACAAGAATGGGGGCTCGGTGGTGATTGTCGGTGGATGGGTTCTGAGGGTATTTTTGGCATTGTGTGTGGGTAGTTTTGTCATAATTTCTTGAGGGACCATTATTATGTCAATTATTATATTGCTATAAACATGTGAGTTATCATCTGCATCATGACACCTAGCTTCCTAAATATTGCATATAGAAAATTATTATTTTGGGTCCCACAAAAAAAGACAGATCAAATAATGATTTGATTTTCGTTTGGAGTTTTTCATAGTTTGAATGTAATTTTTTTTTTTTTTTGGGTTGAACAATAATTGCATCTTTCTTTCTTTTTTCCTTTTGTAATTATTACTTTTTTATGCTACATAAAGTCGTGGTGAGTTGTGGTCAGTGATGGTACAACATTTCTCCATGTTGTAAATTGTCATATTTAATACCTTCAAAATAAATATTAAATGTAAAAATGTATTTAAATAAAATTTTATATTTTTAATAATAAATATCTTTCTTTCAAAAATAAAAATAAAAAATCTAATGTTAATTCACAGCTAAGTCCTAGTCTACAATAATTATTTGCAAGTTTAAACAATCCATATGACCGTATAGATATAAATTGAATTAACATTACAATTAAAATAAAAAATTTCCGTTGCCGGGAATCGAACCCGGGTCCCCTGGGTGAAAGCCAGATATCCTAACCGCTGGACGACAACCGAATTCGTTTACTCGGTGTCGATTAAAACTATATTACATAAGTATTGTATTTTCTCATAAATAAAATGAAAAGTACATTGCGGTGAACGTGGATCGAACACGTGACCTTCAGATCTTCAGTCTGACGCTCTCCCAACTGAGCTATCCCCGCAACACGGAATTTCTTTTGTCTTAATTATATATAACAAATATGATTTATTGCAGTTTTGCGTGGCCCCCTAGTGTATAATACTAAAATCTCAAAGGAAAAAACTGATGAAAATAAAAGTCATTCCGTTGCCGGGAATCGAACCCAGGTCCCCTGGGTGAAAGCCAGATATCCTAACCGCTGGACGACAACGGAATTGTTATGTATTTGTGTCAATCACCTTTAAAACAAGTCTAATGATATCATAACCCAATAATTCCCTTCTATTATTCTAGCTACTAGCTATTTGAAATAACAAAAGATACCTACCTGGGTTTAGCTCAATATTTTAGTGGGGAGTATTTGGAGTAAGAAACCAAGGTTCGAACTCCCATTGAGTCTTTAAGAAATAACAAGATACATATGTATGCTATCAACAATCATATAAAGACAACCCTAATCAAATTGATGAAACAATTAGTTTGATAATCACAAGATTTTTTAACTCTTCATAAGAGTTGTCTATTTACGTTTTTGATTTAAATCAGACAATTAAACTATTTCATAAATCAAAGGATCATATATTTAACTTACATACATCAAGTCATCACAAAATTAAGAAAAAAAAAAACTGAAATTTGGGAAATTGAAGGAAGACTAACAACTACTATTAATACAATTGACAGATATAAATTAAAATGAAAGGTGGTGTTGTGCACAGGCTTAAGAACATGGATGAAGCTACACTTCTTCCACAATCCATTACTCCTAATCTCAAGCACCTTGAAAGACAAGGGTCATGAGTATGGGAAAGGAACCAACAAACCATGAAAAAAGGGAAGTACGAGGCTCCATCAATGGCGGCTCCGAGGCTGCAGACCGTTCCGGGTATGTATAGTAAATCGGCGGCGGTGGAGCTCCCAAGTTTTGAGGGCAACAGTCGGCTGGAGCGCCCGGGGGTGGAGGTCCCATGTTTTGAGCTGGGCAGCAATCCACCGGAGCCGCCGGGGGTGGCTGACAATTCACCGGATAAAGAGGCGGCGGCGGCGGCAACGGCAGCGACGGTGGAAGAGGAGGAGGAAGAACAGGCTGGTTGTTGATGCAATAAGGGTATTGACAAATTGTGCAGTCTTTACAAGCAGTTTCATCAGCATGAACATGTTCTTGAGGTTTTCCAGTGGCAGTACAAGTGCATATCAGCAATACCAGCAAGAAGAACCAAAGAACTAGCTGTGACATTTTAATTTTCCTTAAAAAAACTTTGGGTAGAGAAGAATGATTTATAGAAAATGGTTTGTTTATGAAGGGATAGAGTTTAATTTGTTTCCTATTTTCAGTACTTTGACTGGTGTTTTACTTTGTATAGATAGATATGTGCCACCTTGTTTCATCACCATTATGGGGCTGACATTGTGTGCACAGTGACACCTCAAAACAGTAGCATGCATGCCACATAGCAAGCAAATTTGGATTTGAATTGAATTGGAGTCATGTAAGGTTATATCTATCTACTACATTTTTATTTTTATTTTCTATATAAAAAAAGAGTAACTAATTTCTAAAGGTCTATACATCATTCATGTACTTATATGATCTTTGCTCCATCTTTACCAGGTGATTTTTACAAATAAAAGAAACTTTAAAAAAAAATAAAAATCTCTGACTCCTATCATAGAAGAATTTTTTTATTTTTTTTTAGAATTTGCAGGTATAGATGAAACGGTGTGGAATAGTACTAGTACTTTTCGTGTGCAATCACGTATGTTATTTGGGATTGTACTGATAGTGTCAATATTATGGACAGACTATATATAATTATACATAATACAAAAGATATTGGTGTCGATCCGACACCTTACCAAATCCAAAAATCAATTGGGCGCACTAGGCCAGTTATGTCAAGTTTGGTGCACTCTTTAAAAAACACCCAAAATATAAGTGTAAAATGGAGTGCAAATAGATGGGCAGGCCAACCTCTATCCTATAGGTTTCAAAGCATTAAGATTTGGGTTCAAATTAACATTGCTGTACAAGCCATCAAAGCCCAAATTATCATAGGCATGGAGTCAATACTAATATCATGGACCAGGATCCAGCATACATTGCTGTACAAGCCATCAAAGCCCAAATTATCATAGGCATGGAGTCAATACTAATATCATGGACCAGGATCCAGCATACGTATTATGAATCTTGTCCAAATTATGTACTTACAGTTAACATATTATCTACCTTCAATCTATTTATATGTACATAATCTGTTAACTAAAGTGAGTAATTCCATTGTACTTCCTCTGCTCCTTCCTCCTCTCTGGAATAGATTTCTGATGTGGACTGCAAATGAACAAAACCGTGTCAAAACTCAAAAAGAACAATTGAACAAAATTGTGCCAAGACCCCCAAAAGAACAATCTTAAACAATGGCAGGAGTGGACTGTTCTTTCTCATGCTAACAGGAGTGGTTGAGGTCTTACTGAAAGTCTTCTTGAGGCCAGGTCAAAGGATTGAATGCCTCTAAGTCTTTAACATCTCATTCCATTGCACTTTCTCTGCTCCTTCCTCCTCTCTTCTCCAATAGATTTCTGATGTGGACTGCAAATGAACAAAACCATGTCAAAACTCAGAAAAGAACAATTGAACAAAATTGTGCCAAGACCCCCCACCCCCCCCCCCCCCCCCCCCCCCCAAAAAAAAAAAAAATCTTAAACAATGGCAGATGGTGCTATAAACTTCCTACTCGAAAAGTTGGCCACCATCGTTTTGCAACAGGCTGCATTGTTGGGAGATGCTCGTGATGAAATCGAAGAAATCAAGCTTGAGTTAGAGTTCATGAGATCCTTCATAAGAGACGCAGAGAGAAGCAAAGAAAGGAGCGAGCTGGTGGAGACTTGGGTGAGGCAAGTCAGAGAAGTTTCAAACCAAGTGGAGAATATAATCGATGAGTTTGTGCATTTCAGAGAAATGCAACGCCATGGCAACGGGATCAGGAGCTTTGTTAAAAATGCCATCAATCTTCCAAGAAACATTGTGACACAGCAACATATCTCTTCCAAGTTACAAAAAATCAAGGCAAAAGTTCATGAAGTTTCAGAGAGAAGTAAAAGGTATGCATTTAGTCGAAACCTTGATAAGGGAAGGAGCTTGAACTTCCGCAACGACGGGTGGCAGTCTAATGGAGATTTTCCTGTTCTAGCTGATGAAGATGAGATTGTCGGAATGGATGAAAACAAAACTCAATTGTCTGAGTTGCTGAACGAACCAGAACACCGACAAACCATTATTTCCATTGTTGGAATGGGAGGTCTTGGGAAGACTACCCTTGCAACCAAAGTCTACAACGACCAAGAGGTACAGAGAGATTTTGAATGTTGCGCATGGATATCTCTGTCTCAAGCTCATGGAATAGAAGAACTGCTACGAAGCATGGTTAGAGAATTCTTGAAAGCAGATCAGGTAAACATTCCTAACCATTTGGGATCCATGAATTACAGACAGCTTATTGAGATGCTCATCGAGTATTTGCGTAGTAGAAGGTACCTAGTTGTCCTTGATGATGTTTGGGCCATAGATCCTTGGAGTAGGATAAGAAAAGCATTCCCAGAAAACAACATTGGAAGCAGAATTATTTTAACCACAAGAAATAAGAATGTAGCAACTTCAATAGGACCTGGAGGCCGTGTATTTCACCTTGAGCCTCTCAATGAAGATGATGCATGGACGGTCTTTTGCAAAAAGGCATTTGCCACGGAATTAAATCATTTTTGTCCCTCGGAACTGGAAGCATTAGCTCGATCAATGCTAACAAAGTGTCAAGGATTGCCTCTCGCAATAGTTGCCATTGGTGGACTGATGTGTACAAAAGACAAGACAGTTGCAGAATGGAAGAAAGTAAATGACAGTCTAAATTGGCAACTGAGCAACAATCCCATGCTTGAAAGAGTGAAGGGCATATTAGCATTGAGTTTAAATGATCTTCCCTTCTACCTAAAATACTGTTTTTTGTATTGCTGTGTTTTCCCCGAGGGTTACCCAATTAAAAGGAAGAAACTGATCCGACTATGGATTGTTGAAGGCTTTATTATAGAAAGACAAGGAATGTTGATAGAGGAGGTAGCAGAAGATTACCTTGCAGAGCTCATTTTCCGAAGCATGATCCAAGTTACCGATGCCAATGAAGCTGGACGAGTCAAGGCCTTAAAAGTGCACGATGTGATGCGCGAGCTGGCCATAACAACAACTGAGAAGGAGAATTTCTGCACAGTATATGATGGCCGGGATTCTAGGATTGAGAGAAATACACTGAGGCTATCTCTCTCCTGCAGACAAGAAAAGCTCCATGTGAGCAGGACAGTATTACGCCAGCTTCGTTCTCTGTTTGTCTTTAAAAGAGACGTATGCTCTTCATTCTCGTTGAGTGATATTGCGTCACATTTAAAATTCTTAAGGGTACTTGATCTACAAGGAATTTGCATTGAGAAAGTACCAAATGCATTGACTGGGCTGTTTAACTTGAGGTACTTGAGCCTACGGGAAACAAAGATCAAATGTCTTCCAGAGTCAACTGAAAGACTGCAGAACCTGCAAACGCTCGATGTCAGGAATACTCGTGTGGAGAGGCTACCAAGAGGTATATCCAACTTGGAAAAGTTGCGACATCTATTTGTAGGTCGCAATGATGAGAAGAAATGTTGCAATTCTCTTGGTGGTTTGAGGGTGCCTATCGGGATAGGGAAGTTGCAGATGTTACAAAGCCTATCTTCAATTATAGCAGAAGATCAGATAATTCAGCAACTTGGAAATTTGACTAACCTCAGAAGCTTAGACATTAAAGCGGTGAAAGCAGTTAATTGGCCCAAGCTCAGCACTTCAATTCAAATGCTTAAAAGCTTCCGTAGGCTAAGCATCACCGCAAGCAATGAAGAAGAGTCAGTCGAGCTAGGAGACTTAATTTCAGCACCGCCATTTCTTCAGAAGCTGACATTGATCGGACAGTTGAATGTGCTGCCTCACTGGCTCGGATCCTTACAGAACCTCACCCATTTGCACTTGGGATCATCTCTGTCAGAAGAAAATATACTTCCTCCTATTGACGAACTTCCAATTCTCGTGTTCCTCGAGCTTCAAAACGCATACAATGGCAAGATCCTGCACTTCAGGGCAAGAGGATTCCCCAAGCTCAACAGCCTGAAATTGTTAGAATTCGAGCAATTAGAGGGTATATGTTTAGCAGAAGGCGCATTACCAAGCCTAAGGGAGCTGCATCTAATTCATTGCAAGAAATTAAAGCAGCTACCACAGGGAATTGAGCATATTGCCAGCATCCGCAAATTACACCTCGAGGAAATGCCCGAAGAGCTGATACAAAACCTGAGAATCAATGGAAGTAAGGATCAAGCAAAGGTTCAGCACATACAAACAATCAACCATGTCTACAACATAGAACATATTCCAATACTGGAAACACTTTCTTAGTTCAAGATCACAAGTTCGCTTTATTGTCAGTTTTCGATTCAGTTATCACCTTTCTTCAAATCTTTCCACTTCTATCATTTAAGATTTCTACACCTTTACTTGCTGCAAATTCCCAGCACAGATTCATACAAATAATGCCAATTAAGATTCAGAATCACTAAAATTTGATTGCACAACTAATCATAGATGAGCCTCTAACTTCATTTATGTTTTTCTGAATGTGGTAAAAAAAACAATTCAACATTGTCTTTTTTATGTTATCAAATTGGCAATAGAGCTTAAGTGATCAACAATACCACGAACTAACTGGGAGGCTGCTAGGGCGACTCGAGGTTTACCTCCTCCAACGACTCTTGGGGTTATGGGCTTAAGTTTAGTTAAATAGGAGTTAGGACAACACCTAACTTACCCATCAATGTATAACTAACTTTATACCCCCTTTTACCTAATTACCTGCAATCCTTTCATTTTCACCAAAGTATTCAGACCTGAACCTGCAAACCCTAAGATTCTCAAATCTGAGCCCCTAAGAAACCTAAAATGATGAGCAAATCAGAAATATTCCCAGAATCATACTAGACAGTTATCTTCTTCTCATAATAAGCCTTGTATTCAATAATACCAATACAAATTGCAAATTTTAGTTGAAATTAAGACATAATTCTCAAAAAACATATTTCATCAACGAAAGCAATCGGGTATTGTCGCTTAGTTCGCAAGATATGCCCTCAAAATAAAGAAATAAATAAACAATTTAAATTAATTTACACTGTACTCCTCAGAAAGTGACACCGGTTGTTTTCTTCAATCTTGTTTCTTCCTGCCAATTCAGTGAAAAGAATCTCAAATCTCTTGGCCAGCTCACCAATGACCCTTTAAGAGGCGAGTAACATGGACACGTACGTTGAGTGCAAGCCAGTCCTATGACCTATGAGTTAAGTGCAAACTCTACTCAAGTAAATGGAATATTGGAATTATTAGCTTCATAAGTATAAATAAATAAATAAATAAATAAATTCCTTTAAAAAAAATTATAAAATTTAATAATTACAAATTCTTTTTTTTTTTAATTTAATAATTACAAAGTTTTTTTAGAGTAAAGAATTAATTCATTAAATCATCAGAAATACAATCAACCAGGAAAAAGAAGGGGTATCAAACCATTCTTTGCAACCTGACTCTGAAACAACCTCCCGCATAATAATGTGGGCGACACGATTTACAGATCGCTTACAAAAATTTAAATACAATTTTAAAATATAATTTATTCTATGTACATTCTTAATTAATAATAAATGGATCAAAATATATGTTCCAACAGCTGCATAAACAATTTATGGTGCGGGATGACCTTTTAATTTTTTATTTCTTTTGAATTTAGTGTTTTGGTATTGGTGGGAATGGAGAAGCACATCGAACGCCACCTGGGTGCCTAGTAAGTACTGGTGCATATTCAAGATACCTTTTCAGTTTCTTTGTCGGTTAGCTGGTTTCTTCGCAACGGTTCCTGGTATTTGTCAAAACGCAAGAACTTACGCTAAAAACACTAAAACATAGTTGTACCAAGTTTGCACGTTTCCACTTCCCAGTTCTAATGGAGTAACTTCCTGCCTTCAATTCTTCAGTTCTTGCTGTACAAGTCCAACAAAATCTCTCAAAATCTTGTGGCTGGCAGCTCAAGAGGTTCCTCTCAGTTCTTTCCTTCCCAACTTGATTTAAAGTTTCTTTTTTGTTATTCTATGTTATTCCCTGTGTTTGTGTGTGGGACCTAGATCAAAGTTTTGATTTTTAAGGTTGAAAGAGGTATGTTTTGAAACATATATGCTTGTATTGCTCGGATATGATATGATTCCTGTTTGCAAAGAATGAAGGATTGTTTGGTTTTGCTAATTAGGCTTTTGTTCAGAGAAGATGAAATAGGATGTTCAAAAGGTGTATATTATCTGGGAGGAAAGGGTTTGTTCAATTATCTATAGGGAATTTTGCGGTCTGATTCTTAGTGATTCTTGATTGTTGAATTCGTTTTATGAATGATTTATTTCCAGGTTTGTATCTAAAATGGCGGCAACACTGGCTTCTCACAGCTGCTATTGCCGCAAGGGGGAATTGATTGACTATGGAAGAAAGGGGGATGGCCTTATTGGCCATAACTCTTCACTGTCAATTTCCCCTTTATTTTCTTTGAAATTGAAGCGACGTTCATGTAAGCCACCTGAAAGGGTCCATGGGTTTTTAGTTCGGATGCAACAGAGAGAGTCCCATGTGAAAAGAGGTATGAATCGTCGTCCGATTGAAATGGTACCTACAAGTGAAGTCATGAAAGAAAGAGGACCGTCAATAAATGGAGTTGAAATAGTTAACGGTACAAAACAAGTTGTTAATCGGGCAAGCATAGTTAAGAGAGATGCGGCTCCAGGTGTTATGAGAAAAACAAAATCCAAAGAGCTTCCGCCCGTCGATGATCTCAAGGTTTTGCCTTCAGATGAAGGCTTCAGTTGGGCCAACGAGAATTATAATTCCGTTCAAAGAAGTGTAGATGTTTGGTCCTTTGTTATTTCACTACGGGTGCGAGTTTTCTTGGATAATGCCAAATGGACATATGTGGGAGGCTTCGCAGAAGATAAGCAGGTGAGATTTGGTTCGATTGGGGCATTTTGTTTGATCAGTCAAGTTTATGATTTCTGAGTCTTAAGCTCTTTAATTCCAGAAAAACAGAAGACGAAAAACTGCTTCATGGTTAAGGGAACGTGTGCTGCAACTTGGACCGACCTTTATTAAACTCGGACAATTATCCTCGACTAGGTCTGATCTATTTCCACGAGAGTTTGTTGATGAGCTTGCCAAATTGCAGGTATAACTGTGTTTTTATAGAAGCAATCTTGATTGTTGATGGCCTTTGAATCTGATGTTTTGCGTAACGAATGTCGGCATATGATTCAGGATAGAGTTCCGGCTTTCTCACCGACCAAAGCAAAAGACTTCATTAAAAAGGAGTTGGGAGTTCCGGTTGATCTTTTGTTCAAGGAATTTGAAGACCGGCCGATTGCTGCTGCTAGTCTTGGTCAGGTGTTTGTTTCATGTTTAATTTTCAACTATTCTGTATCGTGAAAGTAACACATCGTCTTAAGTCAATATTTAATCGTTATGCTGATTTGTATGTTGTGAAACTTTGATTAGGTGCACCGTGCTGTCTTGCATGATGGAGAAAAAGTCGTCGTGAAAGTTCAGAGACCCGGTTTGAAAAAGCTATTCGACATTGATCTGAGTGAGTCCTAATGTCCTATGAAACCGGATATACCGTACCGTGGTTGGCAACAGGTTTTGACTTCCCTTCGTGCAGGAAATCTCAAATTAATTGCTGAGTACTTTCAGAACAGTGAAACGCTCGGTGGCCCATCCAGAGACTGGATAGGAATTTACGAAGAATGTTCCAAGTGAGTGAGCGACACTAGTTTTAGTTCTTCGTCGTATAAAGTAACTTGACTAGTTACATGCTCTCGTTTGCTTTCATGAAATTTCAGGATATTGTACGAGGAAATAGATTATATAAACGAAGGGAAGAATGCTGACAGATTTCGACGGGACTTTCGAAACATAAAATGGGTCCGAGTACCTGTATGTTTCCTTCCAAAAAACTAATTTTTTTTTAGTACTACTGACTCTGTTATAATGTAGTATCTGTTCATAACTACTTTCTCAACCTACCATTTGGGAGAGTCACTTCGTGCCACTAGACAACAAGGTCATTGGTTTAGTTTCATTTTTTTCCAACTAATTATACGTAACTAAATGTGCTTCTTTTTCCCCCACTCCAGTTGGTGTACTGGGATTATACCGCACCGAAGGTGTTGACACTCGAGTATGTTCCAGGTATACTTTAGAAACTAACTTATCGTAATTATTGTGTCACGGAGCATAGCATTACATTGTCTAGTTAGGTAAAGCAGTTGCAGCACGGGGGATTAATCGTTGAATTTATTTATTTATTTATAACCTAATGAGCAGGGGTAAAGATCAACTCGTTGGATGCGATAGATGCACGCGGTTTTAGCCGATCTCGGATATCATCTCGAGCGATTGAAGCCTATTTAATTCAGGTGTGTTGTCTAACTTCTGGTGGACGAATGTTAGTATCTTCATTACCTTGAATAATTTTCTGATTCTTGTTATGCAGATACTAAGGACAGGGTTTTTCCATGCTGATCCCCACCCGGGAAATCTCGCTATAGATGTCGATGAAGCTCTAATCTACTATGACTTTGGTATGATGGGAGATATTAAGAACTTTACAAGAGAGAGGCTCCTCGGAATTTTCTATGCTGTTTATGAAAAGGATGCAAAAAAGGTCTACAATTCTTCATTTTGATACTCCGATTGAATGGATTCTTCTCGGTGCATTAGCTAAGATTTGAATGCTTCATAAACAGGTTATGCAAGGTCTCATTGATCTTGGAGCGCTTCAACCCACCGGAGACATGTCATCCGTATGTTACAAAACCGCAAAATGAAAATTTTGTCTTGAAGTGTGAACAAATTTCTATAAAATGACCATTTTTTTGGCATGCCTACTGCTTCTCAGGTGAGGAGATCGGTGCAGTTTTTCTTGGATAATTTGTTAGATCAAAGGCCTGATCAACAACAGACACTATCAGCAATTGGCGAGGTATTATGAAATGCTATAGTTTTGCACCCGGGTAGAAATTTCCTGAGAATTCTCTATTCCAATTTGCATAACTTTTTTTTGGGTTTTCTGTAATTCGTTCTTCTCTATAGGAATTAAACGGGATTTTGATTGATGAGTACATAAACACTTTTATTCAAGTTTTCCGGTCAACCATTACTATTGCTTTAATAATTCCTTCACACTTTAGTTTCGCTTGCCATCACAATTTCACACTGGAAAGCTCTGCAGGATTTGTTTGCTATCGCGTTGGATCAACCATTCCGGTTCCCATCCACCTTCACTTTTGTCCTGAGGGCATTTTCAACCCTTGAAGGTCCTTCCTCTCTCTCTCTCTCACACACACACACACACACATATTATGAAACATAGAAAACTGGGGCAATTTGAACCAAATTGGTCAGGTTGTTGACTTGGTAACCACAAGGTTACAAATTCGACTCCCAGTAGGAGCTTATTGGCCTTCTTGATTTGAGCTGGTCAATTATGGGCAACCTAGCTTGGTTTAACTCCTTGTGGTCCTTTGCCCTAGGTTGACCTCCTTCTTGTTCTGGTCCTTTGCCCGCTAGGATTACAAGGAAAGTGCATACCCTCAGGTAGTGGTTGCGGGTTTCCCCCATCACTTAAAAACATAGAAAACTGTATGGTGGCTTTGATAACCACGCAATAATGCAGCATATAGTATTATTTCTACAAGAACAGGCTTACAAGAACCCTGCTTTATTTTGCGTTTCTACAGGCATTGGCTACAGTCTGGACCCAGATTTTTCTTTTGCTAAGATTGCCGCCCCATATGCACAGGTTTACAATATTTGCGTGAATTATTGCATTCACACCCGCAGCTAAATGCTACAGACCAACACTGAGAAAGTACCTATGGATTCTTGGCATCTAAAATTCTAATTTTACATTCAGGAGCTCTTAGATTTAAGACAGAAGCAACGGGGCGGAACACGACTTGTTCAGGAATTAAGGAAACAAGCCGACGATGTACCTATCCACCTCTTTCTTCTCCTCCATATTTGATTAAGAACCGTATTTTTAACAGAATAATATATTGCAGGCGAGGTCATACACCATATCGATGCCTTACAGAGTTCAGAGGATCGAGGAGTTTGTGAAACAACTTGAATCTGGAGATTTGAAGCTCCGAGTTCGAGTCCTCGAGGTAATTATTCAATTTTTAAGAACTAGTTTACGGGGTCTACTAATGATTTTTGGAGATAACTACTGAAATTTCACGTTCTCATTTGATTTTCTGACATTTACAAATTACAACCACGAAAACCTTATCAGTCCGAAAGAGCGGCTCGCAAGGCAACCATACTACAAATGGCAACCATGTACACGGTTCTTGGCGGCACGCTACTCAACGTCGGCATAACATTCAGCAGCCAAGGCAATCAAATGTTTGCCAATGGAACATTCGTTGGTGCAGGTGAAAAACAGCGTTTCGATCGAGAGGTTTCGTCTTTCATGTTTTATGTATCCTTAGATTTCCTGCTGCAAACATTAACCTTAACACTTTTGTTTGCAGGTGTTTTTCTAACTCTGCTCATTAGGTCCATGCAGAGGGTGAAGAGACTTGAGAAATTTGAGAAAATGATTTGATTTTAGATTTTATGTGTTTCTTTCCCTCTTTTTCTAATTGTTTTTACTTCATTTTTTATTTATCTTTCCCACGGCTAAAAGGGTAAATTTAATAGGTGGGATTTTTTTTTTGTTAAAATGTAAAACTAGTATATAGTTGTATAACATATTATAAAGTATATATATATTCTTTTATATTGAATTTGATGATCTATTTTACCCTTTTTCTTAAATTATTGTTTAGAAAATAGAATATATATTTCATATTCCATATTTTATCTTTTATATTTTTCTTTCAAAAAGTATTTTAGAAAAATTTAGGTGGGATGATGAATAAATGAATTCATAACCAGTCAGAGTTGGATGACTTGACTTATAATTAATTAGTTAAGAGTCAAGTACGGTGACTTTGTTTATCTGTGGGATAAATCATAAATGCCTTGTTTAGCCGTCAACTAGGATTTTCGAGTTGACTGAATTTCTCCTATGTAATAATATTACATCAACTTCTACTTCTTACTCCAAATTTGTACTTTGTTTACAAGTTTTGTATGTAAATACTTTTTTAAGACTCACATCATATAAAATAAAAATAATAGAGTAAAATTTATATAATTTAAGAGTACATATAATAAAAATATAAGTACAATCATGATAATTAGTAATGTTAAATGACAAATGAATTCATAAATATAATTTGTAAGTAATGTTATGTTTTTCTTCGTCACATAGTTAATAGTAATGCTATTCTCTCCGCATATTATCACTGTATTAATTAAGCATCATCCTAGCTTATTTTAAGGATTAAAGAAATGTGGAGACTATATTCAAAGTGGGCAGGTTTCTTGTGTCGCACCAGCATTTAGTCACATCTGCTGAGTCATTGAGTCAATATGATTTACATCCTCCTAAATGTTTTATCATATCGGAGTGTACGGGACCCTTAGGTTGGGAATTCAACTTTTGTGAGAAGAAATCCATTCGTGTTTAGTTAAAAAGTCAAAATTAATAAAAGATACATAATAAATGAAATAAAATTTACATGATATATCACATTAAAGCGGGAAGCCTTATATGGTAAAAGATGTAGGAAAAGAAGCATTATTCCATAGTTAAATGGACACACACCTATATTGACCAGCTGAGATTCAAATCCTGGTAGCATATAGTAGGACCAAGGTAGTTTTTTTTTTTTTTTTTTTTTTTTTTTTTTTGAATACTACTGACTCTATTACAATGCATAATTTGTTCATAACTATTGAGACTCGATCTCACAACTTTCCTGATAAGGGAGCAATTTGGCGCCATTGCATTACAAGGTCTTTGGCAAGGTAGTTTAAACTTAATTATATGCTGAAATTCATTTCGTTGTAGCATAGTGGGACTAAGGTGGTTTAAAGTCTAATTAAATGGCAGTATTGGCCCACATTACAGGTGAAGAACATAATGCTGTAGTTCTCCTAATTAATTGGTGCGATAATGAAGTCAAATTAGACTTAATTAACCTCTCCGATTCAATCGGATTAGTGACCCAAAAACAAAAGTATACTAGATACGAAATATTTTAACCTAAATTGTATTTTAAATTTAAAAAAAAAAAGTAAAAATAAATATTGAGACACATGAAAAATATTCATATTTAAGAGTTCTTGTGCATTTTTAATTTTAATATAACGTTAAATTATATATAAAAATGAAATCAATGAAGTCAATCAATGTCATTTATGCACATTGGTTTTGGCATAGTATTAGTATGGCTAGAAAATAGAGAACAAATCCCGAATGGTTAAGCCATATAATCAAATTTTGTAGTTGAAGCGTGGAAGTTTTATCTAATGTGATATGTTCTTTATGTACATTGATCCTCCCACCTAAGAGTAATTTCAATAGAGAGTTTGTGCACAGACTTTGAAGAAAAAATGATAAAGTGAAAGAGAAAGGAGAGAAAGGGGATGGGGTTATCTTGCAAAAATAGGAATTTTGCAGAGGGTGAGACCCACATGTGAAGAGGGAGAGTTGCGTCTCACGTTCGTGAAACACAACTCTCGCGCCCGCGCTGCCTGACTGCGTAATTCTAATTTTTTTGAATTTTTTTTTTCTCTCATTTTCTCTTTCATAATTACACGTGTAAAATCTCTTATCTTTTCAAGTTGGGTGTGGGAATCATTGAGCCAGAAAATTTCACATGGCAGTCAACAAAGCCGGTCCATAAAAACAATAAAATGCAGACGAAAACCAGAATTCCTGTTTTATTAGCAGCCATTTTTTTTACTGAAATTACTTACGTGTACCTCGTGCAGCACTCCAGCAGCCATTCAGCCAGCCATCATCACTCCCTATTTTAAAAATTGTTCTTGTCCTGTTATTTATTATATAAATAATAATTTAGACTACTTAGGTGTACAAAAAATAAATGTGTATATAATTATACAATTGTGAAAGTAAATAATAAATAAAAATACTTTTTAGTTAATTTTTTTTTTGAATGTTACTGGCTCTATACTTTCTCAACCTATTGAAACACAAAGAATCAATAACGCCTTCACTGAAGCTCAAAATAGAAGTCCAATCCGAGTACTATTAAACCACATAGTCTTGGTCTCTTTAGTTAATATATGTATTGTGATAAACGCAATAAATAATACAAGAGAAATGTAAACTTATATATTATACCAACGGGGAATTTGCCTCCCCGCTCTAACAAAAACGAGAATTAGGAAATCAGGAATGGAGATGAGGAAAATTTTTAATTTCCCATCGATAACCAGAACGAAAAATGTATGAGAAAATTAAGTATAGAGAATTTTTAATTTTCCATCAAGGACGAGAACGAAAAATGTGAGAGAAAATTAAGTGTGAGGACGGGAAGTATGTCTTTCCGCCTTTATCTCGTCCCATTGACATCCCTATTTAGTATAGAGTTTTATTTAATTTTTTACATAGTAAAAGAAATAAAGAAAATAACACTTTTTTTTCCCTAAATTATATACTTATAGCACTTTTTTTCTGAATAATTCATGAAAAATGTGCTACAAGTATATAATTCAATGGGAAAAAGTGCTATTTTCCCGTAAAAAATTAAATACACGATTTATGTATTTTAGAATTTTGTAATACACATGGCGGCGGATGGCGCCCATAGCCACCATTTGGGTTCCTCTTCATCTCCTATATATATCTGACTGCCTCTATTTCACTTCACTTGACAACTCACTTTCCATAACTTGCTGCTCTGGTTTGTCGAGGATCATTAATTTATCCAGACAGGTACTACTCCAAAAGCTAATCGCTGCATTTTTCGATCTGTTCGTCTGTGCATTTTGTAGATCAATTCTGATGAGCTTCTTCTTCTTCTTTTTTTTTTTCCAATTTGTATCGTTTGTTGATTTTTTAAATTTGTACTTGTGTTAAGCTGTTAACTAAATCTAATTTCGAAATCAGCTGTGTATGCAGAATGTGTTCTGTCACTGATTTAGCGTCTGATCATTTGGAGTAGTGAATTAGATCTAGTTTTTACTGTACTGAATGTTTTTCTTCGGGAACTCCGGAAATGCTAAGGTCAACTTGCAGGTCTGGTTTATGTTGCATATATATGTATCCATGAAGCCACGAAAACTCTAGTGGTTTGAAGCGCAGTCAAGGCTATAATTAAGTTTTTTTTGCCTGTTTTGTTATCAGCTGGGTACTAATTGATAGGCCAACGATATGATGAAATTGTTAAATCTCAGGAATAGTAGTTGCGGCCTGGTATGATATTTTCTTTTGTTTTCCCCCTTTTTGGGTTAGTTGGGGTGTAAGTGGAGTGGTTTGTAGTTAAGCTGAACTATTTTTTAGCTAGAATTTTAAATTTAAATGATTTTGTGTTCTTTTTGCTTGGTTTGAAAAGAAGTGCATGTGCTAAGGTATTATAGTTTTAGACTGGTTGAAGTGAACTTTAGGCTAATGTTATGGTGTCGTATAGGCAAGGGAGATTTCTCTCTTTCTCTCTCTATTTATAAATTGTGAGGCCACACGCTTCTTGCATGTTGTTAGGCAATTGTGCTGCGATCTTTCTTGTGAGAATGAGAAATAGGGAAATTCTAATTGAGTTTTGTATGAAACAGACACAGATTTGCTTATATCTTAACTTGCAATGGCTCCATCAGCAGAAACTATCAATCCTAGAGGTAAATACATTTGCTCTAGTCCCATCTATCTTTAAAGTTTGTGAATTGCTTAGAAGAAAATTTTTATTTGAAAAACCTATTTGATTAAAACCAGAAAAGTGTTTCCGGTTCTGTCTGATGTCAACAGTTGCTGGAAATTCTTTTCCTATTGTATTTGCATATGGAGCTTGTATGATTTATATATTCCGTTGGATTTGAAAATTTTCAAAAGCCACTTAGATCAAGTTCCCATTGGTGTACCTGAAATGCAAATTAACTCTTATTGTCTCTATTTCTCATCTGATAATCCAATTGCCAAAATCTGACCTCATGCTTTTCTTTTTAGTTTTAGTTTAAACTAAATTTATTCTCTGTTTATTTTCATCATTGAATCACTATTCATTGAGTTCCGCATGAACAATTTATTCTTGTATTATAAGCATATAATTAAGCATTTCCAATAGTATGTGTTTGCATATGTCGTTTGTAGCAGGTTCATGTAATTTTGTAAATCTGTGTGTTTTGTTGATCATTTGATGTCTCCAGATGGTGCACAATTTTTGTGTAATTAAGACTTTTTGAGTTTGGCCTTTTTTTCATACACATATCTACAGATCCAATGATTGATCATTACTTTATTTATGTTAAATAGATGTTTGCATTGTTGGTGTTGCCCGTACACCAATGGGTGGCTTTCTTGGCTCTCTTTCATCATTGTCAGCTACCAAGCTTGGATCCATAGCTATTGAAAGTAAGATAAACCACCATGTTCATATAATTTCTTCACCATGCAGATCTTCATATTAAATTATTTCTTCTTCAATGCCACTTTAGGTGCTCTTAAGAGGGCAAATATTGAACCATCACTTGTCGAAGAAGTAATCTTTGGAAATGTACTCAGTGCAAACCTGGGCCAAGCTCCTGCCAGACAAGCAGCACTTGGTGCAGGAATCCCTAACACAGTGGTCTGCACAACTGTCAACAAAGTTTGTGCATCTGGGATGAAAGGTTTGTGCACCATTTCTTCAGTGCAACAGTGGAACCTCCATAATCATATGTACCACAACAATTATTATACGAAACATTAAGCCTAATAACATGATATATTTATTTTGCACTGCAGCAACTATGCTTGCTGCGCAAAGTATCCAGTTGGGCATCAATGATGTTGTTGTTGCCGGTGGCATGGAAAGCATGTCAAATGCTCCCAAATACATTGCTGAAGCAAGGTTTGTATTCTTCTACCGATGATACTTCTATAGTGTCTTTACTCATTTGAGCCCCAACTGGCTCTCACTCTGCTTCCCCAGGTGGAAATAGGAAAGGGGTATGGTGTGGGGAATGAATCAAGGTATAAACTTCCAAATTGACTAATACTTGAGGAATAAATTTAGAACCTCTAAACTGGCCTAAGTGAGGTACAGTCATAAGTATCTATAGATTACAACGCAGATGCTATACACTCTACCAGCTGTTGTGTCTTCGCTGAATTCTTGTTAGGCAATATCATATTGTGCTTGCAATTCCAGTACATATGGGTGAGTGTTATATTTATTTACCCTGCATCTCTGCATAATTGCAGAAAAGGATCTCGCCTTGGGCATGATACTCTTGTTGATGGAATGCTTAAAGATGGTTTGTGGGATGTCTACAATGATTGCGGAATGGGAGTTTGTGCTGAATTATGTGCTGAAACTCATAAATTATCACGAGAAGACCAGGTTTGTGTAGAAGTTATTACATTCCAAAATATTTTTTGTTGAATCTAGTAATTCTATTTCTGGACTCCTTTCTAGTGTAGACATGAAACTGATGACATTGCTTAATCATGTTTTTACCTTTTTCCTATTTTCCTTTATTTCCAATGTTTTCATATTGATTTATCTTTTTCAGAATATTTACAAATGTGAGAATAACGTGTCTAAAACAAGTATCATTTTTAGTTTTACCTTTTAGCATTTGAATGCACTTGTCTTAGTGCAGTTGTAAAAGCAAAGGAAAACTTCGAATTTGCTAAGGAGTTTAATAACTAATCTTAAATGATGCAAACAGGATAATTTTGCAGTTCAAAGTTTTGAACGCGGTATTGCTGCTCAAAATGCTGGTGCTTTTTCATGGGAGATCGTGCCGGTAAAACAACTTGATCACATTCACTACAACCCTTTTCCTCTTAAAAACAACAAGTCTGATTAATTCTTTAAGAGTATTTTATCATAATTTGATAATTTGCAGGTTGAAGTATCAGGGGGAAGAGGAAAGCCATCTACAATTGTTGATAAGGATGAAGGTTTGGGGAAGGTAAATATATTATTTCAGATATTCACTAATTCAGTACTTGCCATTCCTCACCATGGGAGAAAACAAAAACAAAAACTAGTGATGAAGATGAATCAATTCCTGACAATTAAATGCCAAATTTATATTCCTGCATCTTTGTGTAAATGTAAATCACTATCTGAAGTACTTTGCCAAATGTAAGGATTGTTAAAATGGCTTTAAAACTTTGAAAGTATTATGGAATATTACTTTAACGGTACACTCTCATTCTGCCTCGCCAGTTTGATGCTTCAAAGTTGAGGAAACTCCGACCAAGTTTTAAGGAAACTGGAGGTACCGTGACTGCTGGCAACGCTTCTAGCATAAGGTTTGTTTACATGCACCCGTTCATTTTATTTATTTTGGTGAAAAAGAATTGTTTTCATGAATGCTTATATCTCAGATTCCCTTCTTACACTTCTTTGAGTGCCATTCACCAGGCTCTGATTTACTGAAGAAATTCTTGTATCCATTTTTATGAAATTTTGTTGACAAGTAAAACAATCTAATTTTCAGTGATGGTGCTGCTGCTCTGGTCTTAGTAAGTGGAGAGAAAGCTGTTAAGCTTGGTTTAACTGTGATTGGAAAGATTAAAGGATATGCAGATGCTGCTCATGTATGACCTATACTTCAATATCCTATTATTAGCTGCAATCATTTTTTTTTTAATTCACAATATTGATGCATAAATTTGATAAAATGATGCAGGCACCCGAACTATTTACAACTGCTCCTGCACTTGCAATTCCAAAGGCTATTAAAAATGCTTGCCTTGAAGCTTCTCAAGTTGACTATTATGAAATCAATGAAGCTTTTGCAGTATGTTTCCTTGCCTAACTCTTTCAAAATAAATATACTTCCAAGTTTTTACCTTTGAGTTTGCATCCGTATCCCTTCTCATTCCAAACATACCATATATGCAGGCTGTGGCTCTTGCAAATCAGAAGTTGCTGGAGCTTGATGCGGTGAGTTCTCTCATATTTTGAGCTCTTCCATTCGAGAATATATTTATTATGGAGTACTTGCTAACCAACTCGTGAATCACACTCAAAATAAGTACACACTTTCATCACATGACAGGATTGCCTTTAATTTGTGCTTTTCAGGAGAAAGTAAACGTTCATGGTGGAGCCGTAGCTTTGGGGCATCCTCTAGGATGCAGTGGCGCCCGTATATTGATTACACTTCTTGGGGTATGTTTTACCACACTGGATTCCTCGGTTCCAGATTTTTTGTAAAACTCAAATGCCTTAGTGTAGAGCTATGTTAGGATGAGCATTATCTAAATGAGCTATCATCATAACTCATAAGAATTGAAATGGGTTGGTGCAGGTGTTGAAGCAGAAGAACGGGAAATACGGAGTTGGCGGCGTGTGCAACGGCGGAGGAGGTGCTTCCGCCCTGGTGTTAGAGCTGGTTTGATCCTTTTTAGTTAATCAATATAGGAAATTAACCATGCTTCTGCCATTTGGGTTTCATCTGTACTATTTAGAGGTTATGTTTAGATGCCCAAACCACGACCTGGGAACAAATTTCACTACCTGGGGCCCCTTTTTATGTATTCCAAATGTTTTTGTTTTTTTTTTTTTTTCATTTTGAGTGTATTGTGTATTATCATCAATAAAATGGAGGCAGGATGACTTTCCGCCATAATATCAAGTCTACCCAACTATAAAGGGAAAAAGACTGAAATGTGGAGATGCATTCATTTCCCAAAATGTGTCACCTTTTTTTTTGTGAACAAAAATATGAAAAGGATGTTTGGAAGATGCGTTTGATGTCAGAATTGGTCAAACACAAACGCATTTTCCACTTACGTTTGTATTTTTATTTTATTTTTTATTTTTTTAATTTGGTTGCCAATGACACCTGTCACCGATTTCTCTAGCGAAAGAGGTGGCCTTCTCCACCGCCCTTTTCCTTCGGTGGAGAAGCCGGCGACACCAGTTTGGTCGCTCACTTCTCCAGCGAAGGAGAAGGCTATTGGTTACCTTCTCCTTCGTTGGAGAAGTCAGCGATCAAACTGATGTTGCCGGCTTCTCCAGTAAAGGAGAAGGCTATTGGTTGTCTTCTCCTTTGCTAGAGAAGCTAGCGACTTGGTCGTTGGTTTCTCCAGCAAAGGAGAAGGCAACCAGTGGCATTCTCCTTCGCTGGATTCTCCAGCGACTAAACTGGTATCGTCGGCTTCATAGTGAAGGAGAAGGCCACTGGTTGCCTTCTCCTATGCTGGAGAAGCCAGCGACCAACCTAGTGTTGTCGGCTTTTCCTGCGAAGGAGAAGGCTACTTTCTTCGCTGAGTAATCGGTGACTGGTGTTGCCAGCGAAAAAGTGCCGGTGATCAGATTAAAAAAAAATAAATAAATAATACAAACACAAGTAGAAGATGCGTTTGTGTTTGACCAATTGTGACATCAAACGCATCTCCCAAACGTTTTTTTTATATATTTTTGTCCACAAAAAAGGGGCGACACATCTTGGGAAATGAATGCATCTTCCTTCATAATTCAGTCTTTCTCCCAACTATAAAACTTTTTCACTTTTTGGGACAATTTAGCCAAATTGTGAAATTAGTTAGACGGTTGGTTTGATAATAATAAAAATAAAATTTTAAGTTTGACTTTAATTGGGAGCATTTTATTGACTTTCTTGATTTAAGATGATCAATTTTTTATCGATTAAGGTCACAATGTGAGGTTTATACTATGCACATTCTCATACAATGATTGTGAATGTTTCTTGTCATCCAATAAAAATCTTTACTTTTAGGCAATTGGTAATTTCAAGTACACTTTTATTCTTTGAAATAGTTAATTCTGATAATTATCCATTACCTATTGATATTTACTATGGAGTAATTTTTATTATTGACGGTCAATTTGATCATAAAATAGCCCATTGATTATTGATTTTGTTTTATATTTGGTCTTTTGGTTAAATTTTTCATTTAATATGAGTTAAATTTAAGATTAAGAATGTAAAAATTGACTTGTAACTGAGATGAGCAAATTAGTTTCATAAATTTCATACACTAGGTTCATCATAAGTGGGAATATGAAGAACATGTTAATGTATGAGTTAATTTGGATACTCTCTACCCCAAATTTGAGGCTATTATACACTTTGTTTGAACATGACGCGATTTTGTTAATTAATTTTTACATCATTACCTTTTAATTTAATACATACGGAGTATTAAATAAATATTTAACTGAATAATCAATATAGAATAAACTTAATAATCAAAGGACCAATTAAACTAAAAGTTAAAATAAAAAAGATAAATGTCAATAGTAAAATAATTATTTCTAAAATTAATCCTTCTTATAAAAATATAAAATATTCTTTACATCAAATCTTGGGATTTGGGCTATCACAATATTTAATATACTCCACAGTCCACCCATTAAAATAAAAATTACAATAATTTTCTTTCATATATTATTATAATGGTATGCACGATTGCATGGGATAAGATTAATCTAACATTTTGTTAATTAATTTTTTTAATAATAACTAAAATAATACGAATACAACGACCTTTGTTATAAACTAATGTTCTTCAAAATAACTAAAATGAAACGAAATAAGAACAATATTTTAAAGAATTTAAATAAATAAATAAAAAAAAAAAAACATGGGTCCAAGGTAAGGGGAGAAAAATCCACGTAGGAGACAGCTATACTTTCTCTCTCATCTTCGCCCTGTTCTCTCTCACCTCTCAGGATCGGTTTCGGGTAACAAAACCATGACATAACCCATCTCATTCGCACGCAAACTCATACAAACAGAGAGAGAAAGAGAAAGAGAAACAAATCGTATCAACCAAAAGCTCTCCCTCTCTTTCTCTCTCATGGCGGTATCTCCTCTCCTCTCTCCTCTCTCCCTCTCTCTATATACATATTTCTTTCTTCTTCATCCGTTTTATGTTTGATTTGATGTCGATGATTCAAATATAAGCCGGATTTTGTTTTGTTTTGTTTTTATCTTCCCTTCCTATGTATTCTTTTCCTCTATGGCACCAACTTTTCACTTTTGATTTTTGTTTCTCTGTCCTAATCGCAGCTGACGTCTCATCCAAATTATTTGAATCATTTTCGAATTTCTGGTTGTTCGATCTTCTTTGTCGGTTCTGTTGAAATGTTTCTGAAACGTATTCCTTCTCGTAGAAAAAAATTTGCTGTAATAATTGTTACTCCGTATAATGATCATAAAAATGAAAATTTTCAGATATTTTGTATGTCTAATAAAACGCCCATGAATGGCTTTTCATAATAATTTTATTGGAATTTTGAAGAAATTACGCTTAGAAAGCCACATTTGCACTTAATCCACTAATGAGAACAATCCATTCGATCAGTTAATTGCACTTAGAGATGAGATTTGATGTTCATAATGATTTTTTTAAAATTTTTTTAATTTTTGGGTTCAGATGTCTATTCCTTTTCAATACTATGATTGTTTGTGTATATTTGCGTATTATTGCTATTGGAAATTTGGAATGATTAGTTCACCGGTGTCTCATGTATCAGTATAAGTTAAAAGTTTTGAGAAAGACTTTTGATTTGTACACAAACTCAAAGCCGAATCACATTTTGGGGTTATATCGCGGGTAAAAGGGATCAGCACATTAGAATCTTTTCATATTTTTGTTATATATCTCTATACGTATATCTGCATGCACCTAGCAAAAACTGAGACATTAGCTGCTGGAGAAATTTTTATTCTTATTTGGATGGTGAGGGATACAACTGTTCAAAGGCAGGAACTAGGAAGGCACCCTAAAAAAGGAAAACTAGCACTAATTCCTCTGTTTGCAATTATTCCTACCCATAAATTAGGGGACTAATTTCTGCTATAAACCAGGAAGAATATTTGCAGAATCAGATTTTGTAACTTCAAAAAACTTTCCTTTTTAACACATAGCTAGCAACATATTTATGCATTTGAAGCCTTCTAAACACATGCTATTTAGAGAATATCACTGCCTGATTGTCAAACTTCTTCCCCTAAAGTAAGGGTTGGCTGCTGCAAGTTTGTCTGTTAATTTTATAGCTATGATGATGCTAATTGCCCAACTTCGTTCTGCAGGAAATGGGGCGACCATTGCCAAAGTTTGGTGAGTGGGATGTCAATGATCCAGCTTCAGCAGAGGGGTTCACGGTGATTTTCAACAAAGCTAGAAATGAGAAAAGGGCAGGTGGCAGGCCAGAGTCGCCACCAAAGAGAGATCCTGGATATAAACGTAAAGCTACTCTTGGAAAGCCTCAATCAGTGAGTTGTTACTGACTTTGTTCCCCATACTTCCACACATTATTTGTTTGTTTCAAGCTCAATGAGCTTCTGGTCTGCTATCAACTTGATAACTATGAGTCTGAGCCATGCTGTAAAGCCTAATCAACCCCCTCAAATTCATGGTGATTATTTACCTGCTGATTATCTCCTAATATAATGAAAACTCCAAGTGTGGCAAACTTGTTACTGTTTTCGAATTTTTGACAGAAAGCTATTCACAAAGTCACCTATAGAAAATCAAGTGCATGAAAATATTGTGATGGGCTATAAATTAGAGTATGCCAAATCTTCTCAGATGCATACACAAATTAGTAAATTGAACAAAGGCAGAAGCATTTTTGTAGGGAAAATGTGTCTTAAAGAGGATTATAATTGCTAATGTTTGATTTGTTGAATGGATTACAACTTGTTAGATCATAACCTGATTGATTTAATGTTGTGTAGAAGAAATGGTTCTGTTGCATGCAATCTTCTCCTGCTGAATGATGAACACTCTCTACGCTCATTTGTGCTGTAAAGATAATCTCCAGAAACCACCGTGCAATTCATGTGTGTTCCACAAGACCGGAGCTCTAACTACACTGTGATAAGTCATGCTGGAATTTCTTATTGATTATTTTTTTTTCTTTTTGGTTTGAGAAGTGATAGTGTGCACCAAGTTGTTCTATTGTTCTGTTTTTATTTTCTATCATCGTTAAATCGAGGTCATGGTGAATCTCTCTTTAATGTATTTGCATAATGGATTTGAATGCTATTTACTTGTCACGGATAATATGTTTGTTTTTTGACATCTGGTAATGCCTTGTTTGCTTATGGTTGTTCTTTCTTCAATTTAGTATTATTAATTTTCAGCCAATAAAGCAGTCATGAATTCAATTAGAAAGAAGCCGTTTTATATGTTAGCTATAAACATGTTTAGTTCACATAATAGACTTTGGGATTTGTAAAAAAAAAAAAAAAAAAAAAACTTTGGGAGAATGAAAATTATATTTCATAAGGAATGAATATAATAGAAATTATATTGCTGAAGGAATAGACTTCAGAATTCATATTTTGATTGGTTTAAAGAATAGAAATAGAGTGAAAAAAAAAATTAAATTCATCAATTTCTTATGTAAAATAAAATATATAGAAAAATGGTAGAATAGAGACCCTTAAATTTTATGGGAAAAATCAAGTAAATTCTGAACTTTAAAAAATTACAATTAGACACATTAACCTCTCATTTTTGTACATAATGAATTTAATTAATTCGGGTAGTTCGAATTAACCAAAATCGATAATTAAAGGGATAAATGATAATTAGTAAAGACAAAGTATTAAGTAGAAAAGATAATGGTTTGTATTAAAGACTTGTGTAGGATGATTACAATGTTGATTGTAATGTCTAAATAAGATAAACAATGAGAATTTATACTAATGTTAGTCCTATTACTGTCCTCAAGTTAGACAGTTAGGGCCCTTGACCAAGTCCACATATCCCGCCCCGTCTCGTGGCCGGTGCTTAAACCTAGCCAAGGCCGAGCACGTGACCAACTTCTAATGTGCAATTATTAAATGTACACTCATGTACAAGAAAATCACATTTAGTCATCAACCAACCTTAAAAATATCCCATATATATGGGTAACAATATGATCAAATTTCAGAACACAATAAGAGATGAGGCTCATGTAGCATGTAGGATAAAATAATACATGAATATTTAGTTCAAATATGATAAATATTTATTTAAATAATATAATACTCCGTAACAAATATAATCTATGCTTCAGATTTAATAATGATCAATAATATTTAGTTTAATTTTGAATATGATGAAAATTCAGATTAAATTACAACTTTCGGTATTCAGAAAAGCAAAAAAAGAGATAGGGAATAGCAAAGCTTAAAAATATAATGAAGAGGTACCTACCAAAAGATCAACGGCGGCGGCATTGGAGAAATGCCAGGGGTTAATGCCTTTGATGACGACCAAGGAGACGCGAACGGCTTTGAACTTGTTGCTCACGCTGTGAGTTAAGCAATCCACTCTCTCTCTCTCAAATAAACCGAATCCCTTCACCTCCTCCGGCAACACCAGCAAAAACAACAACATGACCATAGCCGCCCCGATCGCCGCCATTATCCACAAAATTTCAGAAATAGAGAATTAAAACCATGAATGAATCAAAGTTGAACGGAAGTGCCGGAGTAGTTTAAAGTAAGATGAGATAGAGTGAGTGATTATGGCGGAAGTCTACCGTGTTTTTTTTTTATATAGCTTAACTTAGGGAACCGAAGTTAGCGGACTCTGTTTATAGTTTCTTGTGGTCTGGTGTGGAAAAAGCTTTCAGTGGCGGGTTTTTCATTTTTAATTTTGTTTTTTATTCATTTTATTTTGCGTTGTGTTGACCCATGAATATTTCGACATGTATGCATTTTTGACTCTTGAGTCTTCACTCTTCATTGATGTTTTCAAGAGAAAATACCTTCTTTTTTTTTTTTTTGGTGAATGAGGAGTTATATTAGATACTCCGTATAAAATTTTAATATAAAAGAGTTTAACTATGTAATCATGTCTTATTCTAAATTCTAATACAAAATTTATTATAAATAATTTAAGGTATGTAACATTACTCAAATAATAAATCCAATCATTACAATGGGATGGAAAAAAAATCAAATGATAAAAAAATGGTCAAAGAAATTGATATTTTGACATATTATACACAACATATAAATTGGAGTAAAAATTTCATATTTGTGTTAGGGAAGATAATCCAGTCATATCAAGAGATAAAGAATAACATGAAGTAGTGGAAACTCTCGGAATTGGAATGCAATCCCCCAATAAAGAATAACTTGAATGGTGCTGAAAACTCAAAAGTCGCTTTATTTGTACAATTTACGGATCTCGTCTTTGAAGGTGGCCTTAATTTGTTCCCTCTTTAGTTTTAGAGCTGCAGTGACAAATCCAGATTCAGGAGTCCAAGGCTCTGGTAACAACTTGATCCTTGCAGGAATCTCTAACTTGTCCAACCCTGCATCTACGCCTACCTGTACATTGTTAAACATTACCTTACATATATGACACATAAAGTAGGAGTTTTCAATACAACTTTTGCAAGAAAAAAGCATACTTTGAATTAAAACTTTGAGTTTTTGTTGGGCCTCCCATGGTTACAATATAAAACTCAATAAAGAAGTACAATGAGGAGGGGGACAAAGGGCCAAACCTCCTCAATTCATTGTACAAGTAGGAATTTTGAATAGATAATTTCAGTCTCAATTTCTTTTCTTTGAGCTCTTTGGCCAAAAGAATACAAAAAAAGCTTTACCTTCTATGACTTGCATGTGTACATAAACAATAAAAGGGCACAAACCTCATATAGTGAGTGTTGGATTTCCTTGACGGCTTCTTGTCTGTCACACAGCTCAGGTATATTTCTGGTCCTGAATCCATATTCTTCTGCCCAGTTTAGAAGGGCTTCACGTGAAGGGACAATGAGAGCTATGCAATAATTGTGGAAGGGATCTGCATACGCCATTATGGTATCCACATAATCGCTTGACAGAAGAGCTGCCTCTACCTGTAATTCAATCCAATATCTGATTTTTGCTACTACCGGTATAAAAGCAAGAGAAAGAACATGCATCTATACCTTTCCAAGTGAGATATACTCCCCATGTTGAAGTTTTACAATATCCTTCTTTCTATCAATAATTTCAAGACATCCATTACGATGGAACCTTCCAACGTCGCCAGTGTAGAACCATCGCATGCCCCTCTCATCAACCTGTATCCGGGTTTCTAGCAGTAAAAACGAGGTGTGTTCCATAGTTTTCATCTGCTCATCAAAGCAGAAATTAAGTACTTACTTGGTATGCATCATTGGTTTCAGCATCGTTATTGAAATACCCAGCAGCAACACTGCATCCACCAACAACTACTTCTCCCCGGGGCATTGGCTTATCAGTTATTCTGTAACCACCTTCTTCCCAAGACACAAGCTGCAATTTAACTCAAGTAACATGATTATGAAAGTTAATTTTATTTTCAGATATCAAAAGAACAAAACAAATCTACTACTTCCATACATGAATCTATGCAGATAAACATCAATTCTTTCAAGCAACCATGGTTATACCTTCAGTTGAAGAACAAATCATGACAAAGTAGAGGATCCCAAAGTAGCATACCTTTATGTAGGCACAAGGAAGAGGTGGACCAGCATGCCCAACAAAATTATCATCCCACTCAGAGAAAGTAGCTCCAGCAAAGGTTTCTGTCAGGCCATATCCTTGGCAAATTGGAGCTCTGGAAATGATCACATGCATCAATTCTAAAAATGTAAACACTAGACTAGATATATGGAAGAATGATGAAAATAAGCTACTACCTTTTTTTCTTGTGTGAAAATCATGCACAAGACTTTACTACATTTACAGAAACTGATCACTATACAAGATTATACTTATACACTCGAATGCATTAGATTATTGAAGATATTATTTACAGGTATAAGATATACCGAAAAGTTACCCTATGCAAATGTTGATAAATCTTTGTGTATCTTCAGACAAAGGAGCTCCACCACTAAGCATGAAACGAATTTTTCCTCCAAGAATTGTTTGTATCTTTTTAAAAATTATTTTATCCCACAACCGAGTTTCAAGGCGCCATATTCCAAACCAGCTTCCTTCCAGAGCTTCTAGGCGGCGCTTATAGGCAATGTTGAAAAGTGCTTCGACATTGCCTCCCTTCTCCTCAACCTAGATCAAGAATAAAAATAAAAAGATAAATTGGCTTGTGACAAACTCTGATTATTAAAATTTTCACACAAGGATATTAATTTCAAGCTAAGACCTCTCTCATTACTCCTTCCCTAACACGATCAAGAACAGCAGGGACTGCAGCCATTAGTGTAGGCTTTAACACAGAAGCATCTCCCCGGGTTCCTTTCTTGATGTTATTAGATGTGTCTGTTATCGTCAATGCAGATCCATAACCAATAGAACCTCCTGCAGCCAATATCACAGTCTGCAAGACAGCAGCATGGACCCAAAAATCATGGCAGCCGTTAAAACATGAACATGGACCCAAAATTCATGAAAGGATAATTTTCGGTTAGGTATTGTTACCTCAGCAGCCAATTCATAAACGTGAGCTAGAGGCAAGTATGCCAAATACACATCCTTGGCTCCAAGTTTAGGGATCTTAGTCATACCTGCAGCTGCTGTAGCTACAATGTTGCCATGAGTTATCATAACACCCTATAATATGACAACAGCCAATTCACAAAGCCAGTTAAGTAAATAAGGTGCCACTTACATCAAATTAAAGAGACAACTATAGAGTATTGAGTCAAGTAAATGCAATGTAGGAAAAGCAGAAAAATAGCAAACACTGATTCATAGGTTGAGGCACTTTATATACTGTAGCAGATAGTTGGAAGTTTGTGTGTACGATGAACAATAAAAATGAATGTCTCCCCTTGCAATTTACGTATGTGTAACTGAAGATGGATCGCACCTTAGGCACACCTGTACTGCCAGTTGTGAACATGATCACAGCAATATCATTCTTGACGGGTAGCCTAGGATGAACAGGGCTACTTTTACCAAGTTTTTCAACTTCAGAGAATGAAGATACTGTCCAATTGCCAGGTTTCTCAGGAATTTTGGAATCACTTGCAGTGTCATCATCTTCAAAATAAATGACATTCTTGACGGTTTCCAAACTTGCACTAATTGCAGCCAACTTCTTTCGTTGCAGGGTATCACAAATTACTGCGGATGCTTGAGTCTGACAAAATATTAAGCCCATTAAACAAAAATAACTATTGTGCATCATGTTTAACTTTCACACCTAATATATGCCCACCTCATTCAATGCATACATTACAGCATCACCCTCTAAAGAAGCATAAATGGTAACCACAGTAATATTCTGTCTGAAACAACCCTGAAACAAAAATCTATCAGCTTTCAAAAATGATTCTGAACACACAGATGAGACTAGACCATACATATAGAAACCAAGTCATCAGATACCTGAAAGGCAATCAACCACTCGGGACAATTTTCAGAAAAAATAGCAACACGAGTGTCCAAGTTGTGGCCCAATTTAACAAGACCGGATGAAAAGTTGGAAGCACGATCAAATATCTGACCATAACTTTCCCACTGGTACTCTCCCAAGTGAAGCTTCTCAAACTTTCTTCCCTCACCTATTGTAATAAACTCCCTACTAATTACATTCCTTTTTCCAAGGAAAGGTTCGTTTGAATGCTTCTTACAGGACTGCTCAAATAGGGCTGCCATTGTCATGGCCCCTTCCCATGGAACATCAACCAATCTAGAAAATTTAGCATTGCGCATTGTAATACCCGCCTCGCCTCCGGCATTAACTTGAACTCCTCTCTTCTTCTTTTTTCTCCTCTCATCAAGAGCCAGGGAAACCAATATAGGTATAATTATGAACATAATAACCCCGCACGGTGTTATAGTAATGCCAGTCTTTACCCTCGTATGTGTATTTGGAGTTCTTCCCTCGGGACCTTCCATTTTTGCAGTCTATATACACTTATACGCAACGAGCATCTATCTTAAAACAGAAGAAAACCTAAACGCATCACAAAAATCAATTTACAGAATTCCCAATTTCAGCTCCAAAATGTCTTGAGCTTTGAATGTAGCATTTCTGCTATTAAAAAAAATGCAGAATGATCTCAAACCACAGCCCTTCACAATACACCCGTACAAAATAGCATAAACCATGGAAAAAGGGGCAAATGCAAATGATTATTGAAAGACAAGTTTGATAATAGCTTAATTCCTAGATTCAAAGCATTTTTTTTTGCGGAGAAGAAATCAGGAGCGTAATTTCAAGAGAAAATGTTCCAAATCAAAAAGAGTTAAAATAGCGTTTGGTTGGTCGGGAATAATGATGATCTTTTCTCTCTTCTCTTCAAAAAATCATGAGAATCAATCGTATGAAATTGAAATGGAGATTGGAGAAGGCGTTTATGTTTACCGTAGAGAGGAGACGAGCTGGTGGAGCGGCCTTGCACTCCGGTAGTTGATGAAATGAGCATATGTATAATGCATGTAAATTCTGTTTAGTGCACGATGAACACGCGTGTATGTGTCTATTTATATACACTATAAGTCTATAACTGTATTTTCAAACAAATGATAATTTGTTGGATGAGATTTTACAAATTTTTTGTTTTACCACTTTTGTCAGGGAAAGTATTTAGTATATTGTTACTATAAATAAATCTTTTAATGGGAAATATTTTCCCCTCCAAAAATTTGCCTTACCGATAATTCCTACAAAAATCACACTTAGTTATGTAATTCGTGGTCATTACCTTTATTTTCAAAAGAGAGGGTAAATGTTATGAATTATGATATCACATACGAGATTTTGAGGGAATAATCTAAATCTAAATCTAAAAACATAATAAGTGTGAATGAAAGTTATACCCCTGATTTATGTCCGTTTTTTCTGTTAAGTTTTTTTGTACATTATGCTATAAAGGTTGTACATTAAAATATTTTAGACAAACATACACCTACCGTTATTATCTTTTTTCCACTATTGTTACCATGCACATGCATCCACCATATATTTTCTTACCTTCTTCATTAATAATAGGAATAAGGGTCAAATAGGCCACTGAACTGCACACAATAATGCAATTAGGCCACTGAACCTAAAAACTCTACAATTGGGTCCCTAAACTAACCAATTTCATTCAATTTGTCCATTTCTCAGGTTTCTCAAGTTGCTAACAGATTACCCCTCCACCTAGGATGCATATGTGGCATTTAAAAAAATTATTTTTAAATTCATTTTTTTCTGAACACCTTAAATTAGTTTTTTTTTAATGTTTAATAAATAAAAATTAAAATAATTTTTTTTTTTTTGAAAATAAAATCCAAACCCTGTACGACTTAACAAATTATTTTATTTTCAAAAAAAAATATTTTAATTTTTATTTATTAAACATTAAAAAAAAAACTGATTTAAAAATAAATTATTTTAGTTTTTATTTATTAAATATAAAAAAACTAATTTAAAAATAAATTATTTTTAAAAAAATGCCACATATGCATGCTAGGTGGAGGGGTAACTTGTTAGCAACTTGAGAAACTTGAAAAATGGACAAATTGAATGAAATTGGTTAGTTTAAGGACTCAATTGTAGATTTTTTAAGTTCAGTGGCCTAATTGCATTCTCGTGTACAGTTCAGTGGCCTATTTGACCCTTATTCCTTAATAATAATATATAAACATTATATATTTGAGGTATATGTTAATTCTTACCTAAAATATAAATATCAAATTTATAAAAATAATTTACATTATTTTTATTATTATTTAGAATAATTTAAATATCTAAAATCTAAATCTAAATAAATTTAAAATTTTAATATAATGTATTAATATTGGACACCTATTTTTTGCGCATCACGCATAAAAAAAATACTAGTTTATTTATATACTTTAATACAATGCATACTAGTTTATTTACATACTTTAGTACAATGCATTTATTCTTTGTATCATGTAAGTTACCTTATATACGTTTTGTTTGTTTGCAAGTATTTTTATAACATCATCCATTTTTTGTTTATTTCCGTGCATAAAATAAGAGAGCAATGCTCTGATAATTTTACCCTCTAAATTTTGCGACAAAATTTGATATTTTTACCTTATTATTACGTGGCCATATTTAATAAATATGTAAAATCTTTTTTTTCAAAACCAAATGAGGTCAACCAATTCGTAAAAATAACATTATTCATAATAAAATTATCTCTCATTAGTCGAGCTAGACAATTTTGAAACAAAGTTAACAGAGAAGGCGATTATTTGACTACAATGTTGTTTATATGTAAATATATTCACTGGGGATATAAATAAAAAATTAAGCACACTACATCAGAAATTATATATTATTATTAATTAATAATAGTCTGCTTCCTACATGCTTGAAGAAGATTATGCGTTGGCATAATTGTGCAGCAAATTTCTGTTTATTTAAATCAATCAATATGACCTATAAGCCGCTGGAAATAGATTTTACTGCAATAATCATATACTCTATCAAACTCATAAATACAACCTACATTTTATGTCTAATTCAATTAACAAAACTTAACTAAAATTATTTATAATTTAATTTTTTTATAATATTAATATATATAATTTATATGTTTAAAATAACTAGATTTAAAAGGGAAAAAAATAGTCCGCACTAAAATGAATAAATGAATAATAAACATGACAAATAAAAATGAAACTGAGGAAGTATTTTAGAATACTTATAAATTAAGCATGCCCAAAGAGAAAATTTAAACTACTGTACAGTATTTTGAAAAATTACAACAACAAAAAAAAAAAAAAAAAAAAAAAAAAAACAATCTATATAACTGGATCACTGCCACAGTATCCATACATTTTACCTTTGGGGAAGAAAAAAAAGAGAGAGAGAGAGAGAGAGAGAGAAGAGAGAGAACTCGAAGACATTATAAATCATTAGTAATTAGTTCAAACTCTGCAACCTGAAAAGAGAGATGGCAGTGTGCGTGTGTGAGAAACAGAGCATGCAAAGATTGAGGTGCAAGCTGCTTAATCAGCAACACCAGACATTCAACTTTGAAAGATATGAAAGATAAAAACTGCAGCAGAGAAACAGATTTGCCCACAACAAATATAGCAGAAGCAAGATGGCAAGGTCTATTAATGGCACATCTCTGCTAATGAGCTAATGTGCTAGTGCTAGAATAAGAGCTAGAGATGTAAACTCGTAGACAGATTTATGGTTGTTATGGTCACGACTACAAAGAGAGGAGATTCCCACTTCTAAAAACTTCAAATGAAAATTTTAAAAAGGATAATATCCTAGGGGGGCATAAAAACTTGCACTGAAATGATTGCTCACTGATCATGGTGATATCAATGAAACACTCTGCTATACACCAACACCAAATAGCATCTAACAGTAAACAGTACATACTTGATAAAATCCATAAGAGCCCACGGGACATCTAATAGCTAAGGTCTACAAAGAAAAATTGGCAGTACTAAACTTACAAGCATGCTTAGATAACTAAATAAATTCACAACAGTATAACATTAAGTGCCTCCAGAAAAAGTACTTGTATCTATGAAATCAGCCTTAGGAATACAGTTAAAAAGCCTCTATAGTGAGTTCTAACTGACTCATACTTCATAACAGAAGAAACATCTAACTAAAAGATAAAGCACAAGCTACCATGATATTTATCTAAACATGGTTATCTAAGCCACAAACACAATGAAACAAACTATGGTTCTTCCACTGTTACAGTATCCCTTGCTAGTGCTCTGAATATCTACTCAACTTTGGGCCACAAGATGCAATAACCAAGAGACCTGAGTGCAACTCCTAGGGAAAGGCTTAATAGAACATCTACCTGGCATATGGATGATAACGACCACTGCCACTATAGCCTGCCCCCCTACTTCCATATAAGCCTCCTGGTCCACCATAGCCAGCACCAGGGCCAGAATCATAACCAGCACCTGAGCCAGCTCCACCATAACCTCCATAACCACCTCCACGGCCATATGGACCTAGCCCACTGCCACCATACCCCCCACCAAAGCCACCACCATAAGAGCCAAAGCGACTTGAATAGCCAAGTGAAGGCTCTCCTCTGTATCCACCAAAATCACTACTGCCATACTCCCCATAGCGACCCCCAAATTCACCACCACCACCACCACCACCACCCCCATATGGATAATCACCAAACCTACCACCAAGACCTCCACCAAAAGACCTATAAGAGGCAGGGCCAAAGCCGCCACCACCACCAAAACCGCTATAGGAATTGTCAAATCCACCATAATTGTCGCCATAACCACGACCCCTAGAGTTACTACCATAAGCGGGAGCAGGTGCAGGGTTTGAGGGTTTCTTTGGTTCTGCCTTCTTGATCTCAACCTACAACAAAGAAGCAAGTTAACCCAGATGTTCCACCTGCATGTTAGCGATGCCAACTGCCAAGCACTAAATATAGGTGCTAGTGTGCTACATTTGAAAGCCTAACCTATTAGAATTTTAAAAGCAAGATATTACAAGGAAACTGAAATCCCATCAATGTAGGATAACTATGGTACAAATTTGGAGGCCTAAGTGCCTAACATAAATGTAACACTACGGTGTCCCAACAGATTTAACAACTGCATAATACTTACCTGGGTACCCATCATATCAATCATATTTCCATCAGCCAGTACATTATCAACTACTTGCTCATTGTCAAATACAATAAATCCAAAGCCTCTGGATCGCTTAGTCACATGATCCCTTATGATTTCATGTTCAACCACTTTCCCAAACTTGGAGAAGAATTCCTTGAACTCATCTACCCACAAGACATCAAAAAAATGAGCAAAAAAACACACAAAAAGGATGCATCACATCAAAGGTAATGGAAGAGTGGAACCACCACATTACCAAAGGCAAATAACATGACAAAAAACTGTCTTTACCTTCAGATACAGAGGTAGGAATGCCTCCAACAAAAATTTTCTTTGTCTTGAAATCCTTTGACTCAGAAGATCCTTTAGGAATGGTTCTCTTTATCTCAACCTGGAAAACCAAGATCTTAGACTATTTACCAAAGGTCTCAAACACACTGACACCCATACTTTCTGCAGTCCAATTAGAATACTAACAGCCTGTGCCCATAAATGTTCCAAAAGAACAATAGCAAAAAAGTTGTTTTCACATTGACATTAGAAAACATAGCACCAAGCACCCAACAGGATAATTATCAAACCACAGTTTAATAAGTAACTTATTATAGGATTTATAGCATAACAATCCATAATTTTCTCTTCCTATCTGTTTTTTGGTGGCAATAATATGCCATCAGCAGATAAGAATAAAAGACATGGGAAAGAAAAACACTCACTTGTTTCCCATTGATTATATGAGTTTCAGCAATGACAGTGTCAACCACGGAAGGATCCGCATAGGTAATGAATCCGAATCCCCTGGGTCGTCCTGTGTGACGATCTTTCATGATAACTGAGTCGGTTATTTCTCCATACTTCCCAAAGTACTTCACAAATTGATCTTCAGAGAACCAAATTAAATTAAATTAATTTTCCATGGGGAAAAAAAAAAACAAGATCAGAAAATCATTAGCAAATCCAATAATAATTCACAAGAAACGTCAATGGCGGCAACCAAAAGCTAACCTAATGTTGTATCTTTTGCTAGACCTCCAATGAAGATTTTTCTGTATCATAACAAAAACAAACCCCTATTTAATACACTATGGTAAAATCTAGAAGACTAATCCAATCCGAACTAATACAAGCTATACTATGTGTTCAGAAATTGCGCGTGCAATACATATGCTTAGAGAGAGAGACTCACCCAGGGCTAGCGCCATCGCCGAAGTCGTTTTTCTTTGAACCCATACGATCGGATTTAGGATTCTCCGCAGATCTGAGAGGAGGAGGCAAAGACAGGGATAGGGTTTTGAGCTGCTTGACAAAGAAGAAGAAGACAGATTAGGGCAGTCCCGGCGCTTATATACGCCCTGTTCTATGCGTTCGAATTAAGTCCCGTATTTTGTAAGCGTCTACCTGAGGTGTTACAAGTTACGACCGCGCATCTGATAGATATCTGAATTTATAACACAATATAGAGCATTAATGTTAACAAAATCAGGAGTAGGATTAATTTAGGAATCTTTCTCGTAAATCAATGATTAATTTATGAATTTTTTTAATAATAACAAACAAAAATAACATTCCTATTGCGTGATTGATTTAATATCTAATATTTGTATATAAATAAATAATTCAAAGTATATCAATGCAATATCATATATAAAAAGTTCATTATAGTTTGCATTAAATTTATTGTTTTATTTGTATTTTTCTAAAAACAATTATCTATACTTATTGTATTTTGTATGGTATTAGATATACTATTTTTATTTAGTTTAATTACTCTAAAGCGGTGTTTGATTGGATGATTGAGGAATATTGACTTTTCCTAAATGTTTATATATTTCGTCAATTTAAATTTTAGTAACGAAATATTCGGTTAACTGTTTATTATTCTTAACTTACTCATTGATTTTTATAAGAAAGATTTATGTTCGGACATCATCACAATCAGAGTTGGCATAATTAATTAGCAGTTTCATATAGTGTACCTAAGTGCAAGTAAAATGTATTACAAGTGCATGTAAACTGTTGAATATATACTATGAACATGTTAGAATTTATTTTTAAAAAATATAATATAATATTTAACATTAACTTTAGTCAATTAGTTAGCTAGACAATATACATATAATTCAAAATTGAGCATTAAAGAATACAAATAAAGAACCTTGCAAATCATTTTCTTGCATTTTTTAAAAATAAATTTAGATTACTTTTTTTTTCCTCTATTTTTCTTCGTTTAATTAATCTTCTCTTGAATATTTACAACAATACTCAATATTTTAATTATGCTTTTGCATTATAGAAAATGATTTATGTTATTATAGTATTAATATTTGTTTGCCTGTATTTTTATAATTGTACAATTGTACATTACTTTACAAATATTGTACTATTACATTTGTATCTGACAAAATTGTTCTTACATCATTAGTTATATATATATCAGTGTTGTAAAAATCGCGTCGCCCGGCCGCGGCGAGGAAGGCCGGAATCGGCCTCCTCCGCAGCCGAGCAGCTAGCCAGCTGAACCATCCGGATTTTATTTATTTTTTTTTAGGGTTGTTGAAAAGTGTAGAAACTTTGGCAAGGCATAACCTTTGACTCGGTTATCCGTTTTGGACAAATTTTTTATTTGAAATCGCGTAGGCGGTTTGCCATTCCAATTTCTAAAAAAAAGTTTCTTTTGCTCTTAATTTTAATTTTTTATGTATTTAGATGGTTTCAACAATATTTTGAACAATTTTACAACCACTTACGTAAATAGTTTGTAAGAAAAAACTAGATGAACCTTATGTTTTATTTGTGAATTTTTATAATTTTTAGTTTAAAATAATTTTTAAAACAAAATTTAAAAATTTTTAAAATTTTAAAAATTAAAAATTGGTCGCCTCGCGCCTAACGTATTTTGCAACATTGATATATATATATATATATATATATATATATATATATATATATAGAGAGAGAGAGAGAGAGAGAGAGAGAGATAGAGAGAAAGAGAGAAAGAATCATATGAGAACACTAGCTTAGGTGAGAACAAATCATGTGCATCCATCTAATATTTTTTAATGGTCTAGATTAGATTAAGTGTGTGCAAATGCGATTAAGTGTGTTTGCACACATTTAATTCGCGTCCTCACACACTTAATCTAATTTAGATCATTACAAAACATTAGATGGATGCACACGATTTGTTATCACGTTCTCACATAGGCAAGTGTTCTCATTGGAAACCTACTCTATATATATTTCAAGTTATAATAAGTCTAATTTTTTTTTTATTCTTATTAAATTTAGTAAATATATATAATTGAGTGTTCTTATATAAATTATGGCAGGACTATGCTAATGTTGTATGCCATTAACAATGACTTTAAACTTTTCGAAGTAGGAGTTCTAACTTCTAATCATATGGCGGCCAAACTGTAATTTACATGCATATTACTCAATTTAACAAGTAGTCTAATATATCATCGAACCATAATGTGTGATAGTTAATTTTAGCAACAACTCATAGTGATAAGTGATAACAAATATTTAATGGTGTCAAACCAAATTGAAAACGAAACTCAACGCATCTAGATTTGAGTTTCCTATCCTCATGTTGTTGGCATGCAAGGAAAAATAGGTTGAAGACAAATTAAAGTACGATAAAATTTAATTCATAATGCATCCAATCTCTCAAACATATAACCCTCCTGACAAATTCTCAAAGTCTCAAGTCGTGATGTCCCAACTAACTCCGTGTGTCAAACTGTTCAAATAATTCAGACATTTATTAATTTTTACGTAATCAAAGTGAGAAAAATAAAAATATATTATTTATACAAATAGGTTATGACTCAAATTGAGATTAAGGCCCTGTCTGGTAAAATGGTTGTTAGCTGATAGCTGCTAGTTAGCTGATTGTGTTAATTAGAGGGTATAAATAGTTGATAACATTAGCTGATTGTAGAAAAATGTTTGGTAAATTAGCTGTTAGCTGATAGCTGTTTGGTATAATTTATTTTCTCAAAAAGCTAATTGAAAAAGTTGCTTGGAGTAGCTTTTTGAATTTTAGCATTTTGGAATTGCAAAAAGCTAATTAACCAAACATTTGTATTGATATTTTAACTAAATCAAACAATTAATAGTGGTCAAATAAGCCAAAATTGACCTATAGGCCAATTTTTTCCAAACAGGGCCTAAATATTATAAACTTATAATTTCAAGATTCTAAATATATGTCAATATGTGATGAATAATATTAAGAAAAAGAGTAATTTGTGTGGGGTAAGGAATGTAAGAAACAATCATCAAATTTGACAACAAAGATTTTAAGGAAGAGTACAAAGTGAGATGGGTGTTGGCCAGAGGATAAGAGTTTGTTGCGGTGCTTGGTGATCAGCGGAGAACTAGTAGACTTGAATGTAATTTATATCTTAAATGGCAAAAGCCTGCTGAGGGGGTTGAGTTTTGTGTTTGAATGTGGATGATAGCCTGGCAACTATGGAGGGGACTGCTGGGTGTGTGGGTGCATTGCGAGACCACAATGGAAATTTGGGGGAGGTTTCTTGTATGCTATACAAGGGAGTCATGCAAATGAAGCTGGAGTGTGGGCAATCCTTAAAGGATTGGAGTGGTCGTGGAATAATGGCATCCAAAAGCTTCTTGTACAAAGTGACTCCCAAGAAACTATTGAATGGGTGAAAGGAGATTCCATCCCTAGAGGACGCTCTAGGAAGATTGTTGGGGTTTGTCAACATTGGTTAAACAAAGCGTGGGATGTCGCGATGTGCCATATCCTTCGTGAACAAAACAGGGTGACTAAAATGGCAAGATTCGATACGATTAATTAGATTGAGAGACCTCAGGAAACCGCCGACTAAAGTTAGACAATTGATTGAGGATGACCGCATGGGCCGAATGTGGCTGCGCATATTGAGAGAGGGGAACCACGAGTAGGGTTCCCGAGGTTTCGTCCCTCCGTCATCGATCCAACAAAAAAAAAGCCCAATATCCCTTTCCATTTTTTATAAAGCGGCCACCTCATATCCTTTATAATTTCTCATAAATGTGAAATACATCAAATGATAATGTTTATGGAACATTAATACTCATTATATAGGGAGTCTCAATACCCCTTTCCATTCGTAAACATTAATACTCATTATATAGGGAGTCTCAATACCTCTTTCCATTTTTTATTACCGATGTGAGAAAAGTGTATGTAATTAAGCAAGCATATATGCATCTTCTTTTTATTATTTTTTTACATTCTAATTATTAGCCTATAATACAAGTAGTTATTATTGATGTTGTTATATGCATGTTTATGTTTTTATTTTTATATGTTAACTGTTTTTTTTAATTATAAGGAAGGGGATACCCTACATATACATACTACTTGCCTCAACCGAGGTTCAAACCCATCACCTCCCACCTAGGAGAGCAACTCGATATTAGTGAACTACAAGCCACTTGGTTATATATTAACTGTTAATATTAAATAGCCAATTTTACCAACCATATAACAAAATATGTACGTGCAAATAATGCACAATAAATTTGTGAATTTATATTTTGGGAATGCAAATATTAAATGGTGAGTCTATATTACATGTAAAAAAAAAAAAAAAACCTCAAATAATACAACAGAGCTTTAAACTAAAAAATTAATAACTAAATTTGTATGAAAAAACCCAAACAAAATTTTAAAAATAGATAATAATGTGACATAATTTTCGTTGTAATACAATAAACTATATTATTATTATTATTATTATTATTATCAAATTTGATTACACTTTTTATCGATACGCATATTGTGTGCATGCACCACACACACGCATGAGGGCACACCACATTATGCATCTCCTCCCATAAGACTTGATATGTGTGGGGCATTGGAAGCTGAACTTCGGAGAATTTTTAAGGATATCATATATTCATATCTAATTTTAGATAATAGTTACAGTGAATTCAACTTGAAACAATTTTGAAGATGATTGTTAGACAAATAGCTTCCACAACTCTATTATAAGATTTGTTCAATTTTTATTTCCACTGCCTTTCAATCTCAAGCTTACACACCTCATTGAAAACTAATAAAGGCCCATTTGGCATGTGCTTTAATTGTAATCCACTTGATAGCCATATTTGAATCAATTTTAAGTTGGATTCATCTACAAATACTATCTCATAGAATTTAGAAGTCTTAAAAATTTCCAAGAATTCAGCTTCCCGTGCGGGTACGGTGCGGGCGTGCCCGTGTGTTGATATTGAACATGAAATCACCACACCAATTCATAAATTATCTTGAATCAAACCACCAAACATGAACATTTTTTCTCCATGCATCTTGAAGCAACCACCCACAAACATTGTATATTTACCACAATCTTTGTTACAAAATTTCACTGCAAATTAATTTTTTTTTATCACAAGAGTATTCAATAATAAAAGAAATAAAAGATAATTGTGAATCAAAAAAAAAAAAGTTGAACAAAATGATTGAGATGCATGATAGTAACTAAAATATATACAAACTTGATATGTATGACCACATGTAATATTGATGGGGATTATGTGATAGGCTTAACACATCCCTCGATCTTAGCCAACCATTGGAGTACACTTCTTGATCATCATCGACCATATGGATTAATCCATTGATTGTCATAAAACTAAATACAATGAGGTAATTACCATACTACCCTAGCCAAGATCGATCATCTTTAAACCAATTGTAAGTCACTCAAAATATGTCACTAGTCAATCACGTGGTCATACTTATAGCAACACCTGACCTCACCACCACTATAGTTGTCCGGTACATAGACGCCACGTGCAAATCATGCCAAAGCACCGACATGGTTTACACAACTTTGAAGATGGTTGTTAGACAAATACCTCCCACAACTCTGGACGTATTCGACTTTGATTTCAATTGCCTTTCAATCTCACTTTTACACAATTCATTGAAAAGTAATAAATGCCCATTTGGCATGTGTTTTACTTGTAATCCACTTGATAGCCATATTTGAATCAAGTTCAAGTTGAATTCATCGGCAACTATTATCTCATATAATTTAGATTTAGAAGCCTTCAAAATTTCCAATAGTTCAGCTTCCCCGTGCGGGTACGGTGCGGGCATGCCCCACGTGTGTTGATATTGAACATGAAACCACCACACAAAATCTCAAAATGATATTGAACAAACCACCAAACATTGTCATTAATTTTTTCCTCATGCCTTTTGAAGCAACCACCCACACACATTGTATATTTACCACAACATTTGTTAATTTTGTCATTGTAAATTAAAGTAATATGTTTATATCGAGAGTATTTAATAATAAAATAAATGAAAGATAATAGTGAATAAAAAAAAAATTGAACAAAATGATTGAGAGTCAAAATAATAAATAAAATATCTACAAACTTAATATGTATACACATGTAATATTGACGGGGATTATGTGATAGGCTCAACACATCCCTCGATTTTAGCCAACCCTTGCAGTACACTTGCCAATCTTAGGGATTAATATCATAAGACGACGTTATTAGTAAATGAAATACACTAAGATAGTCGGCATACTACCCCGACCATGATTGACCGACTTGAAACCAATTGCAAGTCACTCAATGGCCATGCCATTAGTCAATCACGTGGTCAAACTT